>NC_087352.1:30822288-31139788 GCF_030014295.1 Loxodonta africana | reverse complement strand
CAGAGATTGAAGTGATGCAGCCACAAACCAAGAAACGCCAAGGATGGCCAGCGATCACTAGAAGCTGAAAGAGGAAAGGAAGGATTTCTCTCGCCTCTGCAGAGGGAGCATGGCCACCTACACCTTGACACTGGATTCTGGTGGCTCTCTGAAACTAATACAGCCACTCGGAAACTCAGTGCTTAGGAATGGTGCCTCTAAAAAGTGACCATGATGACAAACATTGTTAAAAAAAAATAATGAAGGCTGTGCCTGAAGCAGAAACTTTGGGGTCAGATTGACTTGACCTCACAGTCTACTTCTTCCACTTACCAGCTTTAGAACGTAGGCAAATCACCTAAGCTCTCTCTGCTTTAGTTTCTCATCTATGAATTGGGGGTGATAATATCACTTACATGCACTTGTTCAATACACATTTACTGAGCTTCTCATGTTTCCCTGGTGCTGCGCTAGGAGAAATAAGGATAACTAAGATAAACAAGCTCCCTGGTTTCTGGGGGTTTACATTCTGTACATGGACAAAATAGAAAATGTTGAAGTCTGAAACATGCTATGAAGGAAATAATGAGGGGATTTAATAGACCATCTGGTGGGGCAGATTGGAAGAACATCAATTGGGGCATCCTTAGCCTAAGTTTTTGTTGAAACATCCCCACCATGAGGAGCCTCTGGAGAAGCTTCCTAACTCAGAAAGGAGATGAAATGTTCATGGGGCTTTAGAGAGAGGGTTTGAGGAAGGCCAGTCAGTTTGGGTAAGAATTGGTCAAGAGTGGTTCTTAGAAGAGGGGGACTTATTCCTGAATTTCATCAAGAATGATGGAGGAAGAGTTGGGAATAAAGATCATGGAAGGGAGGGGATGGGGAGGGACACTGGCTGGAGGTGGGTTCAGGTGACTCACTAAAGTGAAGCCACACAATTGGACATGGGGGTCAGCTAGGCTTCTTGGAGGTGGTGACACTTGAGCTGAATGTGAAGGTTGAGAAGACATTGTGAGTTTTAAATAAAGTAATGTGTCTAAAGCTGTCTGTATGAATAAATCCTACCTAATGGTTGTTAATACGTTTGGTACCTTCCAGTCAATTCCAACTCATAATAGCCCATGTGACAGAGTAGAACTGCCCCATAGGGTTTTCTTGGTTGTAATCCTTATGGGAGCAGATTGTCAAGGAGTCTCTCAATGAGCCTCTGGTGGGTTCAAACCACCGACCTCTCAGTTAACAGCCGAACACTTAACCATTGCCCCACTAAGGCTTCTTTGCCTAATGGTTATTGTTATTGTTGTGTGCAGTTATGTTACTAATATTATGTGAATTTGGGCAAATCACATGAACTTTCCAATGCCTGGACTGTTCCTGCCTCCAGCTCGCAAAGCCACACTTACATATGTGAGCTTCAGAACTGTCTTTGATTTTTTGAAAAATAATAGTCTTCTGATTCCAATGTGTGATCAACATAGAACACTTGGAGAAGATAAAAATAGAGAAAAAAATTGAAATCACTGGTAATATAGATAGAATTCTTTTCATGTTGCACTTTTGAGAATATCAGTCTTTGTGTTGGCATAAAAAACATGTTGCCAGTGAGTTGATTCCAACTCATAGTAACCCTGTAGGACAGAACAGAACTTCCCATAGGACAGAGTAGAGCTGTCCCACAGGGTTTCCCAAGAATGGATGGGGAATTCAAACAGCTGACCTTTTGGTTTATACCCAAACCAAACCCACTGCAGTCGAGTTGAATCCAGCTTATATTGACCCTATAGGACAAAGTAGAACCACCCCATAGGGTTTCCAAGGCTGTAATCTTAATGGAAGCAGACTGCCACATCTTTCTCCCTCAGAGCTGCCAGTGGGTTTGAACCACTGACTTTTTTGTTTGCAGCTTAGCACTTTAACCACTGTGCCACCAGGGCTCTTTGACATATCTATATCTCTCTCTCTATATATATAATATGCTATAGAAAATATATACTGTGTATATTATATATATATATACATATACACGTATCAGAATATGTATATACATATATTCAATATATATTCATGATACATATGTAATGTCAGATATTAGTATTTCTACAGATATTTATGAACATAATTATGTTCAGAACAAAGTAGAGAGAGGTCTTTCTAATACATTAGTCTTCTTCAAACATCTCCCTGGCAGTTTCTGTCCTTATTTTTACAGATTTAATTAAAATAAATATTTAAAGTATAATATATTCTGTTGCTTATACTGGTCTTCAAATATTTTAAATCTACATTTTACTGGTACATCTATGAAGCAAAATATTGAATTTATGGTGTAAAATAGACATAAAATGAGGGTTCTATTTCTAGGTTTGACATGAATGCATCCATCACATAGCCCTACATACTCTATTTTGTAATTAAACTGTGTATGGGTGGGAAACCCTGGTGGCGTAGTGGTTAAGTACTACGGCTGCTAGCCAAGAGGTCAGCAGTTTGAATCCTCCAGGTGCTCCTTGGAAACCCTACAGGGCAGTTCTACTCTGTCCTATATGGTCGCTATGAGTCGGTATCGACTTGACGGCAGTGGGGTTTATGTTGGGGTGATTGCAGATTCACACGCAGTTGTAGGAATTAATATGGAAAGGCTCCATGTACCACCTTCACAGTTTCCCTGGAGGTAACAGTCTATAAAGGGTAAGACCATAGCATTGCTGGGGAATTGGCATTGGCACCATCCTCAACCATATTCTGATTTTCCTGGGTTTACATATATGCACATGTGTGTTTGTGCGTGTGCACGTGTGTGCGTGTGTATGGTGTTTAGCTTTGAGTGATTGTATCACATGTGGATACTTATGTATCCTCAACAGTCAAGATACAGAACATTCTGTCACCACTAGGCTCCCTCTCATTGCCCTTTGATAGCTACACCCACCTCCATCCCACCCTCTTCCTTTTCCCTCCCCATCCCTAACCACTGACAACTAGTAGTCTGTTCTTCACCTCTATAACTGTCATATCAAAGTTTAAATAAATGGAATCATAAAGTCTGTAACCTTTTGAAACTGGCTTTTTCCCTCAGCATAATTCTCAGCAGTGTGAGAGTGGCCAACACCAGGTACTGTGGACATGCCTGGCACCAACGCTGTTCTGACAGGGCATATATTAATCTCTCAGATGAAGTGCTATCTAACATGAAATCTGCCTTATTCTGTAGAAGAACAGGAAGAGGGAGGGGACAGTATGCAGGCCTTGGAAGAGGGGCTGTATTTGCAAAATCTTGGAGTAAGAGAGGATTGCTGGGAACTGCCAACCATAGATGAAGCGTCGAGGTCGGTCTGGGCCAAGACCAGTCAGAAAGGTGGAGGGGGCCGTGTCTAAGGATTTACTTTACCCCGAAAGCAGTAGCGAGCTGTGGTCGGTGTAATGCAGCCCCAAAGATGTCCAGGTCCTAATCCCAGGAACTTGCAACTATGCCATTTTAATGTTTTATTTGTACCTTTTATTTTTTTTATCCCTAGGTAAAGCTTTAATTAGTGTTAATATGCTCTTAGGTGGACATGTTCATGATCATTGGAATGTTTGAGCCCATTTTGGGAGTTATGATGTCCATCCACTTCATGGAGGGCTTCCTTCATTTTTGCTGATCCTCTGAGGCTTTACCAGATTGCCCTGTTTTAGCTATTGGTCTTCCCTGGTGACATGTCCAAAGTAAGCAAACCAAAGCTTCGGCACCCTTACTTCTAAGAAGCATTCTGGTTCTATGTCATGCATAGATATGTGCTTTTCAGAAACGACTGTCATGGTAATGTGACAGTGGGGTTGAGGTGTGAGACTGGATGACTTGGAGACCGGGGAGACTCTTGTGGGATTGCTTACACTAAGGCTGGTATGGTAGGGATGTGGACAGACACAAGTGAGAACACTGATCTATTAAACAAGCTGCATTGCAGGAACTTGGTGATCAACTGTTGGATGGGAGTGGGGGTCAGGGATGCTGGTGTTGAAAGAAATGGGCTTTGCCTTAGGATGGTGGTGCCAAACATTGGCGAAGGAGTGATAGAGAGTTTGGATGGTCTTTGATGAATTTTGGACTGGTTGGCTTTGGACTCCTTGTGGGAAATATGCATTCGGTGGCCAATAGACAGTTGGATAAATGGATCTGGGCTCAAGAGAAAGTTCTGGGCTACAGATACAAGTTCAAAAGTCATCAGCATATAAACGACAATGGAAGTTTTACCCAGGGATCAAGAAAGAAGGTACTAATAAAATGGCAAACTGGAAGAGAAACAGAAGGTAATGTTAGGGGAACAGAAGGTAATAATAAGAGGAACAATAATAAGAGGAACCCCACAGGGAAGAAGGAAGGAAAACATGCCAAAAAATAGAGAGAGAAAATAAAATAAGGAGAAAGTGATATTGCCACTAAGATCATTTAACAGGATTAACTTACCTCACTAGACTATGGCAATACATACGGAGTTAAATTTTACACCCTGCTATAAAATCCTTGCTGGGAGGGTAATTGCATCACCCCTCCTCAACCTACTGAGAGATTGAAAGGAGTGGTCTGAGTATGGGTTTGAGTACAGTTGTGATGAGAAAGATGGCAGAGTTAACCCAAGTCTTTGGGCTTTTCTGAAGGTTTGATGGTTGTTAAGAATGCAGTCCCAGAGCTGTTCAGTAAGTGTAGTTCTTTCACCATGATCATATAAGATTATTACAAGGGATCTTAATATAATATGCCTACTGTAACTATTGATTACAGAGCCTTGGTGGTGTAGTGGTTAAGGGCTTGGCTGCTAACCAAAATGTCGGCAGTTCAAATCTACCAGCTGATCATTGGAAACCGTATGGGGCAGTTCTACTCTGTCCTATAGGATCACTATGAGTTGGAACCAACTTGATGGCATCCAAGAACAACAAAAACAACTATTGATTTAGATCTTGGTCTCTCTCTCTCCATAATATTCTAACAAGGCACATGGCTAGCATCTGGGTCCCTCCAAGCTGGTACTTCTTCAACTTACTGGCAGCCCACTTCCTCTTTGGACAGCTGTTACTTGAAGTCCTGCCTCCTTTAACTTTCTATTCATTTTTGTTGGAGTCATCAGGGCCATGTAGAAGGGTTCTGGTACTCTCGCACATCAACTTTTGAATACAAACTTCTGGATGACTTTCTCCTTGTTCCATCTTTGCTCCCTCTTCTGCAAAGGTTCTATATACCTTGGGGCCACACAGGAAAATACTCAAAGATGACTGGTGGATGTTGAAGCAGGCTCTTCTCAGCTCACAAGATCTGGCTGTTAAATTTTCAGAGCCAGTCCACATCCAGTTGGTCACCTAAAATTGTGAGATACCACAAATCAGGTTTTTGTTTTGTCTGGGAGGAGAGGGAAGTGGGTAGTTAAACATTTACCAACATACTCAGGGTGCGGAGGTGGGGTAGGGCTGATGCTGTGTATGCCACTAGATTGCTTTTATCAAAGCTATTTGAACATCGTATGACATTTAATGACATTTTTTTGATTATCAAGCAAGGTACCATTACAGGGAGTATAAATTTAAATATCAGAAACAGTCCACTCTATTGGATACAAGCAAACATCGTGGGTTTCTTTGGAGTCTTAAAAATTTTATCTGAATTTGGATACAAGTATTTAAAATACGATGACTACTGAAGCAGTGGTGGTGCTAAAGAAAATAACTTTTGCACTGTCACTCACTATAATTACTTTAATGAGAGACTACTTAAAAAGCTTAACCCAGACCCTTTCCCTATCCAAACTTCCAACCAAAGTCATTGATAAACCTTGGTAATTCCAGAGTGATGTGTTCAGTTGGAAATGGCCTCTGCTAGACAGAATATAACTGACTCACTGTCCAGAGGTACAAAGGATGGTGGAGGGGAAAGCAGACAAAGAACTGTTTATGCAATTTTGATGGAAGGGACCACACTTTGATATACCCATAGCAAGTATATGGGCATTAAATCCTCAGAGAGAGGAATGGCTTTCTCTTCTTCAAACTTAATAAAGTGGATTTCTTTCTAAAAACTCATTTCAAGGACAAAATAGCCCCATTTGGTGCTGCTTTTTAGAATAAGATATGCTGTAAATACATCCTAGGCTCCTTTATGATTCATAAAAACACTCTGATTTCTACTTATGACGGAAAAAATTAAGAGGTATTCCAGAATTCCCTCTCCCCCAAGCCTGATGAAAATGTAAAATTACTGTCAGATGTCAAAATTCAAGTACCATGGAAAAACAGTAAGTGTGGTCTGGTAGCTGCTTTGGCACCTAGACGGCCAATCAGGAAACAAAGCGTCCTTCTCAGCAAGGGCCAACACCTGTTGCCACTTAAGACCCTACAATAAGTCATAAGAGTTTTACTTCAATATTGGTGTAGCAGATGGAAAAGTATAATTGATTTGAAAATATTTTTTCCCTGAAATAAGTATAAGAAGTCTCCAAATAAAGGGCGTTCAACAATGACAATGCCGTGAACTTGATTCTCATGAAACAGCATAACGTTATACAAGAAATGATTTAATCTTGGTGTTAATAAGATACAGGCTCATGATGTGGTATTGGCCCAAGTAGATAACTCCACACAGTGTCCCTCCATCTCTCCATCTCTCCATCCCCCCATCTGCTAAACACACGGGGACACAATTGAGAGAAAACCTACTGAGTAATTTACACTTCTTTGGGAGAAACAAGTATATGTGAAATTAAAATGCACTGTCCTTAATACTGGAGCCCTGGTGGTACAGTAGTTAAGAGGTCAGGCTGCTAACCAAAAGGTCAGCAGTTCAAATCTACAGCTGCTCCTTGGAAACCCTCTGGGGAAGTTCTACTCTGTCCTGTAGGGTCAGAATTGACTCAGTGACGTTGGGTTTGGTGTGCTTTCATTTGTGCTATATGGTGGGGATGCCACTCCGGGAAAAAGAATATTTTCGTGTGTGGTTATAACCACCTCTGAAACATTACCAACAGTGATGGAAGTGCTAAGAGAGAACAAGAAAAGTTGTTGTTGGGTCAACGAAACTGTCCCTGCTAACTCACCAACCAAAAAAAAAAAAACCCTAACAAGTGTACGTTTCATGGATAACGGCCAGTGATTTTCTTTTTCTTTTCTTTTCTTTTTTTTAAAGGACGTAAGTTTTCACTAAAACCGCGAAGGATTCCCAAAGTATTTGTTTCTGAGGCTTACCTAAGACTCACATAAAAGTGACAGATTAAAAATGTCTAAGTCTAGAAATTCAATTTTTTGGAGGAAAAAAATCACTTTTCTCTTTACCTTCCTTCCTTTTCTTCCTACTGAGCAAACAAAAATGCCCACTGAACACACTATTAAAAAAAAAAAAATCAAAGAACATTGCAATTGAAAAGAACTTGAACCTAAGGCTAGAGTTGATTCCAATTTTTCTGTTCTTCAAACTGTCTTCCCAGTTCTTTGGCTACTGCTGCTACCATCACCTATTAAAGAAAGACAATACATGACAGCCGTGGCCTCTTGTCATGTCTGGAAAGTGCACCCTCTTCATTGAACTGTCTCTCTAGACACTTGACCTTTAGTCACACAAACTTTTTCCGTGTCTTTCCAAGAGCTGAGACCATCTCCAATAGAAATGGAAATGTCACACTGGGGATATGGCATATAGGGGTACAGCCTCAGCTTCATATACTGTCATAGCCTCTGACAAAACCCAGGGGCTCCACAGCTGTGCTCCTGGCCTGAACCACAGTCACCCTGATAACCAGATGCTTCTCAGGTGTACTGAACACCCCACCCCGGGAGCCGAGCATCTAAACTCATAACCAAGTCTAGTGGCTGACAGCCCTCACTGTGAGGAAGCTCTTACGTCTCATCCAAATCCTCCCTATTGAAGTCTAAGCCCATTTCCTCTTCCCAGCCTTCAGTGTAGAGGGAACAGCTGCCCACCATCCTCCATATAATAACCCTTCACAGACTGAAGATGGCTATTAGGTCTGCTTCTCTTCTCCAGGCTAAATAATCACAGATCCTTTAATCTCCCTTCATAGCTTCTATTTTCCAAGTCTCTAATCGTTTCTGCTGCTCTCTACTGAATTCCGTTCTGCTTCTTAAGTTTCTGGTGTCACCTCTTGGGTGGGGAGAGCTAGGTAGCTGCTAGGTAACCTGTGAGTCCCTGTGTTTTGTCCCTGATGACACAGGGAAAATTCATTTAAAAGCCTGTCTATATTCCTTATAATATATAGTAAACAGTATGAAACAATCATCTCTTTTCTGATGAAAAACAAAATAAAATAATAACAGTAATCATAAAAAAAATTGTTGAAACCAAAACAGTGTACTGAGGTAAATGTCAGCATTTTATAGCAATATTCATCATAGTTGGAGATTGTAAACAATTACTGTTTGGCTTGGATAGCATGTCCTGTGTGAATTTTTTGATCAATTATAATTTTTTGAATAATTTACTAGGTTCTTATCTCTATCATGCATTTTAACTGCCAACTTTTATTTTGTGGCATCATTTTCAGCAAATGGTCTATTATGATGCCCCAGGTCTTTTGCTGTTGAATTCCAAACAACTCCTTCATTTTAAGTTCCTAAGGTAGTGTTTGCAGAGATGCTTATATTAGTTATTAAAGAGCTTTTAAAACATGCCCATGCCACCCACCCTGGTTCTGGCTGCATTTCTCTAGGTGTGGCTTGGGTGCTATTACTTCTGAAAACCTTTCTGGGGGGCAGCAGTATGCACCAGGGTTGCAAACTAGTCCTAAAGCTCCTCCTATCCCAATCCCCACAGAAGTACTTCAGCTTAGACTTGTCCACTGAGTCGCAGACTCTTATGACCATTTAGTTAGATTTCATGGTTGTGATTAAATCTGTTCCTATTCTCTATGGTGTTTTTGGCTGCTCCCAGCTTGGTTTCATTGTATACTTAATGAACATGCTTCCATGCTATCATTCAGAAAATTGACAAAAGTGCTTAAACACAATTGAACCCAAGATTTTCCTCAGGGAAACTCCACTTGTTATGCTCTCTAATATTGATATTGAACCATTTAGAAGTGCGTGTTGAGTACAACCTCCAAGTATCCTCTTGCATATGATTTGGGCAGTCTTTTCCCTATATGTTGATCTGAGTTTCTTGTACAATCAACACAAATGCCATAAGAAAGAATGCAAAATGGACTAGAAAAAAACCCTTTGCCATTGAGTCAAAAGGACTAAAGCTTCCTTTTTTACTGTAACTTCATTGGGACATTTCTTCTTACTATCTATTTGGCTGAAATTGTCCTGTTAATTTTTTTTATTAATAAACTGTTTACAGTATAAAAAATTTAATACTATTTCCAAAAGGTAGACATAAGCATCTTCAAACAAATTATCTAAAATTTTATTAGCATTACTTTTAAAAATATTTAAAATATGTTAAATTTTAAAACATAGCCAGATATATAGCTACAATTAAATTTTAGAATATGTTTTAAAAATCAAGGTATTTTGATGTTATATATTTTAACACTGATTAGGATCCTCACCTAAAAGATGGAAACTTTATTAATCAAACTAACCATACCTTTAGATTTGCTTGATGAGTACTCCTTGAACACCTGCTATGTGCTCAAAATGAGATAGGGAAGAAACAGGGACTGAGCCCCTAGGCAAGGAGCCCTGCAACACCGGTAACTTCCAACTTACTTATAACACTATGTGTTTGGCTAATGAAAAACTCCCATCCTGGAATGTACGATAAGGAAAAAGCAAACAGTGTACCCCCTTGTAAGATGTTTTTCAGAAGGACCATCCCAATGTGGTCCCCAGAGCATGCACAGACATCCACAAGGTGATTGATGGATGACTTCTGCCTATTGCAAGTACCCAAGACAGGAATAGAACGAACAACACAGGAGGGACTGCCCAGGTGTGACACCCCATAATAAGTCCTGCTATGAATCCCAGAATTCTCCGGGACAGGAGCCATCTTAAAGCCATCTTAGAAAGCTGCTGCATGCACACTGTAGTTAACAAATCCCTGTCCAGATTGGCCACCTCTTGGAAAACTCTGCCTATACCTATGAATAAACATAAATCTTTTCCCACTCAAAAACCTTTAAAAACTCATGCAAATCCTTTGTTCTCAGAGACAGGGGTAAGTGTTGCCTAGGCCCTATTCATCTCTGCTTGCAATCTTCTTCAACAAAGCTTTGCTCATGTGGAAAATTCTCCTGGCCTTACCTGTTCATTCTCGACCAGTGAGAGACAAGAACCTTATTTAATCAAAGGCATAGAGGTGCCTGCAACAAAAACATCAATATAAATTGGTTCTGAACCTTCTATGCTGTATCTACCCTGTATCTGGGTTCTTTACCAGCTGCAGAGCCCATTCACTGGCGTTGGAGGCTGGTCTAAAGAAACAGTCTGTGTTTTGTAATCAGAAAGAGAAAAAACTTTTCCAAAACAGTGACTTGAAAGTTTAAATTTGGAAATTGGGATATAGGTTGGTTTCAACCACTTTAAAATGTCAAATTGAGCCAGAAAAAGATGTTCTCTTCTGATGGTAAAATG
Source organism: Loxodonta africana (assembly GCF_030014295.1). Lineage (NCBI taxonomy): Eukaryota > Metazoa > Chordata > Mammalia > Proboscidea > Elephantidae > Loxodonta > Loxodonta africana. The sequence continues at coordinate 31,129,249 of NC_087352.1, read as the reverse complement.
ACTTTTTAAAATTACTTTATAAAATATTCCTACTTTTTCTATTTATTATTCAGCCAAATGATAGGAAGATGGAAGTCTTTCTGAACAAGAAATGGAAGGAATAAAGTCTGTTTAACCTGTCACCCACGGTGGGCTTCTTGTATTCTTTCTTGTTTAGAAATGAAATAATATTTTTCTGAATGTGGCAATTCCCTTTTATTCTTGAAATAAGCAAATTGTAAATTGCAAAATAGAAAAGGATAAAGGCATAATTACTGCTTTCATTTATTCATACCATATTAATGTGATATAATTATCTAGTAAGCAGACAGAATCTTATGAATATTCAACATAACTGCAACACAAAGCTACAAAGTGGTTATTCTAATGAGAGGATATAAAACAAAAAACTTTAAAGCAGGAAATAATTTTTCTATGTTTTAAAGTGACACATCACTTAACATTTGCTAATTGGTGTGCCTCACAGTAGAGTGACCCAGCTAAACACAAGAGGAAACATCGTTGTTTCTGGGCTCTGTGGGTGGATGCTATGATGAGTTGCAGGTGAAACATATGCCTTATCTCAAAGGTAAGCAGGGAGACACTGAGTCATCTCCAAGTAGCTCTGAGAGCACTGGGTTAAGACTTGGCTGGAGAACATTCCAGCCTATCTCCATAGGGAAAGGTGGAGTACAGTTGAAACACGGAGCCTTTGAAGTCCAACTAAGTGGTCGGACACAGAGACCCAGAATCTTCTCCAGACATTCAAATAAATAATTGGCATCAGGGATCCAGCCCATAATTATTAGAGAAGTTTATCTCTACGAGACCAGAGCTACACCGTATAGGGGAAACTCCAGGCGGTAGCATGGGCACATGGAGTAGCGGTCTTCCTCCTTGGAAGGAGGGGGTTTTAGAGCTCTGCAGTGATCTCAGGGCTAGAACCCACCCAAAAAACCTAGGACAGGGACTGCAAAATAGGAACCTCCAGCTTGAGACCCAGGGCAGGGAGTGGGGGAGGGGTACAGTCTTGATAAGGTGTCTGGAATGCTATATATAGCTAAGAAAACAATGGGGATTCCACTATTCCACTTGGAGACATTGTTTTGTGGAGGCTTCCAGACTAACACAGACTAGGAAGAAAGACTCCTCGATCTACTTCTGAAAAGTAGACAACACTACCCTATGGATCACAGCACAGTCCTTTGCCTATAGGGAAACTCTAGAAATATAAGATTAGGCACAATAAAAGTATGATCATCACTCCACTACTGTTTAAAATTTTACTGGAGGTATTTCTAGAGACAATATAATTAGATGAAGAGAATCAATTAAACATATAAAAATTGGAATAGTAGAAGTAAAACTGCTTCTCTTTTCAGAAGATACTAGAGCATAGCTAGGAAACACTACAGAGTTCATGATAGAACTAACTGAAACAGTAAACAAATTCAGTAAGGTAGTAGGAAATATAATTAACATACAGAAATCAGTATCTTTCATATACACAAAAATTACAGAGAATATAATGATAGTGAAAAATGCATTTATAATAGTATATACTACAAAATATAACTATTAAACATATAAAACTTAAGGAGGCCTGGGGTGCAGTGGTTAATGGCTTGGCTGCTAACCTAAAGGTTGGTGTTTTGAACCCACCCAGCAGCTCCATGGGAGAAAGACCTGGTGATCTGTTTCTGTAATGAACGTATATTATTTAAAATGCTTAATAATAAGCTTAAAAATGTGCAAAATTCACATTAGAGAAACTTTAAAACATTCTGGAAGACACAAACATAGACTTGAACAAATAAATAAAAGTCATTTGTTCTTAGATAAGAGAAGACAACATCATGAGGATACAATTCTCCCCAGTCAGATAAAATCCTAATGCCCTTTTTTTCTTATGGAGCCCAACAAGTTGATGCAAATGTTCATGTGAAAAAATGAACATTCAGGAGGAGCTAAGGAAAACACTGACAAAGGAGGACTATGGATGGGGATGTCAGTCCCATCCATACGTCCAAAAGCTCTGTAACTAAAATACTCTGGTTCTAGCACAGGGAGACATGGACCAAATGGTGCCATAGCTTAGAAAATCCCAAAATAAGTCTCATGTACATATTGAATTTAGTGTAAAGTAGAAGTGGCATCTCAATTGCTGGGGCAAAGATGTTTTGTTTAGTTTCATTCTTTTTAATAAATGATTCATGGTCAGCTGGGTAACCGTTCAGAGAAAGATAAATTTAGTTCTCTACCTCCCACTATACGACACTGGGTTTTTTGGGGCCTCCCACTATATACAAGAATAAACTCTACCTGGAATCCAAATGTAACAAATAATGTCATGAACACTCTAGGAGAAGGTATGGGTGAATTCCTCGATTGCATAAGTATAGAGAGAGACTTTCTAACTGTGAATCACAGACTAGGTGCAATAAAAGATTCAAGATACAAAAATATTGATGCATTTGACTAAACTTTAAGAGAGAGAGAATAAAAAGAACAAGAAAAATAAAACATATGCATGGGATAAAAAAAACCTTTAGGTCTTTGTCAAAAGACACGTGACAAAACAGAAGAAAGTCTTTGCAACGTATATCACAGATAAAGGGCTGAAAAATCACACATAGACAAAGAACTCCAACTCTACCTCCGAGAGAGAATAAAAAGAACAAGAAAAATAAAACATAGGCATGGGATAAAAAAAAAAAAAAAACCTTTAGGTTTTTGTCAAAAGACACATGACAAAACAGAAGAAAGTCTCTGCAACATATACCACAGATAAAGGGCTAAAAAATCACACATAGATAAAGAACTCCAACTCTACCTCCAGGGCCAGAATATAAAACTACTACTTTCTATGGCCCAGCTCCATCACTATTGTTAGTTGTCCTCAAGATTGCTCTGATTCATGGTGACTTTACATATACCAGTATGAAATGTTTTCTAGTCCTGCACCATCTTCATGCTTCTTGGTATGCTTGAGTCCACTGTTGAGGTTGCTGTGTCAATCCATCTTATGGGTATCAGAGTAAATTTTGCTTATCTTTCCGTCAGAAGACAGCCTTTATCAATCTATTTGACCTTTGCAGACCTGTCTAAATCCCCTGGGAGCCCAGCCTACCACCTCAGCACACATATCACAGATCCATCCAAACCAGAAAGAGAGGTGTCTATGCGTAGGTACATGAAGTGTGGACTAGGAACGTGCAGTTTGGGGACTGAGGTGGCTTTGCAGTTGCATATGGAGGATGTCTATTTGAAACCATTCTCAGAAAGAGAGGCGGTATGGATAATAAAGTGTTACCTCTGAAGCCACTTTCTCTGGGCTCAAATCACCGCTATGTGCTTTAGGCAAATTATGTAACCTAACACTCAGTTTCTTTATCTATAAAGGGAGGAAAATAATAGTACTTACCTCATAAGGGCATTTGCACACGAAATAATTTAATGTATATAAAGCATTTGGAAGAGTACTTATTACAAAACCAGCTCAGAATAAATTCAGATTTATGTTATAGGTTGGGGTTATTATTGTCATTATAAGATTTTAAAATATTGTATGTGAGCTTGAGAAAATTTGGGCTATGTGAAAAAATACATTATGCAATTTAAAAATTCATTTGAATATGGAATCATTTTAATCTTTTTCCTTTGAGTCAATTTACTCCTTAAAAACTTAGTTAAAATACAAATGAGTGTGCAATCCATACCTGCCTACAAAAACCTCCTCAGAACAGAGACTACTATACTCATCTTTTTATCCCAGGGCTTAGCACCACACTCAGCTGAGCAATAGCACAGACTCAATGAAAATTTGAAGATAGGACACATGTGGATAAGTGCGACTCTATTACACTATAAAAATCTATGTCTGTGAGATAATATATGAAGTTGAGTTCAAGAAACATGAGTATATGTCATATCACAAATTGTACAACGAGTTGTGATATAGTGTCTAAGTCCACATTAAAACTATGAGCCAGAGGAGGGGCCAAGATGGCGGAGTAGTCAGACACTTCCTATGGTCCCTCTTACAACCAAGGCCTGAAAAAACAAGTGAATTGATTACATATGATAATCTAGGAGCCCAGAATATCAAAGGCAAAGTTGAGGAGACAGGCTGAGCAGCAGGAAGAGGGAGAGACAGTTCAGAAGCAGAGAGGATTTGCCAGACCTGACCTGGCTGGCACCCTGCAGGCTGGATTGGCTGGTGCGTGCAAGCTGAGGCAAACAGTAGCACTTGGGATGTGTTTTCCGCATTAGGAGAAACCGAGTGGTAGAAAGTCTGTCAAGCCTCTGGAGCCAGGGGGAAGCTGTGCTGGATCTGCAAAAGTTAAGTACAAGAGTCTAACCTACTGCATGGGATCCAAAAAACCCTTCTCCCCTTTGGGAGGTGCCTGTATCCCCTTCACCATCCCTACCTCTCCCCACCCCATGCTTCTGCTCTAGTCTGGTCTAGCTTCAGCAATTACCATGCCCCCTGGGCTGGAAGGCGGACCCGTCTTATGCCTGAGCCATTCTCCAGGAAAAAATAATCTGCCAGCTCCCCTAAGCAGGGGATTCAAGGCAGGTACAGCCCCTTTGCCTAGACACAGGGATAAGGGGTCCATGGACTTTGAATGCCTTTCACCCCTGCCTAGACCTGTGTGAGCCCATTTCAATAGCGTAGTCCAGCATTAGCATAGTACAACACGGTATATACCTGAAACCTATTTTCAACTGCAACTGCTAAGGGAAAGTAGCAGATTCTTGACATTTGACACCACTCTGCCCATTAAGCAGAGTCCTCACCTACCCACATCAGGGACCTCAGGACTGGTGGCTCCACCCACTCCATCTAGCCACCCGTGACAGGTACCCAAGAATAAGCAGTGCCTCCCAATCCTTACAGCCAGCAGCACTGGGTGCCCAAAGTCTGGCTGCAAAACCCACCAAACTACTTGCTCTAGAGAACAGGGAAATGCCTTCGACCCAAGCACTCAGGGACAGCCATCAGCCCTCTGCCTTGCTCAGCACATAACGCCCTACTGCAGCCAGATACCTGTGCCTGCTCCAATCACCCCTACACAGCCCTGCCCATCTAGGACTGTAGGTGAGAGCCTGCACCACACACTAGGAGATTGACTACCTGGACACCTGAGTTGAATCCACACAAGAAAAGTAAATAGACTCCTGGCTCACATACCTAGTAGCAGCTCTAACCACCTGGTGACAGGATGTAAGTGTTTCAAAGATGTCAATAATAAAAGTAGCTCACATTACCAGCCTATCTGGGCATATTAAAACAAAACAAGAAGCTAGGACACAGTAAGCAAACAAAAAACAAATAAATATGATAACTTATTGATGGCTTGGAGACAACAGTCAATATCAAATCACATAAAGAGCAGAACATGATGGCTTCAGCAAGAGACCAAAATAAAGTGCCAGGAAACCTCCCAGAGGAAGATAAAGTCTTGGAATTACCGAAGGTAGAATTCAAGAGATTACTATTCAGAGTTCTTCAAGAGATCAGGAAGGAGATCAGGCAAAATGCAGATCAAGCCAAGGAACACACAGACAAAGCAATAGCGGAAATTAAGAAGGTTATATAAGAGAAAATGACAAATTCGACGGGCTACAAGAATCCATAGAAAGGCAGAAAACAGAAATCCAAAAAATTAACAATAAAATTTCATCATTATACAACTCAAAAGACAGTCATAGGAGCAGAATTGAGGCAATGGAAGTCAGAATTAATGAGACTGAAGATAAAGCACTTGACACCAATTTATTTGAGGAAAAAGCAGATAAAAGCATTTAAAAAATGAGGAAGTAGTAAGAATTATGTGGGATCTATCAAGAGGAATAACCTACAAGTGATTGGGGTGCCAGAACAGGGAGGGATAACAGAAAATACAGAGAGGATTGTTGAAGATTTGTTGGCAAAGAAACTTCCCTGATATCATGAAAGATGAGAAGATATCTATCCAAGAAGCTCATCAAACCCCACACAGGTAGATCCCAAATGAAAAGCACCAAGACATATTATAATCAAACTTGTCAAAATCAAAGATAAAGAGAGAATTTTAAGCATGGCTAGGGATAAACGAAAAGTTATCTACAAAGGAAAGTCAATAAGACTAAACTCTGACTACTCAGCAGAAACCATGCAGGCAAGAAGGCAATGGGAAGACATATTAAGCCTTGAAGGAAAAAAAAAAAAAATGCCAGCCAAGAATTATATATACAGCAAACCTGCATCTCAAATATGATGGGAAAATTAGGGCATTTCCAGATTAACAGAAGTTAGGAGAATTTGTAAAAACTAAACAAAAATTACAAGAAATACTGAAGGGAGTCTTCCAGTTACAGAATGAATAATATCAGATAACAACCCAAGACTAGAACACAGGGCAGAACAACCAAATATCAACCTAGACAGGGAAGTCACAATAATAAGTCAAAGCTAAAACACTGAAAATGATGTCAATATGTAAAAGATAACAACATTAAAACAAAAAGAGTGACTAAAGGTAATCATAGAACTTTCATATGAAGAGGAGTTAAGGTGGTATCAAGAAATAAATGATTTACTTAAACTTAGAAAAATAGAGGTAAATTTTAAGGAAACCACAAAGGACACTAACAATCCTACACATCAAAATAAAAAAGAAGAAAAACAGAAAAACATACTCAGCGAATACAAAATCAGTGATAATGAAAAAGATGAAAAGCAAATGCATAAAGAAAAACAAATCAGCACAGAAAATTAAGTGGAACAAAGAAACTGTCAACACACACACAAAAATACATCAAAATGACAGCACTAAACTCATACCTACCAATAGTTACAGTGGATGTAAATGGACTAAATGCACCAACAAAGAGACAGAGAGTGGCAGAATGAATAAGAAAACATGATCTGTCTATATGCTGCCTACAAGAGACACACCTTAGACTCAAAAGACACAACAAGCTGAAACCCAAAAGAGGGAAAAATATGCATCAAGCAAACAACAATCAAAAAAGCAGGAATAGCAGTATTAATCTCAGACAAAATAGACTTTAAAGCAAAATCAACCACAAAGGATAAGGAAGGACACTATATAATGATTACAGGATCAATATACCAACAGGTATTTATTCGCCCAATGACAGGGCTCCGAAATACATAAAACAAACTCCAACAGAATTGAAAAGAGAAATAGACAGGTCCACAATGACAGTAAGAGGCTTTAACACACCACTTTCAGTGAAGGACAGAACATCCTGAAAGAAGCTCAACAACATGGATGATCTAAATTCCACAATCAACCAACTTGATCTCATAGACATATACAGAACATTCACCAAACAACAGCCAAGTATACTTTCTTTTCCAATGCACATAGAACATTCTCCAGGATAGACCACATATTAAGCCATGAAGCAAGCCTTAATAGGATCCAAAGCACTGAAATATTACAAAGCATCTTTCATAAAGCCATAAAAATAGAAATCAATAACAGAAAGAGCAAGGAAAAAATATCAAATACACTGAAACTGAACAACACCTTGCTCAAAAACTACTGGGTTATACAAGAAATCAGGGATGGAATAAAGAAATTCATAGAATCAAGAATGAAAACACAGCCTACCAGAGCCTTTGGAACATAGCAAAAGCAGTGCTCAGAGGTCAGTTTATAGCAATAAATGGACACAACCAAAAAGAAGAAGGGGCCAAAATCAAAATATTAACCCCAGAACTCGAACAAATAGAAAGAGAACAGCAAAAGAGGCCCTCAGGCACCAGAAGAAAGCAAATTATAAAAATTAGAGCAGAAATAAAAAAAAAATTAAAAAAAAAAATAGAGAATAGAAAAACAATCAAAAGAGTTAACAAGACCAAAAGCTGGTTCTTTGAAAAGATTAGCAAAATCAATAAACCACTGGCCAACTAACAAAAGAAAAACAGGAGAGGAAGCAAATAACCTGAATAACAAATGAGATGAGAGATATCACAACAAACTTAACTGAAATTAGAAGAATTATAACAGAATACTATAAGACATTATACTTCAACAAATTTGAAAACCTGGAGGAAATGGACAAATTTCTAGAAACACACTACCTACCTAAACTAACACAAACCAAGGTAGAACAATTAAATAAACCTATAACAAAAGAAGAGATTGAAGAGGTAATAAAAAAGGTCCCAATGAAAAAAAAGGCCTTACCCTGATGGCTTCACTAGAGAATTCTACCACACTTTCAGAGAAGAGTTAACACTACTACTGCCAAAAGTATTTCAGAGCATAGAAAAGGATGGAATACTCCCAAACTCATTCTATGAAGCTGGCATAACCCTGATACCAAAACCAGGTAAAGACATCACAAAAAAAAGAAAATAACAGACCAATATTCCTCATGAACATAGACACAAAAATCCTCAATAAAATTCTAGCCAATAAAATTCAAAAACATATTTAAAAAAAAATTCACCATGACCAAGTGGGATTCATACCATGTATGCAGGAATGGTTCAACGTTAGAAAAACAATCAATGTAATCCATCACATAAATAAAACAAAAGACAAGAACCACAGGGCCTTATCAATTGATGCAGAAAAGGCATTTGACAAAGTCCAACACCCATTCATGATAAAAACTATCAGGAAAATAGGAATAGAAGGAAAATTCCTCAACATAATAAAGGGCACTTGTACAAAGCCAACGGCCAACATCGACCTAAATGGAGAGAGTCTGAAAGTATTCCTCCTGAGAATGGGAATCAGACAAGGATGCTGTTTATCACCACTCTCATTCAACATTGTGCTGGAGGGCCTAGCCAGAGCAATAAGGCAAGAAAAGAAATAAAGGGCATCCAAACTGGTAACAAAGAAGTAAAATATCCCTATTTTCAGATGATATGATCTTATACACAGAAAACCCTAAAGAATCCACAAGAAAACTACTGGAGCCGATAGAAAATTTTAGCAAAGTATCAGGATCCAAGATAAACATACAAAAATCAGTTGGATGCCTCTACACCAACGAAGAGAGCTTTGAAGAGGAAATCAAATCAATAACATTTATGATAGCTCCCAAGAACATAAAATACTAAGGAATAAATCTAACCAGAGATGTAAAAGAGCTATACAAAGAAAACTACAAGACCCCACTGCAAGAAACAAAAAGAGACCTACATAAGTGGAAAAACATGCCTTGCTCATGGATAGGAAGACTCAGTATTGTGAAAATGCCAATTCTACCCAAAGCAATCTACAGATACAATGCAATCCCAATCCAAATTCCAGTGACATTTTTTAACAAGATGGAGAAAAAAATCGCCAACTTCCAACGGAAAGAGAAGAGGCCCCAGCTAAGTAAAGCATTAATGAAGAAGAAGAACAAAGTGGGAGACCTCACATTACCTGATTTTAGAACTTATTATATGGCCATAGTAGTCAAAACAGCCTTGTACTGATACAAAAACAGGTGCATAGACCAATGGAACAGAATTGAGAATCCAGATATTAATTCATCCACCTATGAGAAGCTGATATTTGACAAAGTCCCAAATCTGTTAAACGGGGAAAAAACAGTCTCTTTAACAAATGATGCTGATATAATTGGATACCTATCTGCACAAAAATGAAGCAAGACCCATACCTCACACCATGTATAAAAACTAACTCAAAATGGATCAAAGAACTAAATAGAAAATCTAAAACAATAAAAATCATGGAAAAAAAAATTAGGGTCAACACTAGGAGCCCTAGCATACAGCATAAACAGAATACAAAACATTACTAACAATGCAAAAACACCAGAAGAGGAACTAGATAATTGGGAGCCCCTAAAAATCAAACACTTATGCTCATCAAAAGACTTCACCAAAAGAATAAAAAGACAAACTACAGACTGGGAAAAAAGTTTTTGGCTATGACATATCTGATCAGAGCCTACTCTCTAAAATCTATAAGATATTACAAAACCTCAACAACAAAAAGACAAACAACCCAATTAAAAAATGGGCAAAGGATATGAACAGGTACTTCACCAGAGAAGACATTCAGGCAGCTAACAGATACATGAGGATTCTAGGTACTTATTTTAAAAGTTCATCTTTCTGCAGTGCAGACCCTTAAAGTTTGCTCTTCTTCCTTATATTCTCCTCCAGGTGCCTGCTAATGCCATCTGTTACTTAGAGAATGGCTTCTCTGTGTGGCAGACTGACATTTCCTTAAAACTCTTTGATGTTGATTATTTTTAGAAATTCAAAAAAATAGAAGAAAAAAATATGGGCATGGTCCCACTGTCAGAGATAACGCACTGTGGACATGTTAATGTAGTTATTTGTTAATATATTCACTTTGTGTGACTTTTTTTTCCCACAGACTTCATACATATAATATAAAAACAAAATTTTCCCAAATATTCCTGGAGCATATAAATTTTAGTGGGCTGCATAATATTGTACCTACTAGATAATATTATAGTAGATTTTATCATTCTTTTTCTTTGGCATAGAAGTTGTTTCCAGATTTTTCCATTGTAAATGTACTGTGATTAAAACTTTTGTACATAAATTTTTGTTTTGCTTATCTGAGTTGTTGCTGAGGGTGAAGTACATGTAGAACATTTTGAAGAGTTTTGAGTCATAGTTTCAAATTTCCCTCCTACAAATTTGGAGCAATTCATATTTCCCTCAGTCACTAAATCATGGTTCATTTCACCGTAACATTATCAACACTGGTGTTATAATGTGTTTAAATCTCAGCCAATTTTATTGCCAAATAAAGGTAATGCATTGGAGTAATTGCCATTTACTTAAAATTGAAGCTTTTTGCGTACGTTACCCATTTTGTTATTTAGCTCTTCTGAGTGATTTGTGAATAGCTGTCTAAAATGTGGAAATAGTAACCCTTTATCATATAGATTAAACCCTGGTTGCATAGTGGTTAAGAGCTACACCTGCTAATCAAAAGGTTGGCAGTTCGAATCTACAAGGTGCTCCCTGGAAATTCTATGGGCCAGCTCTGCTCTGTACTATAGGATCGCTATGAGTCAGAATCAACTCAACGATAACGGGTTTTTTTTTTTTTGGTACCATGTAGATTAAAATTTGTATCTATTTTTTTTTGTAAATTTCAAAATTTATCTACGTGTTTATGACAAGACGTTTTAAAATTGAGTACATTGCCTGCATGACCTCTTTGGCTTTTGTAGTTTCTTCGATTGCTTGTGTATTTAAAATGCATTTACTGTTTACATGCACATAGAATATTTTCTCCTTTTTCTATATGATATTATTTTTCAACCCTGATCTTTAATTTGCATGGCCATTGTTTTAGGGTATTATGTGAGGTAAGGATGTAACCTTTTTTTTTTTTTTTTGCCCACAGGTAACCAATTTTATCAGAAATAATTGTTGAACTGTCCTCTCCTCTATGGATTTGCAGTGCTAATTAACTTATAGGTACAATGTTTCTATAAAATCAGACCAGATTCTGGATTGTTTCTTTTATTTTCATTTCTTTATTTTTCTTACTAGCACTGCAGTATTTTAAATATTGGAATTTTACATTACTTTTCACACTTTTTTCTTATGAAAACAATAGTTTTAATGCCTGTATTACACAAAATGTAGAAAATGCAGAGGCAGGATAAAGAAAATAAAAGGCACCTATATATTGCCACAAGAGAAAACATATTTATTATTTTAATTTATAGCCTTTCATAGAGTTTTCACCATGTATGTTCCATTTATTTACTTACATGTTTGTTTTCTTATAAAGTGAGGTCAAGTGATATGTAATCTGCATTTTTTTTTTACTGATGCATTGCTACTAGTTTCCAGGCCATATAGACTCCTTTGCTCTCCTTCTCTCTTACTATCTCGCTCTTTATCATCCCTCCTGGCTTTAGATAAGCCTCTCTTTTGCTGGGTGTTCTATAAAGCAATCTCTTTGGCTTGCAGAAATTTCTGACTCTGTTTATGATATTCCTTGTGTCTCACTCACAAACACCCCTACATCCCAGGGATTAGCTTCCAGAATTGTTTTGTTTGATTGTCCCTCACTTCTTTCTGATTCATGTTCTCTACAGAAGGACATCCTTGTGCTAGATTCTGTTGGTCCAGCAGATGCCGAATGGATCAGTCTGTATGAAGGACTCCTCTCATGGGGAAACCCTGGTGGCCGTAGTGGTTAGGTGCTACAGCTGCCAACTATAAGGTCAGCAGTTTGAATCCACCAGGTGCTCCCTGGAAACTCTATGGGGCAGTTCTACTCTGTCCTCTAGGGCCACTATGAGTCGGAATCAACTGAACGGCAGTAGGTTTTTTTTTTTTTCTTCCTCATCTTATACAGCACTCCACTCCTAGACTCTAGCTGTTCAAAGTTAGAGAGGAATTACAAAATGGGCCAAAGGCTTGATTGTAATTTTTCTGTTTAAATATGAAGTGCTTTAGATATGAGGGCAAGAGGACATCTGAAGTTGTATAATTGGGAAATCACTGTATCTCCTGGAAAACACTTTTGTAAACTGGGGCGGCTTCTCATCAGGAGGTGCCGAGCTCAGGAAAGGTCAGGAAGCTCATTTTCTTCTCATCTCAGGCAGTAAAAGGGATATAAGCAGAGCAAGCCCTGTAAATGCCCACCACAATTTTTGCATAAATGTATAGCGACACAAGAGCTGAAAGGTAATCATTCAGTATTTATTGTGAAAGAAGATGGTTTATTTAATGTGTCAAGGCCTGTCAAGAGAGAAACAGAGAACACTTACTAAATACGTAAACTTTTGCAAGGTACCTACATGGCTAACGATTAAACAGGCAATTCCAATGGCCACCATGTGCACAATCACAGTGAATTTAAAACTATCCCCAAAGGAATCCTACTGGGAGTGTTTAGGTCCACAATTACAGTAAATGGAGATTCAAAATTAGCAAGAGCATTTCACTTAATTAGAAGCATTGAATAGGTGCTACTGGGTATACAGTAGCGTGTGCACTAACATGAAAAAAGTAGCTGGCCCTGCAATTTCATCCACTTGGGTTTTTTTTTTTTTTTTTTACTTTGCTTCTGTTTAGAATACTATTTATACATCACCCAGCTAAAATATAAAAGGAGATATAGATAAGGATAGCAAATATCTTTGTCTCAAAGTGTGTGTGTGAGCGTGATTTTCAAAATTATTTCCATGCCACCAGCCTGATCTGAACAGCCACAAAATTTGTGAAAATTTAAGTAGAAATGACCTGGAACTGAGTACCCACAGGAATTCAAGGAATTTATTTCTCATCTACTTCCTTCTTTTGCTGTCATTTTCAAGCTGTCATTTACTAATTCTGATGATTTTCAGCATTAATCAGGATTCCCTGGAGTCAGAGTTTAGCAAAGGGCTGACAGAATCTCTAATCGAATCTCCAGAAAGCAAGGCTAAGGGGAAAGGCTGAAAAGGGAAAAGAAGGAAGAGAGGAAGAGAGACAGAGAGAGAGCCAGAGAGGAGGAGAAATTGATGACAAGGATGTTTCTGTAAGAGCTTTCAAAGGCAGCCAGCAAGAGCTGTGCGGTTTTACTTTACCATCCTGCGCTTATAATGACCTTGTTAATAGATGTGGGTCTTGAGCATTTGAATGGAAATTCCTCAAATGAAGGGAGGATCGTTCAAACACAGCTTCCTTGTTAAAGACAAATATTTGAATATTTCTAAAACTCTGTCACTGTTGACTGTGACCTCAGCAAATCTGCTAAAGGAACTTCACTCAGGCCCTGTGATGTCCTCAAAGTCAGCAACCCTCAGTATGATCCTCTAAGAACATCTGACATCACCCTTACTTATATCTTTGTTGCTTCTAATTCCTTTATCCAGATTCTTTTTGATTTCAAATATCTCAACTCATTGTATCAGCTGCCATAACACTTTCTTGACATGTCTTGGTATAAGTTTGAAAGCAGATGGCAAGCAAACAGAATAAATAAGCAACACATTTAATTATCCCAATCCTCAATTAAATAATGAAAATATTTTCTTTATTACTCAGGTTGCATGTACTTTCCTTGGGTTAGTGTTGAGTTAAATAGGTAACTGTGAGATCCAATGCCTTGAGTGTTTGCATGAGCATTTATCTCCCAGGTCTTTGTCACAACAGTTAAAATTAGAAATTGTTTGATAACATCTGCTCTCCTTGCAGTTGTCACATAAAGTTCTAAAACAATACACTGTCTTCTAAACCAAGAGAATTATTTTCATATAAAGTATATCTACCGTATAAAACCATAACCAAACCCATTGCCATCAAGTCTATTTTGACTCATAGAGACCCTACAGGACAGAGTAGAACTGCCCCATAGAGTTTCCAAGGAGTGCATGGTGAATTCGAACTGCCGACCTTTTGTTTAGCAACCGTAGCACTTAACCACTATGCAACCAGGGTTTCCATCTATCGTCTACATAGAGATCAAAAGTGAACAAGAAAGAGAGAAACTATATGTACATAAGAAATTAAAAACATAAGAATTCCCATTTCTCTATTCCAACATATATTACCTCCAAGACTGCGTAGGGTAATGAAGTTTTACTTTATAGTAAAAATTGAAAAGATGAAGATGGCTTTGGAGATAATTTGTTCTGTAATTTTGGTGACCACTTTTTCCGAAGTAAAAATCAAGGTATTTCAACCTGACAAAGTAAGACCCATTATTTCAAGCAGGGTGGAACACTGAAGCCCTGAAGCCTAATTTGGCCTCCCACTTGTTTTGGTAAATAAAGTTTTATTGGAACACAGCCTGCTCATTCATTGACATACGGTGTGTGTGTGTGCTGCTGTTTTGGTGCTACGCCAGCAGCATTAAGTAGTTGCAACAGAGACATATGACCTGCAAAGCCTAAAATACTTAGTCTCTGGTCCTTCACAGGAGAAATTTGCCAATTCCTGGTTTTGTGTGTTTACTCTCCTGAGCCATCGGGAACACACGGTTGTGACAACTCTTTACCTTCCCCAATCGAGTCATGGCAAGAGTGACTAAAAAAAAAAAAAACCAAAGCCCATCGCCGTTCAGTCGATTCCGACTCACAGCGACCCTATAGGACAGAGTAGAACCGCTCCATAGGGTTTCCGAGGAGCGCCTGGTGGATTTGAACTGCTGACCTTTTGGTTAGCAGCCTCAGCTCTTAATCACTACGTCACCAGGGTGGGAAAGGACATAGTACAGAAACGAATGTCTTCTTCTGCAACCACAATAATATCACAAATAAAGCAGCTGCCCATGATTTGAGACCCTATCTGCTACTAGAGATCTTACAAAGTGCTTTTCAAAAACTATTGCCTTCAAGTAGGCACGCCTATGAGGCTATATTTTGCATGAGAAAATGAGACCAGGGAAGATAAAGACTTGTCCTGGTCTACAACCCATTCATCTTAGACCTGGGTCTCAAAAACTGAGCCGAAACCACGGTGAATCTCCAGGGCCCTGACTCTAACATTCTTTGAAATATCCCAGAAAACAAAATCATGCCTCTTAGTAAAATACATACTCTCAGTTTGATGAGAGGAAAATTAGGATTGCAATTTTCTTCTTCTTGGGGGCACTGTTGAACCTAACATGGATTTACTATATGGCAGTATGTAGCTGAGAGGCCTGCAGAATTTTTACTCTTAACTAAGCATGCAAGATGAGTACCAAAATCATTACATTTATGTGTTTTTAATGGCTTGTCTGGGTTTTGTTTTGTCCATAGCTAGTGACTGAGCTGAGTGCCAGCCAAGTTTTTTAGACTCCACACAGCTCAGTTGCAACATAATAATTTGACAATAACAAGGGCTTTTGCCATTCCCGTAGGTTATATTTTTTGAGTCTAAAGCACACCAGCATAACGATCAGCCCTGCTGGGTTATATTCTTCCCAACCATTTCCTTGTATTAGAATGCAGTGGTCACTGAGGTCCAGGGTTACCCCTTAAATCTCCTAGCCTGTTGCAGGTGGAGGAGAAGGTAGGTCGGGAAGACACACCAAGCTTAACATCATCTAAACAGACTGCTTTTCGTCTTTCAATGAAAGTGAAATAGATTCTTCTTGCTGCTGCTTGTATTTTTCTGGTGAAAGCCCTTTCTTTGATATTGTTGCTCAAGCCAGTACATTTTCTAACTATTACTTTTTGTTGTAGTTGTTGTTAACAGAATCAAAATATATCCGACTGTGTGCTTACAGAATACAGCCTTGGACATAGAGAAAATGAAACCAAATAGACCCTTCGGTTGGCAGAACTAGGGAATTTGAAACTGTTCCCACTTATTAGAAAATAAGCTTCTTGGTCACAAATTCCAGTTAATGATTCCTTCTTTCAACAGCTCTCAGATTTTCTTTGGGTTTTATTAACCATGGTTTTTCTGCAATAAACTTTTACAATCACCAAGTCAATTTTGATGGAAATCTAAAATTAAACATGTTTTATTTAGTCATTTCCAAATATGATGAGTCTTCTTACTTGCCTGTTAAAGAGAATATGTTGATAAGAACATATGGAAAAATAATAGTAAGATATAGTCGGGGATTTTACTACTAGGATATGACTTTTTTTCTAACCATGCATATATTTGATTTTTTTAAAACTAGGTATTCATGTATTTGAAATTTCGATGCAAAAAAATAAAAAAAAATGGATTTCCAAATTTCTTAGTAAAGGAATAATTATTGTTTTTAATATGGATAAGACATTTTGCTACATTTATTTAACCATAAAGAAATCAATCTATAGGATGGTAGGAAATGCATGGTTATCCCTGGTGGAGATAGCGTTTTCTGAAATTTGCGTTACTTCATTACTTCATCACACAAAATGAATAGTCTGCCTCTCAGCCTGTCAGAAGAGCAAATCAAACCCATGAGAGTTCCTTGGGTTGGAGAGGAGCAGCCAGCCCCAGGATTCTGGGGTTCCGGAGCAGATAGAATCAGCAGAATGACAGCCAGTCTTGTTTGAAATAATGCTGCTAGGCGCTCTCATTTGTGAAAACAATTCTCAGAAAAAAGACAGGATATAGAAGCCGTGATGAATATGCTTCAACACCTACAGCCGTATAAGTCACATGAAGACAAGCTCTCCCACTTGTAAACACACGCAGGAGGGGGAACGCTCTATTTCAGATGGAAAGCGAGCAAGATACAACCGTCAGATTTGGAAAACAGTACGTCATGCGTCTATGTCCCAAAAAGTAATTGATAGAAATGCTATTATAGAATTAGTGGGACAAGTAATGAGTCTTCTCTATTACCATCACAAAAGAATATTGTCACATATAAAAATTTATGGAAGCATTTTTGGAAATTGATTCAATTTTCCCTCAGACTTGATATAGTCTAGTGTAAAAGAAAAAGAGTAACCTGAAATAAAAAAAAAAATTAAAACATTATTGTATGTGGTTTGTGATTTTTCTTTGTAATATGGTTTACAGTTATATAAGTATTTATGAATATACTCTTTGCTTGTGTGTATATATACATACACACATACATAGATACATATATATAAATACGCATATGTAATACATATATATACTAAATGTGTGCATATATCTATCTATATCTATTTGTGTGTGTTTTATATATATATATATACACACACACACACACAATACACACACACTCCTAATATCAGTGCCTGAGCCCTGGTGGCACAGTAGTTAAGAGCTCAGCTGCTAACCAAATGGTCGGCAGTTCGAATCCACCAGCTGCCTCTTGGAAACCTTATGGGGTAGTTCTACTCCATCCTGTATGGTCACTATGAGTTAGAATCAACTCAACGGCAATGTGTCTAATGCTAACGTTTTAGCTTTGTTAGATTTTTTTTTGAGAATTTTGTTCTATTTTGACAATTAAAATCTGATTGAAATGACTTCATCAATCTAGGATAAACTTCAAATAATATCACAGGTTTGAAATTGGGAAAAATTAGTTCCAATATTGTCTTTTTCTTTTCTTTTTTTTTACCATTGGCAAAATGCAGTTTTAAGTCAGGTGATTTTAGGTGCTTTTCAAAACATATATCAGTCTTATTTGTAACTGCTAGGGAAAAGTTGTAAAAAATTGTAAAATAGTACTTGTTAATCTATGTAGAAAAAAGTTTGTTTTTTTTTTTAAATGTATATCTCAAACGTGAAAGAAAACTTCAACTAGTAGAAGTGTTAAATCGGGGAAGTTTCATTACCTGTTATTTCATGTTTAAAACATTTTTCATAGATGCTGGGCACATGTGGGTGACTGTTTTCCAACAGTGTCTCTGAATGGCCAATTCCCTCTTCGTTTTTTTCAATATATTGCACTTTGGAGCACCCCAACTTTCTATGTGTTCTCTGCTGTCCAGCTTCGAAAGTGTCTGGCTAGCAGTGCTATTTGGCTTAGCTGACTAGTGCAGGCTGACTGTCCACAACCCTCTGAGAGCAGGGGGCAGCCATTTGCCACACCAGCAGCAGCAGACTCCTGTCTTTTGTTTTCTTCCTTTTGCTTAAGGCAGGCCAGGTCTGTTCTGACCACTGGTGAGGCTGTCTCTTTGTCTGGGTCGCCAGCAAAACAAGTGTGTGTGAGGACTCTCCTGTTCCTTGTCCGAGTCTCATAGATACAGGACTGACTAAACCCCACACGGGACTGGGAGATGGTTTGACTCCTAGAGCAAGGCATGGCCGGCACAGCCTTGGGCACCTGCAGGGTCCCCAGGAAGACCTGTGGGTCCAGGAGCATCCCAAGCCCAGAGGCTGCCGGCAGCCCTGGAGCTGGCTCCGTGGACACTAGATGGCAGTATACACTAGATGGCAAAGCGCAGCCGCCTTCCCAGCAGCTTCCCCTTGATCAGAAGGGATGTGGTAGTAAAACCACTGCTGTTCAGATGAAGCAAAATTTGTCCCGAAGTTAAAATGTGTTTTCTTCAGGTTTTGATTATTCTCTGTGGTATTCAGTGTCTCTACGCTTCTCAAATATACCTCCAGCCCCAGGAGTCTCAGTAGAAACCATTGGACTTCTTTTATTTTTTCCTTTCCAAACTTCAAATAGTTGCAGCCTATATATTTAATCACTTAAAGTGGATTAAGACGCAATTCCTCAGCTGGGTAGCTGTTTCAAATAATATTAGTGTCTCATCCAGAAATACCCACACCCATTGCCATCCAGTCATTCCAACTCATAGCGACTCTTTGAGACAGAGTAGAACTGCCCCATAGAGTTTCCAAGGAGTGCCTGGTGGATGCAAACTGCTGACCTTTTTTGGTTAGCAGCCGTAGCACTTAACCACTACGCCACCAGGGTCATCCGAGACTAACCACTCTATATTCACCTGAAAGTCCGCCAACGTTTTTAAGTGTCACCCCGTGTTACTGTATGGTCAGTTTGAAATATTTAATGGCTTTTATCTGTGTGGAGGGTTTTGTAGTTAAATTTTTATTGTCTCCGATCATTAGTAGTCACTTATTCTGAATTATTTCCGAACGTTATTTGTTTAGATTAAAAATGTCTTTTTACAAAAAATAATTTTAGATACTTTTCTTTAAGCTCCTGGAGCATAGCACAGTTTTTGACATACCTTTTTTAAAAAACATTCACTAATATTTTCTTAGTACAAAAATAAAAAATCATAAAAAGATTGATTTTAAAAATTGTTTGAAGAGCTTGTGTATTATATTCAGCAAAGATGTGTTTAATATTTTTTCACTTCAGTATGACCTTAGAAATTTAGCAATGAAAAAGTTTCCTAAGCTGTAGCTGTTATTAAGTATGTACTTTCTAATTAAAATTTCCTTAGCAAAAATGCTAATATTTCATTAATACCATTCTTGTTAGCTGTTGTTAGATGTCATCAATTCGGTTCCAACTCATAGCAACCCTATGTACAACAGAACAGAACACTGCCTGGTCCTGCACTATCCTCACAATTGTTGCTATGTTTGAGTTCATTGTTAAGCCACTGTGTCAATCCACGTTGTCAAAGGTCTTCCTCTTTTTTGCTGACTCTCTACCTTGCCAAGCGTGATGTCTTTTTCTCATGACTGACTCCTCCTAACACCATTCTTAGGTAGCAAATATTCAGTGTTCATAGTTGTATGAAAATATGTAGTGTTCGTATCCTTTAACATATTTCAATGTTGTCAAAAATTTAGTGATTTTATGGCTATTTGAATATAATACAGTAAACAAAATACAGGAGAGCAAATATAGTATTTAACAAACAGTAAGTATAATACTGCACACAGTTTTGCTTAATGCAAAATACAAAGTTGAAGTTTATCCTGACTCTGATCCAAGGACCTAAAACACCATTCTATTAATATAGTCTATTAATCTTTGTACTTTTTCATGCTTCCTGCTTTTCAGATCTCACAAAAGTGGATTGGTATGGAAGAACAGTTGATCAGCTTGACATCTGACTAACTGTTCTCTTTGGAGTTTAGATTCGAGCAATTGTAGTATTTGGTACAATCATTTTGCCTTAAAAAATAAATTGCATATCATACATCATCTTCAATTATTTATTTAAACATATAAGATGCCCTTGTTGCCTTATTCTCTACAACAATGACACAAGCTGGTGGTATGCAGATAGCATTTCTGGCTTCAATTCTTCACTGTTGTAAGTATTTTAAAGGAGCCCTGGTGGTACAGTGGTTAAGCACTTGGCTACTAACTGAAAGGTCAGAGGTTTGAAGCCACCAGCCTCTCCATGGGAGAGAGATGTGGCAGTCTGCTTCCATAAGGATATCAGCCTAGGAAACCCTGTGGGGCAGTTCTACTCTGTCCTAAAGCTGGAATCACCTCTACGACAATGCTTTTTCTTTCTCTTTTTTTAAATATAAGTATTTTATGCCCCCAAATGCCCAAATCAAAAGTAATCCCATTTTGTTCTGCATTGTTAACATTTATGTGTACAAATATATATATATATATATATATATATATACCTATTGTCTATGTATTTCTCAGGTCTTAAGTATCTCTTCAAAGTTTTTTTTAGCTAAAATACAAAATAACACAATTCTTATTTTCATATTTGCAAAAAAAAAAAAAAAATGTGTTTACCCCAAACTTGGCTTAGAATGTTCTGAGCAGCGGCTTCACTTCTGAATACAGCCAATCACTGAAACCAAGTAGAATGCTACTGAAGTTTAAATGATGAAGGACGTTTGGACTTCTGCAAATTTTCTCATGCTTAAAGAGTGCCCTCTGCTCCTCTCTGGAAGACATTGTGGTTTATCTGCCAGGTACTAATTACTACCCAAGGTACCTGCAGTTTGCAGTGTGTGGGTTCTAGCTCCCTAACAACATTACCTGGAGAAGCAGCCTGGAGTTGTACATGGGAGAAAAGATAAGCTTTTCATACAAGATAACCTGCGTAGCTCCCTGTGGCTTACTGAGGTCCCCGCCTGGTTATCATAGATTTTGCAATTGGTGAAGACAAGGATAAGGAGGGTTTTGAAACCCGATTGTTTAACCTTTGCTAACATTTCACCTCGACCACTGTTATTTCCCCATGATCCCTCTGCACTGTGGACACGTGAGCTCTGTGTGCTTGGAGGCATGGCTGTTATTTTGCTGTTAGTTGGAGGATAATCGGGACGTCTGGACAGAGCAGCATGAACCCTGACATCCCCCCCTTGACCACAACCTCAGCCCTTTCCACCTCTAGCTTCCAGGAATTGCTGTCTGCTACTTGCCTGGTGGTTTCTGTACTCCATGGTTATCAATGAAAAAAATATAACGAACATACACAATGTGTTATGCTTTGCTGTGTTTACCATTTAATCTGCTGTCGTCCAGTAGTCACAGCAGTTGGCTGCTCTGTGCCTGCACCAGAGGTACCTGGTGACCACACGGAGGTTGTTGGTGTCAGCCAGTGCATCCCTGTGCTGATGACCAGCCTAAGGGTCACAACTTTAGGGTCAGTGACAGCAGAGGTGGGCGAAGCCTCGTACTGGTCATGGGGCAAGAAGACACTCAGACAGAAGCCACTGATGTGTACATTTCTAAACTGTCAGGTATTCACATTCAACTGATGAGACCATCATTTACACAGAATGATAGGCTGGATTGCTGAATATGATATTTCTTTCTTTTTTTCTCTAATGCCTCATTATCCTGGAACGATGAGGAGATGTGTGGAATATAAGTGTATTAAAAACATAATTGCCTTTCTATTCAAACAGAAGCATGCAGTGTGTACATGGGGGAAGATGCCTGATGAATGGGGTGTTTCGCTCCTTTCCTGTGTGTGACCGTGCTGGACAGAAATGCATATGTAAAGTCTTAATTGCTTTTAATTTCATCAGTTACTTGATTATTTCTTCTGGCCACAGCATGTGCATTACGGGGTATCCACATTGCTTTTTTTCAGCAGTATTGTTACCAATGCCATGGAGTTGCATGAATGCAATCTATGGCATCTCCATCAACAGAGACACAGGTACTTACATGAATGGTTTGCAAACTCTGAGGAAGAAAAAATAGCTTACCAGTGTGTTAAATCTGGCAAATTCCGTGTGTGACAGATAGATGATAGATAGATGATGATGATAGAGAGATAGATGATGATAGATGATGATGATGATGGATAGATAGATAGACAGACAGACAGATAGATAGATAGGGCTATAGGTGATATAAATAACACTATATGTGATATGATCTGGAAGCCCTGATGGCATCATGGTTAAGAGTATGGCTGCTAACCAAAAAGTAGGCAGTTCAAATCGACCAGGTGCTCCTTGGAAACCCTACGGGGCAGTTCTACTCTGTCCTTTAGGGTCGCTATGAGTCGTAATTGCAATGGATTTGGTTTTGTTTTTAATATGTGATCTAGTAATGCTAAATTTTAAGTGGACACAAAAATGTTATCTGTGTTATTTGCACACATAAAACTAGAGTGAATATTCACTCAGACACATACATGCACAACGGAATGCTTTTCAGCAAATCATTAGACAGCAGAGATTTCTCTAGGGGTTCCAGGAGTGCCCCAGAGATCACACTAATGCCGGCATCAGCAGTGAGGTTCTCTGTGTATCCAGATACTCATTGGTGGTATTCTCTGCACTGAATAGCGTCCCAAAGACCGCCTTTTCTCTCTCAGCTGAATCTAGTGAGACCGTACTGTTATTTGAAAACAGTAGCCCTTGCTTGTCAAGCCTGGCAGTTTTGCTTTTCAGACACACAGCATCTTCCCCCCACTCCTCCATCGCCCTTACCCTTTGATTCCAGTTTGCAAGAGCAGAATATATATTGCACCTGCCTGTCTCCTGGTCACCATTTTCTATGTCCTGTCGCTTCCAAAGGTATTTGA
This sequence comes from Loxodonta africana, assembly GCF_030014295.1. Lineage (NCBI taxonomy): Eukaryota > Metazoa > Chordata > Mammalia > Proboscidea > Elephantidae > Loxodonta > Loxodonta africana. The sequence goes on along the minus strand of NC_087352.1, from coordinate 31,105,978 downwards.
GTGAGCTTGTTTCCTGCCTTTCTGGGCTTGGCTCTTTTAGGTCATCACCCTGCACTCCGAGCCATTCCAGGAAGCACAGTTAATTTCCAGAACTGTTAGCATTAGAAATAGCACAAGTACCACATACAATTAAAGCATCTTATTCCATTTTAAATGCATCTTTCTTTAAATATATACCCACTAATTGCATTAACCTGCATTGGTTTTAATTTTATGCTATCCTGACATTCTCTTAATACCTGATATTTTGAGAAACCAGGAAATAATAAAGTTCAGAAGTGATTTTTGGATTTGCAAGGTTCCCAGTAAAGTCTGGGTGATGAAGTGTGAGCTTAAGGGCTATGTAGGGTGTGGGAACTGTGCTGAGCAGGGGAGACACAGGGTTAATTCCTCCAGCCTTATCTGAAGAGAGACATGGCAATGAGAAAGATAATAGTTATACAGTGAAACATCATTATATAATTACTGCATGTAACGTTTCCCTGAGTATAATGTTCAAGTTCAGAAATCTCAGCCAGGGGCCCATAAAACAATTCTTGCGTTTTATGTGTTTCTGCTTATGCTGTTTTATTTCACTCTTCTGGAAAAAAAAAAAAAGAAGTAACAATAATTTCCTAAAGTAATAATTATCACTTACAAAGCACTTTGTAACCTCTATTTGCAAATTGCTACCAGAGGAGGCTCATAATCACCCAAAACTTTACCATTGAGGGGAAACTGAGGGAAAAACTTTTTTTGTGTGTATCGAAAGTTCCTTGAGGGCAAGAAATACATTATAGGGAAATTTGTCAACCTCATTAAACCTAATTCAGCTTTGTGATAGTGGGGACCCAATGGGAAACGTCTGGTCTCAGGGTTCCAGAGTGGCTCCAAATTTACAGAAGGATGGATATTTGTCAGCATTTTTCCAAGTTAGTATAGTCACATCATTCCTTCAAAACATGAGTTATAATCACATCTATCAGAATGCATATGACCAGGGGCAGTTTTACTTCCAGCTGTCTTTCTAATGTGAGATGGTCTTCATGGATGGGCATGGCTGAGGTACTGGTGGAAGCTGGGAGGTTCCAGGCCACTCTTCCAATGACCTCATTGAGCCTTATAACATCCCTAAAGGGGAGGAACTGTTGTGGTCCCCATTTTTCAGATAAGGCAATTGACAGAGGGCAAAATCAAGTACGTTACCACAAATCGCACAGCTAGACAATGGCGGAATATTGGTCAGGATTATAAATTCACTTTGCTCTGCCCCAAACCACTTTGCCTTAATTCAGGGAGAGATGGGCCTGCATTACCCAGGGGAACACTATTTCACCTCCTACAGGGTGCACCGGGTCTGGTATCTTCCTCTGACTGAAGGTAACCAATGCCTGAGAAGATGGGTCTGCTGGAAGGTAGATGTCTTGGCATCTCACTGGTGTCTCTGGTGACCTCATATACTCTCATCACTGCCTGTTCTCACACCTGCCTCATGATCCCTTTCTGAACCCATTCCAGATCTCCACGAGGGTGTGCACAACACATGCACCATCTTACTTTGGAGAAGCAGGATGGTCACCGTCAGTGCATAAGCTGCTAACAGCAGCCAAATCCAGGCCACTTGCGGTTGACTAGGGAAACCCACTGTGTTCTTCACAGCTGGCCAGCATAACCAATGTTTCATGGACTTTAAACTAGTTGACAAAAGCTGGGCTGCTGTGTAGTTTGTGCAAGCCAGCTGATATACTTCATGTGCATGTCTCAAAGCAGTAGGACATTTCTTTTAAGTAATAATTTTTCTCCCTGAGCAACTGACATTAAAGATATTTTATCTGCATATTGTAAAGTCTCTTGGGCAATTACACACACACACACATGCACTAGTACCTATCTTTATTTAAATTCAGCCTTTCCCCTAAATTAAAAAAAAAAAAGATTTTAATATGGACACTGTAGTAACTGTTTCCTTTTCCTAGTTTAAGTTACAAATTCCCTTTTCTGCTTACCCCAATGCGGAGCTTTTAGCATGCATTTTACCCTCGTTACTGTTTTTCGAGTAAATCACTCTCAGATTTACTGGCTATGGCTTTCTTGCAGCAATTTATGTGTCTTCTTCTCCTCCTTTTTTAATGTCCACTGTATACTTTTAGAATGCAATGGATTGTTTTCCCCAGAGTCAGGTCCATTCTGGGCAGAAAGGTTAGACGTTTATTGAGTGCCATTAACAGCAGTAGAAATCTCTCAGATCTACAGTGTGCTTCTGGGTGGAGCCCTGTGTATACAGTCCACAGCTTTCTACCACCTCGAAAGGTGCCATGTTCTAGAAGTTGTAAACATAGTGATGTGGAGTTTAAGGATTTTAGAATTTTATATGATATGATTTTTATTTTTTTACGTGAGGCACTCAGCCTTTGCCTCAGTCAGCAAGGGCTGCTGTAAAAGAAATACCACAAGTGGGTAGCTTTAAAGAACCAAAACTTATTTCCTCACAGTTCAGGAGGCTAGAAATCTGAATTTAGGGCACTGGCTCTAGGGGAAGGCTCTCTCTGTTGGCTCAGGGTGGTGAGAATCCTTGTCTTTTTCCGCTTCTGTGGGTACAGCGTTCCTCACTTCCTTGGTGATCTTCACGTGGCAACTATCTTTCTCATTTGCCCTTCCTTGTCTCTGTGCCTATGCTGATCCTTATAGCTCAGAAGTGGTTAGGTTTAGAACACAAAGGACACCAATAGGGCCTCATTGACATAACAAAGAAAATCCCATTTGCAGACTGACTTATATCTACAGGTATAGGGATTAGTATGCCAACACATATTTTGGGGGGGGAAACAATTCAATCCCTAACAGACTCTTGAACTTTTTCATGTGGATAAGCAATCTACAAGAGTTACGGTTTCTAAGATGGCATCATTGCCCATGGGAAAGTCCTGAGCTGGGCGGAGGGCCCACGGAAATTTCCAGTTCCCGTGGAACTGTGTGCTAGCCATGGGTCCTTTGGCTCTACAACTCGAGAGTTACAAGGCAGCCTTACAGATACGCTCGATAAATATTTGCAGAAATAGTGGGGAGATGCAATTCCATCTTATTTTGTATTCACAAAATAGCAACCATTTAACTGTTAACTCTGTTTTAATAGTGCCTTGAGATGAATTTAACAAAAATACTCTTCGATTGCAACATCACTGTCATACGTAATGGATAACAACGGTGCTTCATTTGTGCCGAGATGTATTAGTTAGCCTGAGACTGCGTTTGAGATGCTAGGCCTAGTCTGGATGTGTGCACACATCTATCTCCATACATATTTATATATTTTCAAAATGTGCGATGTTCTGAGATGGGGGCTCATCCTACTGAGTTACAAAGCACTTCAATTTATTAAAATATAAAGACAGGTTGGTAATCGCACACTGGGGAAAAAGTTAACCTTTATCTTCTGCATCATTTAAAAATCATAAGCTTGTTATACGTTTAATGTCAAATGAATCTGGTAACATTATGGGGATGTGATAATAAATTTTATTTGTAATTATTTTAGTTGCATAGGGGTGTACACTGATGCGGTATGTACGTATCTAAAATTTATGTATATACTGTATGTTATGCAAATAACACACGGTATTTTTGTAAGCGTGCTATGCTAATTTTTTTACAGCAACGTGTGTGTGTGTGTGTGTAGTGCAAAAAAGCACATATGTATATCTATGTAGTTATTTTTAGGTGCCATCAATTTGGTTCCGACTCATAGCCACACTACATACAAAAGAATGAAACACTGTGCAGTCCCACATCATACTCACAATCGTTGCTATGTGGAGGGTCTTCCACTTTTTCACTGACCCACTCCTCTACTAAGCATGATGCCCTGCTCCTGGGACTACTTCCTCCTGACAACATGTCTAAAGTATGTGTAACATGGTGCAAAAAAGTTAAGCGCTTGGCTGCTAACAGAATAGTTGGTGGCTCAAACACACCCAGAGGCACCTTGGAAGAAAGGCCTGGTGATCTGCTTCCAAAAGGTCATGGCCTTGAAAACCCTATGGAGCAGTTCTACTCTGACACACGTGGAGTCACCATGAGTCAGAGGTCGGCTCAACAGCAACTGATATACACATATAAGTGCATGTATGTATGAACCAAATAAACACCAAACCCAGTGCTGCTGAGTCGATTCCGACTCATAGTAACCCTATAGGACAGAGTAGAACTGCCCCATAGAGTTTCCAAGGAGCACCTGGCGGATTCGAACTGCCAACCTTTTGGTTAGCAGCCATAGCACTTAACCACTGCACCACCAGGGTTTCTGTATGTATGTATACGTATACACAATTCTAAATATATAATATAAAACCATATATATACTGAATTTTTTCTGGAATCCAGTATATTCCATTACTTATTTAATTTACTTTTATCAAAGAATAAATATTAAAAATAATGTATAGTGAAAAAAGTTTGATGTTGTCTTTGTTGTTAGGTGCTATCGAGTTAGTTCTGACTCATAGCTACCCTATATGACAGAGTAGAACTGCCCCCCGGGGTTTTCAAGGAGTGGCTGGTGGATTTGAACTGTCGACCTCTTTTGGCTAGCAGTGGAGCGAGCTCTTAATCACTACACCACCAGGGCCCTGTAAATATTAAAAATAATGTATAGTGAAAAGAGTTTGATACAATCCTAAAACTAGAGGTTTTATCATTATTCTAGTTCTTTTAAATTGTGATTTTTTTCAGAATCCAAGCATTATTTCAAATTCATTTGGGATGCATTCCAATCATAGATCGTATTGGCCTTTCGATTCACCTTTAAGACTTTATGACTTGTGCCAGTAAAGCACGCAGTGGATCCCACCAGCGGCACCTTCTGCTATAGCCGTCTCAGGTGAGGGAGAAAGAGTGTGAGCTTGGCAGTGGGGCTCTGTGCGGGCAGGTGGCTGCTCTGAGCAGGGGTTGTCTTCCAAGTAATACCCCTAGGTAAGAGGACAAGGAAATAAAAAAACACCAAGTGGTACTGTGATTTAACGCCACTGTCAGCTGCTGGGGACCCAGGTTGGACTTTTAGTCAAGCCACGAAGTGGAAACAGTCTCTGTCCACATATCATTTCCCCAGCTCCTGCAACTTCACCAACAGGCGTGCTTCATGTGTAGAAACACCAGGACTCCCTATGGCTCCCTACCCACCTTGAGTAAAGTGCCCTCTGACCCCGCTATGTTCTAGTGCCTTTACCTGAAAAAAAAAAAAAAGTTGTTCAGGTAATCACAAATGTCTTTCACCTGTATACAGGTTTAAAAAAAACCCTTGCCATCGAGTCTATTCCGACTCCTAGTGAGGCTACTGGACACAGAAGAGCTGCCCCCACAGAGTTCTTAGCGCCTGGTGGATTTGAACTGCTGACCTTTTGGTTAGCAGCTGTAGCTTTTAACCACTATGACATCACGGTTGCCAGTATACAGACAGTATCCTATAAAGAAAAGCCAAGTGCCACACCAAAAATATTTAGACAGGGTAAGGATAAAATAAATGGTAAGATCTGAATGGGAAATATTTCCATGAATGTAGTTTGTTTTCAGTGACAAAAACCGAAGTCCCTCCCACCAAAGGACTGTAGCCTTCCCTAACAGAGACAGAGAGGAGAGAGTGACACCCTTCCTCCAGGTACAGCCGAACAGCATTCCTGCGCCTCTGAGTCAGATGGAAGGAGAGGCAGGCTCAAGAACTGCAGGTGAGAAAGCACTTTGCTGATGTCCAAAACCCAGCCAGCACTTCTAGGCTCACCCTGGCCATTTTGTTCCCAGAATGACACGGAATGACCCAGTATCTTGTAAAATGAAATTGAAATCTGCAGCGAGGCAGTACTTTTGCTATTAAAATGATTTTTTCTTTCTAATGGGGCACTGCCGGCCCAATCATTTGTGAATTGCAATTAAAATCTGAAGCCGGCAGCACTTTTGCAATTAAAACTGGCATCCTTTAAAAAAAAAAAAAAAATCTGCACCAATCTAGATAATTAGATAGGAATGAAAAATACCCATTTTTTACGCATATGGACATGAACAGGGAAATAATTTGAAATTTATTCAAGATATTCCCTTTTAATGAGGAATATGCCAAATGCTACGGCAAAACAAATTGTTTTCATGTTCCATACAGCTGACCTGACTTCAGAGAATTGGTTTTTGATATTTAGTCATCAGTTTTTGTTTTCTCTTTATTTTTCTCTCTTCTTGTTTTCAGCGTAAACTATGATGATGCTAATGCTGTCAGAATACCTATAAAAATTACCAATATCTTAGACTATCAATGACATGGGAATTTTAATTTGCTAATTACGTAACCACACTTTCTCCATCAGCTTGGAGGACAACAGTAACTAAATTCTGCTAGTGAAAAGTTTCCAGAAACAAAATGAGAATTACCTTCAATTAGTAAAGCTATTTGACACTATAGTTCTCAAAAAATTCTCCCAGAGTGTATACAATTCTGTCTCTTGATTGATATCTTTATAAGGATTTAGAAAGTTCAGATCTGGTGGACAGTTCTAATTAGCCCACACAGAGTTGCATATATGCTCTGTTTATTCAAGACTTGTGAAAAAACCTGTAGAATTTTTATTGAAACCTTGTATTTCTACACAGCAGCTTCTCTTCATTTAATTCCCTCTGCAGGTAATGTTGTACTCTACGTGGTGATTCCTTTTTGCTCTCTGGTATTTGGAAAGATAATACACAGCTTCGATCTTAGGGCCTGTGTTAAGTGGACAAAAAAAAATAAACTAGGATAAAACCAGTGTCGTTTTTCTTCCGCAACCAGAGTGGGTGATCTTCATGCCTTCTGTAATCGGAGCAGTCTGGCTGTCTTGTTTCTCTATCTGAAAATATCTCAATTTGCCTATTGCCTTCTACAAGCAGCTCACTTGTCTTGGCCTTTGAGTATCCATTTCCTCCTTTTTAAAGTGAAGGCCATAGACGAGGCGCTCTCTAAAGATGTGTTCTAGCCCATACTCCTATGATTCTATCTAGGTATGTTATGCGATCTTTAGTGTCAGATTATATCGAGAGCTCTTTCTGAAACCATGAGCCATTGGAAACTCCTTAGTGAAACGCACTCCTCATGAGTAGAATTTTATCTGTTCTGTAGGCCTTGCAGAAAGTAAGAATATTTAAAAATCGGTCTTTCCTAATTACTGTACATTGAGCATTTCGACCACTGCATGGACAGGTGGATTTCTCACTGAGAAGGAATCAGGCATAGAAAGATTGTGTCCCAAGGAATTGAATGATCAGGTATACAGCCAAAGAAGATATTTTGTAGAAAACTGAGCACGACTCAACATGAACCAATAGATCATGGGGCCACAGTTGTTGTTACTATTGTTGTGTGCCATTGAGTCAATTCTGACTCATAGCAACCCTACAGGACAGAGTAGGATTGCTCCATAGGTTTTCCTAGGCTGTAATCTTTATGGGAGCAGATTGCCACATCTTTCTCCCTCAGAGTGGCTGGTGGATTCAAACCCTGATCTTTTGGTTAGCAGTCAAGCTCTTAACTACTGTACCACCAGAGGTGCGTGGGACCCAGTAGTAACAACTTATGATAAATGGTTGTATTATCCCAAGAGTATTGGTTGAAATAGACCTGGTTGAAAGAAAGGTTTCCAAGTTCAAAGTGCCACTGTTGATTGTTAACTCAGAAGCTCAGTTAGCATCTGATTACAACTGCCCTACATTGGAGGTTAGAGTGACGCCCGCATGGATCTTCAGTTAAGGACTGTCCTTCCCCGTGCAGGCTCCACGGCTGGACCAGGAACTCCCCTGCTCTTTAATCAGCTGGTGTGATAGTGGCTTGGTTGAACAGGCATTTTTCCACCCTAGTTATCTTATCTTGCTCTGAATTTACAGAATTAGAAATACAAGGCATAATGGCAGGGACACTAATTTCCTGATTTACGAAATCTGTGCATGAACATTAAAACAAAGAATTTGGTTCCTAAGTCCCATGTCATGATTTTCATTTTTGTTACTACAGAGACTTCTCCACGTTTCTTTTTGTAACCCTTTTTTTTTTTAATTGAGTTATAATTTGCAGACTGTAAAGTTTACCCATTTAAAGAGTATTCTAGTATATTCACAGAGTTGAGTAACTATCCCTGCTATCTAATTCCAGAATATTTCATTACTCCCAAAATAAACTTGTACCCATTGGCAGTCACTCTCCACTCCCCCAGCCTCCCAGCCCTGGCAGCCAGGACTCTGCTTCCTGTGTCTGTGGACTTGCCTATTCTGGATATTTCCTATAGATGAGCTCACTCAGTGGTGGCCTTTTGTGTCTGTTTCCTGTTATTGCTTGATTTGTCCTGGGTACCTCATTTGATTTTTCCGCACTATCTCCTACCTCTCCAGAGTCAACCCCTTATAACTGAGAAGCCTGTGAGGGTATTTCCTCTTCACGGTTTGGGGTGTCTTTATTGTTGTTGTTAGGTGCTTTAGGGTCGGTTCCAACTCAGAGTGCCCCTATCCTATGTACAACAGGAGGAAATGCTGCCTGAGCCATCCCCATGACAGTCGCTATGGTTGAACCCATTGTTGTAGCCACTGTGTCAGTCCATATTGTTGAGGGTCTTCCTCTTTTCTCCAGACCCTTTACCAACCATGATGTCCTTCTTCAGGGACTGGTCCCTCCTGATAACATGTCAGAAGTATGTGAGAAGTCTCGTCATCCTCGTTTCTAAGGAACATTCTGGCTATACTTCTCTCAAGACAGATTTGTTTGTTCTTTTGGCAGTCAGCGGTATATTCAATATTCTTCACAAACACCACAACTCAAAGGCGTCACTTCGTCCGTCTTCCTTATTCATTGTCCAGCATTCACATGCATATGAGGCAATTTCTTTAAAGTTGTTGATACCATGAGATCCGCTCATACGTGCACTGCCGCTCTGTGTCTTCTCTGTTTCTAACCATTTCCAGTGAATTTTGGATCTGCTTCACTGTGAACAGCAGTGTGTTCCGTTTGCAGACTGAGATGGGGCCCTGGCCTTGTCTGTAAAAGAAACCAAGAGCTCTGCTACCATCTAGCCCTTGGGCAGCCAGGCTCAGGCTTCCACAGAAAACCCTGGGGGAGTATTCAAGACCCAGCACTCCATCCTGGGAAACGGGCTTCTTATTCCATAAGTAAACATCCATTTAAACATCTTCTTTGCAAAGATATTAGAAATCAGACATCGACTGGAATATCAGCTACAGAGGAAGAAATATCTTTCCTAACAGAAGAAAATAAAGTTTAAAGCCATTTAGAATGGCTTTGGGGCTTTGTAGACGGCAGTAGTTTACAATATCTATTTAAAACAAACGTGTGTGTTCCTCGTATTTTCTAACCCTGGGAAGTTTCTCTTCTTTTTCTTGTAAGAAGAATAAAACAAATAACAAAGCACTAGCCAAGCAGACAGCAAACGTGGTCGACTTGAGCCCTGAGCCTAACTCTTTCTGGGATGTGCACACTAGGACATCGTGGATGTAGAGTGATCCAGACACACACGATACTCATCAAATTTCTATCAATACTAATTTACTAATATCAATAATAATCTGTTCCCCGGTGGACCAGTGCTCCGAGGCAGGGCTGCGGGCTCCTTATGGCTCCCTGACTCCTCACGTGGGTGTCAATAAAACTGACTGCTGCTCTGGAGCTATTGACAGTTATTAAAAATGACCTTGATGTAATTTCATGCCCATCAAAACAAAGACCATATGCTTGGGATTATGAAAAGCTACCGTGAGAAGGAGCACTGACCGCCGGGTCAACGGGGAGGGGTTGATCTGCGGCTCCGGAGAGTATCGGTTTTTGTGGCTTCTCTTTCCCTAGGATACTGCATGCTCTTGGTGGGGCACCTGCTCTGAGGGCTTAATTGGTGCTATTTGGAGCTCCAGCATGGTCTGCAAAAACCTGTCATAGCTCCTCATTTCAACAGTTAATGTGTAAAGTATCATAAGCTGTGCGGCAGATCTTTGAATACGGAGAGCACGCACTGATCAATAGTCCCGGGGGACCCTCTCTGCTCCTGGTACACAGAGGGCAGCTTATCAAGGCCGCCTTCCCCTTTCCTCCTGGCCCTTGGTAAGTACAGGGGCCTGGCCCAATTCTGAATGCCGACTTACCTCTCTGGCCTCATATCAAGGCTTTGGGGCGATTTTGATGCAAAGCCCTTGTATACATACTTGAAAAGTTACAGAGGTGAATAGCTACTGGCAAAATAGTTCATTAAAAATTGTAACCAACGCTCTGAAATGGGTCCCTCCCCCTCTCTATGCACAGAATAATTGTGTAGAAGGAAATGAGTAAAAAGAACTCTAAAATAAGTCCATTTTTAAAACCATTAACTGCTTCCCGATGAACTAAATTGCTTGTCCTTCTATTGCGTTACCAAGCTGTAGATTCTAAAACCACTCTGTATGCTTCTATTAAGCAGCCTTGGTGGCATAGCGGTTAAAGAACTTGGCTGCTAATAGAAAGGTTGGCAGGTTGAATCCACCAGACCTGGCAATCCGCTCCTGGAAAGATTACAGCCTAGGAAACCCTACGGGGCAGTTCTACTCTGTCCTAAAAGGGTGCTGTGAGTCGGAATCAATTTGATGGCACACAACAACAGCAGCATGTTTTTATTAAGGCCTCTTAAGACACGTTTCCACTACCCTGATGGACTTGTCCACATTCCAGAGGCTAGGCTATGTACCATCGCACTTTCATTTTTAAAGCACATATATTCTTTCTAGGATAAAATTACAGAACCTCTTATCTCAGCTAAATACTGAGATATTAAGATCATTCTCTTTCTTAAATACCAGAACCAAACCCATTGCTGTAGAGCCAATTCTGGCTCATAGTAGCCCTGTAAGAAAGACAGAGTAGAGCTGCCCGTTAGGATTTCCAAGGGGAGGCTGGTGGATTTGAACTGCTGACTTTTTGGTTAGCAGCCCAGCTCTTAACCACTGTGCCACCACCAGAGCTCCTTCTTTCTTACTGGGTATCTCTGAAGGTAATTGTAAAGATTCTTCTAGGGGTTTCCCCTCAATTTCACCAAACAATAATTTGTTCTGCCATAATTTTTTTCAGTAGATAATAGTTATGGTTTAGAGAAAATTCAACAGTTTCTTACATATAAGATTTATAAGAGATTGGGGCTAAAAAGGAAGAAAAATAAAATAAAACAAATTCTATGTCAGCTGGTAGGTAACATCAACTGAGTCCTACTATCAGAAACTTGGTTTTTGTTTTATTTCTTTTTCTTTTGAATATTGTCTGCCTTTATAACTTTTGAGGTTTTTAGGTTCTTGATTTCTTTTTAAGTGGAAACAATGAATTCCAACTGATCAGTCTATATATGTAAAACTTTCACCTCTGTGATCCAATCATATATATACTAACCAAAACTCAAACCAAACTTGTTGCCGTCAAATTGATTCCAACTCAAACCAATCCTACAAGACAGAGTAGAACTGTCCTATAGGGTTTCCAAGGCTGTAGATCTTTATGGAAGCGGACTGCCACATCTTTCTCCCACAGTGCAGCTGGTGAGTTTGAACCACTGACCTTTTGGTTAGCAGCCAAGTGCTTAACCACTGTGCCACTAGGGCTTTTTAATCACATATTAAGAAATATCTAAATACAGTAATAAACCAGGTGCTGTCAGATCCATTCCAACTCATGGTGGCCCCATGTGTATCAGAGTATAGCTGTGCTCTGTAGGGTTTTCAGTGGCTGTTTTTTTTGGAAGCAAATTGTTAGGCCTTTCTTCCGAGGTGCCTCTGGGTGAACTCAAACCTCCAACCTTTTGGTTAGCAGCTGAATGTGTTCATCTTTAGTGCTACTCAAGGACCCAGCAGCAGATTCTCCATCTGTACCTTCTGAGTCATGTCCCTTCTCTATGCCTAGACTAAGACCCACATCCTTACGGCCTTGTTTAGAGACAGCAGACGAGTTTCAACCAGATAACTTGGCAATTGGCCAGAAACTACAGAGACATTTTGGATTCCTTTCTCAGTTAGCCCACAACACATCCAATATCAAGTATTTTCAGCTCCACCTATAAATGGTATCATAAATCTTCCCTCTGCTCTCTGCCCCATCTCCATCACCCAAGCCTAAACAACCAGCCTTTCTCTGTCTGCTCTTGCCCCCTCTATACTTCTCCTCCACATGGCAGCTACGCCCAATGGCTTTCCAATACGCCAAGAATAACATCAACATTACTTACCACAGGTCACGAGACATCGAACGGTCCAGTGCCTCTCTCTTTGGGACCATCTTCCGATACCCTCTGCCATACTCACGCCCCCAGGCCATACTGGCCTTTTTGCTGCTGTTTCAGCAGCCAAATTCATCGTTGCCTCAAAGCAAATATATTTCTCCATGTCTTCACCTAACTGAACACTTCCCTTAACTCCAGATCCTTCTCCAATCTCTTCAGAGAGGTCAGTTGAGGAATATCTAGCTGAAGTTGCCATCTGGGTACTCGGTCAGTTGCTGCCCATTTACCTTGTTTTCTTTGTTTCGGAGAACTTATCACTCCTTGATGCTAGGTTGTATTCTCATGTCTTTGTCACAGCATTGTTTTTATCCCCAGCAAATATAAGCTGCATAAGGGTAGGGACTTTCCCTCCTCTTCCCTGAGTTTCCCCAGCACCTGGTGAGTGATTCACCAGTGCTTGGTGAACAAGAGAGTGACAGAATGAAAGAATAGACCCACCCCACCCATCAGTTGTTAAGCACTAATAAAGGAACAAGTGACTAGTCAAATATTTTTCTTATAAGAATTATAAAAAGAGGTAGAAAATAACCAGGCATGGAAGAAGTTGTTTTGCCATAATCCCCACTCGTTCATTTGGAAAATGATTTAAGCTTATATATATATATATATATATATAGTTTTTTTTTTTTTTTTTTCCTAATGTGAAGCTGATGCTACCCATCTCACCTAAGCAGAATGAAATTAGGGGAAAGTCAAAGATAAGAGTCTATTTCTGGGTATGGAGTGTCTTTTATCTTGCCACCCCCATATTTTAGAAATTAATTTTTGTGGAAAAAAATGGTCTATATAGGAATATCTACGTGATGCTTTGTTAACCTCTGATTACAGCTGCCTAGAGTGGTAGAGTGGCATGAACAATTCAAACGGTTGGCAATCTGAAATTTCTTGCAGCTGAACAGGCCATCTAGAATTATTTTCCTTGAATGTAGATGCTGCTGACTTTTAATTTAATTCAATTCAATCAGTATTGAACAACCTTGATAAAGGAAAGAACATGCTGGGTTCCACTAGGGAGACAAAGAGGATGGTCCAAAGAGCAAAACTCAATAATTACACATCAGGAACTTGAAAGCTCATTGAGCAAACAATGTATGAAACCATAAAAGCGATGGTATGTGGAGAATAAGTTATGCAGCATCCCTAACAAAGGGTGTGTTACTCAGTCTGCCCTGAAACGTGTTGTAGAACTTAGACAGCACTGGAGCTTCCAGGGCTGAGGAGAGCCATAATTTTGAGTTTGGAGCCAATCAAGATGTAACTGCAGCAGTCACACTGATGGAGCTCAAAGATGCTCTATTGATGAAACTGACTGGAGAATGTGGCTTAGCTGTGTGGCCCCAAAGGGCTTTCTAGAACTGAGACCCCAAATTTGAAAGGTGTGCCCACCTAGCCACCAGCACTAGAGGTCCCCTGTGGGGCAGCCTGCCTACCAGCTGGCAGACCAGAGGCAGGACACCTGGGTCCAGGTGGCTCTGGGGAAAAGAGCTCAGGAAGATGAGGCTGCTGTGTCCACACACCTCCACTCTTAGCCCCTTTGGCCTTGGAGGGAAGTGGGTGGGGGGTAGGGAGAGACCAGAGGGTTACTGTCATGAAATCCACTCTTGGCCCCATAAGGAAAGGGCAATAGAGGTACAAACTGATAGGCAAGTAATGAAAAATAAAGTGTCTAGGTTTGCAAGAACAGGGACTTGAAATTTTCAGACGGCTTGGTTTGTATGCGGTTTACACATTCATCAATTGTACATTGACATAGACACATTAATCTGAGAGTTTTTTCCTTACTTGGAGCACAAGGGTAAAAATTTAACAGCTCTCACACCACAAACATTCTGGCTCCAGGACCCTAAGAACAACCACTGTTCTCTCACTTCATCTGGTTCTACATACTAGTTTTCCACTTCACTCAAGATTTTGTGTGGAAAGAGCATTCTGTAGACAAAAAAAAAAAAAAAAGAAAGAAAAAACAGCAAAATTATTAAATATCATTATTTAATCCTCAAGTTGTATTAGATTCTATTGTGGTGCAACCAAATGTCGCTAACCAAAATGGTGGCGGTTTGAACCTAACCAGCGGCTCCGTGGGAGAACGACCTGGCGATTTGTTTGTGTAAAGATGACAGCCTAGAAAACCCTACCGGGCAGCCTTATTCTGTCACGTGGCACTGCTGTAAGTCAGAATCGACTCAATGGCACCCAACAACAAGAAAATTCAAGTCTGGTGTCTTATTTGTCCTCTTGTATTTCAATTATTTTATCTGCAGAACCCATCAGGAGGACTTGCTTTACAAGGATTTCTAGTTTAACCAGTGGTACCTTGGCCATTGAATTCCAAAATTCAGGTTTTCACTGAGCTGGGAGACACAGGTTTCAAAAAAAACTGACCTTTTGCTCTCGTCAATTCCAACTCATAACAACACTGTAAGAGAGAGTAGAACTGCCCCATAGGGTTTCCAAGGAACTTCTGATGGATTCGAACTGCCGACTTTTTGGTTAGCAGCCAGACTCTTAACCACTGCACCACCAGGGCATACCTCATTTTTTAAGGAGGGAACAATAGCAGGGTCTGTAGTTATATTAGTATATGTACATATATTTTATCAAAAACTCCTGGTTGGTGTTACCTGCTCAGAGAGAAAATCCCAGTTTAAAAATTCTGTTAATACAATTGGAAAAAAGAACTATACTGAGGCCCTACTTTGTGTAAGACACTACACAGGTACTTTAGGTAAACAGTCGTCTTTCATCTTTGAACAAAGAACTTCCACAGGTGAGGAAGGAGAGGCTTGGAGATAAAACATAACGAATCCCCTTCATGGCAGATTTGGGATTCAAGTGGGAATTTTGGAGTTAAAGAGGTGAAACCTTTTTTCTACATGTTTTTCAAAAACAATTTTAGAATTTTTTTTCTGTTACATTTTAGTCAACCATCTAAACTTCCTTGGAGAGCTCCTGCTTCTTCCTTGGCCAGGTTAAACCCACAGCCATATTTCCCTAGAGTAATGTTTACCTTCTTCCTGGGTAGTACAAATGGTTACCTGCTCAGCTGAAAGGGTGGGAGTTCGAGTCCACCCAGAGGTGCCTTGAAATAAAGGTCTAATGATCTACTTTCAAAAAATCAGCCACTGAAAATCCTATGGAGCACAATTTTACTCTGACACACACAGGGTGGCCATGAGCCAGAGTTGATTCAAAGACAACTGGTTAATATTTACTGCTTTTTTAAATACTTATCCAGGGGTTTCTCTCTATTCAACCCCTGTTTATATTGAGCACTTTATGCCAGGCACCGTTCTGTACACTAAAGGCAGGGCAGTAAAGAAGAAAAAAGTAGAAGTCTATGAGGGGGAAGAACAGTGAGGGGATCAAACAATGAAGTAAAAAGTTAGTCAGGATACTAGAATGACTCATAGCGAGGACAGAGGACAGAGGAGAACAGCCCCATAGGGCTTCCAAGGAGCACCTGGTGAATTCAAACTGCCAAACTTTTGGGTAGCAGCCCAGCCCTTAACCATTAAGCCACCAGGGTTTCTGTACTCAGAACAGGTTGGAACTAAGTATTATCTGATGGACACAATTTGCAGAAAAGGAAGACAACTTATTTAATGGGATATAAAACTTGAATACCTTTTAGATGCAAATAGCTCGTGGGTATTTTATTAAATATTTCTTTAGACAAGACCTTTATTTGAAATAATTACATTTATTGGGATTTATTCAATTATATCATTTCATATTATATTTTGCAAGTAATTAACATATTTGGTAGCAGTTGACTTTTATAGTCTTTTCCCTTTAACATATCCATTTATATGTGTTTGTATGCATATACAAATACACATATACGTACATGCACGAACACATACACACACACTGTGATATATAAAAATGTCAGTTATATTACTGGAACTCTGTGTCATATATTATAAATTCTAATCAGCATGCCAAATATTTTTCATTAGTAAACAAGGGCAGGACATTTTGGGCATAACAACATGATGCATATTTTCCAAGTTTGGGCTTTGAAGCAATGGCATCTGGTGGGTGAGATTGAGTTTCCTGATAATAGCCTATATGTCATGTTGGTAATAAAAGGTATAGGTTACCAAGCTCATGTTTCATAATCCTGTCTACATCCATTTCTTTCTGTTTCCTTTGTTTGCATCCATCTAATACATCTTGAATAAATATGTGAAATGTAGAATCTAAAATGTGATTGATAATTTACCCACATATGACTAATTTTCAAATCCGTCTCCCCTGAATCCTTACTTCATGCCCTGATCTTGCCTCTATTCCTTTCCAGAATGAACAAGAGAAACTCATTTGTTCCCTGCAATCCAGATAATGGAACCCTCCTACTCACTACTGACTGCCAGAGAGGACCTTTTAGCATAGAGTTCAATCATCGTCACTCACACACACAAATACCCAAGTACACACAATTTCATGCTTTTGAAAGCACTGATATCCTTGAAGATGAAGCACCGTCTTCTGAAAACTGACCAGGGTGAAACAATATTAGCAATAACTTAAGTCGAATTTACCTGCGTTCCCCTCTGCTCTCAAGTAAACTGGACTCTCTGACAGGTCAGTATATATGTGCAAGCTTTAATGCCTTATAGGGAAAGAAAAATTGTATGACATTTATCTTTTTTATCCCCAATGCTCCAAAATGTATCATGATGTATAGCAACTATTTCTGTAAAACAGGGTGGTAAACTTCAGAGCTTGCCCATGTCGTTGCGTTCCTTTTGGAAAAGTGAGCACTGGCTACTCTTAACACGTACACATAATAATACATGTGCTACTGCCCACCTTCCACTTTTAGCATAAAAGAGTGAAAGATTCTTGCTCTTTGACTTGAACCATAGAATGTTGGTGCCTTAGCTCTAATAAATTGGATGAAGGTGCACACAGTGCTCATTACCTACCAGTAAGCATTTCCCCTTCTTTTGTGCCAAAGAGCACCAACGTTGTTGTGGAAGCAATGTGCCCAAATAAAAATACTCAACTTCTTTGCAGTTATGCATGGTCACAATAATAACTACCAGCCATTAACACCTGAATGGAAGATGATGGGGTGTGGCTTTGGAAAGGGTCTTATTACCTGTTAAAAAGAAATTGACCGGCTGGCATGCATCCTTTTTGTGTTTTCTTTCCATCCTCTCTCCTTTTTTCCAGCCTGGGGAGCAAGTGCAATGCCTGACACTGCGAATGGAAGGGAGAAGTCACAAGCTGGAGATGGCAGGACAGGAAGTTGGGTGTAACCTGAGACTTATCACCCTTTTGCACAGCTGAATTAAGCGTACCACAAATGACTCTTTGGTTCGTTAGCTGTGTTTCTGTTCCATATGGTCAAATTCAATCATGACCCTCACAATCGTTGCTATGTTTGAGCCCACTGTTGCGGCTACTGTGTCAACCCATCTCGTGGAGGGTCTCCCTCTTTTTAATTAAATAATCTCAGATATTTAGTAACTAAAAATACAATATTTAAAGATATAAAGGTTGGGCTAACCCCCCCCCCAAAAAAGAGCAGGCTAACAAGAAATAATTACGTCCATTTGAAAAAGAATCTAATGAGTTCTAGAACTAAAAACTATAGCTGTTTCCGTGTAAAACAATCAATGTTTGTCTTCAACAGCAAATTGAATGTAGCCAAAAGGAAATTAGTAAATTGGAAGATAGAGCAAAACAAAAATTAGTCATAACAAAAATCAAATTGAGAAGGTAAGGGGAATATGAAGGAGAAATTGGAACAGGAGAGACAAAATGAGAAAATCCAACATAGAGCTAATCAATGTCTCAGAAAGATGGAATAGAGAGAAAAGAGGGCAAACAATAATACTAATTTTAATAATAACAAACACCACACACACACATTCAATCTGTATTTGACAGGTATTGTTCTAAGTGCTACAAAAAATTTTAATTTATTTAATCCTCAAAACAATTCTACAATGTTTATAAAATTGTCTCATTTTAAAGATAAGGGAACTGAGGCACTGTGAGTTCAAATAACTTGACTGAGTCCATAAGGTTCTTAAGTTAGAAAACCAGGATTTGAATTCTAAAAGTCTGACCCCAGAGTTTGAACTCTCCGTTACTATGCTAGCTGTTTGTGCTTCATCATTCAACTGAATACTGACTAAAAATGTTCCAAGTTTTGTGAGAAATAAATTTTATGATGTGTCAAAATTAGAACATATAATAAATCTACACCAAGATGATTTTCGATGAAATGGCAGAATACAAAAGACAAGCAAAAGCTTAAAAAGCAGATATAGGGAAAAGAGGGAAGATTTAAAAATGAAGGATTATTGATAACAGTCATCTCATCAATAGCAAGTAAAACCAGAAAATGATGGGACAGAATCTCAAAATTTTTGGAGAAAACCCTTTCAAAGCAGAATTTTGAACACTGCAAGAATGCAAGGGAAATAAGGACACTTTCAAATTCATTTTTAATAAATGGAAAGAATATAAGTATGGGTAGGTTGTACCCAGTATTCGCCATATCTGTTTCTTTCATTCCATATGCCTTTTTGCACTGTAACTTTGCCAGTCCTCCTATAAAAAGATGGAGTCAGCTTCCCCTTTGTTTGAGTCCACCAGGCCTGTGGCTTTCTGTGATCAATGGAACGTGATAGGACTGAAGTTGTGTGATTTCGGGCCACCATTTAGGAGGCCTTACAGCTTCCAACTCCATGTCCTGGGCAAGGTTACTAAATGGAGAGAGCTTGTGTGGAGAGAGGACACCCGGAGGAGCATCGAGGAGCCCATCCAATGGAGGTACCACAGTCCATACAAGTGAGTGATGCCATATCATATCGCCTAGCTCTTCAGTTGTGGGATAGGTTGTTACTCAGCCATAGACAACCGGAACTGTGGCGTATTTGCCTTATAAGACACTAAATAGACTGCATTCTAAATATCTTATGGAGATCTTATCCGCATATCCACAGAGGTATGTTGAAGTCCTATCCTCTGTACCAGTGAATATGGCCTTGCTTGGGGAAGTTGGGTTTTCCTTTGTTATCTCTTGGGACAAATGAGGTCACATAAGAGTAGGGTGGGTCCTGGCCCTAATTCCTTCTGAGTGGTGTTTTATAAAAAGGGAGTGGCACACAGAAGGAAGGAAAATGTCATACGACAGCAGAAGCAAATGTACCTGCAAGCAGCAAAGCAACGCCAAGGCTCACCAGAAGCCACCAGAAACTAGGAGAGAAGCCCCAGAAGGAATCAACACAATTGAGACCCCGTTTAGACTTCTAGCCTCTAGAACTATGAGAAAACATATTTCTGTTCTTTAAAACCACCCATGTTGTGGTATTTTGTTATGGCAGTCCTAGGAGACCAAGACACCTTCAGTATATGAATAAAAATGGGAAAAGAATAATAAAATAACATACAACATATTTTTGCACTTTGCTATCCTTTATCCTTTACTCACCTCCCATTTTCCCAGTTTTCACTTTCTAGTACTTTGTACACTTGGCTGTTATTCTTCTTGAATAGATTCTTCATGTGATTCCCTTTTATCAAGTATGTATCATCTCTTATTTCTTTTTCACCATGCTTTGAGAGATTTTTCTGTCATATCTGGCGACCATTCTATTGATCTTGTTGACTGGTTATTTAGAAAATTCTAAGAGTTCTTTTCCAATTCTTTTTAGAACAAATCTGTCTGAGAAGAAGTACAACCAGAATGCTCCTTAGAAGCAAGGATGGCGAGATTACGTCTCACACACTTTGGACATATCAGGAGGGACCAGTCCTTAGAGAAGGACATCATGCTTGGTAAAGTAGAGGGTCAGCAAAAAAGCAGAAGACCCTCAATGAGATGGATTGGTACAGTGGCTGTGACAATGGGCTCAAACATAACAACAATTGTGAGGATGGCTCAGAGCTGGGCAGTTTCGTTCTGTTGTACACAAGGTCGTTATGAGTCGGAACAGACTCGATGGCACCTAACAACAACAAGAGTTCTTTTTAGTTAGTTGGATGTCTTTCATAGAGTACTGTTCTGGTCAAGGAATTCTATATTTTCTTTGAAGATGTAGTTCCCTGAAGATCCTAATTAGGTCATCTAAACTCATTAGCACTATTGTAATTATTTTTATCATATATTTTCACTGAAGATATATTTACCTGAAGATTCTAAAATAGTAGTCTCAAAATTATTATTTTCATTGCTATTGCTGTTCATAAAATTGTTTGTATGCACTGAAATAACTCTGTTTTCCTAATTTTTTTTTTTTTTTTTTTTGGTTATCTTGCCCTATCTCTTTCAATTGCAGGTTTTCCTAAAATGTCTTGAGGTTCTTTGAGGTCTGATCAGATTTGGAAATGAGGCAATAAAATGTTAACTGGCACCTCTGGTCTGTGGCCAGGACTTGCCAACTGGCAGATGCTGTTTTAGGATGAAAAGATTGGAAACTGCAGTTACTCTGTGGACTTTCCCAATGCCAGGATGTGGGGGCTGTACACTCTAATTGTGCTTGTTTTCCCCAGACAGTCCATTCAGTTTTATTTTTTAGAGAAGTACGTATTTTTAATGTGATTCGAACAATCCCATTCATTTTCCGGAATACCCTTCACAGAGAAGGCACTTAATATCCTTCTATTCAGTTAGAGTCTATAAAATATATGATTAAATTGCTCCTCATAAAAATTCTCCAATTTTGATTTATACCTTCTTGTAAACATATTCCCTCATCTGTTTCCCAGGAGCTGCATGATGAATGATGGTTATGTTAATTTCAATTTAATTTGTTATTCTTAAAATTTGTCTCTGAACTTAGCTACACCATTGCAATTATCTATATTATATGCTTTTTGCACATGATATCATCTTAGTTTTGTTTTTCATTTTAACAAATTTCCAGTTCTTAGTTCTATAACACAAAGTCATGAATTCCTTATAACGTTGTAGTTTAGTTTGTGATTCTTCCCTGGGATTATAGTTCAGATCTGTAGTTGGGATTGAAATGCAGACTTTCACCGCCCGTTGTGTACTCTTACTTGTTTACTATCTTCCCCATCACGTTGTTTATGTTTCTGCCCGTGAACAGATTTTTAAAAATAAATTAGCATAGATTGTGTGTGTGTGTGTGTGTGTGTGTGTGTGCATGTATTTTGTTAGTTCCTGTTGAGTCAGCTCTGACTCATGGCTACCCTGTGTACAACAAAAGGAAAAGCTCCTTGGTCCTAAGCCATCTTCATCACTGGTGTGTTCAAGTCCGTTGTTGTGACCACTGTGTATTTTGAGTACCTTCTAACCTCAGGGGTTCATCTTCCAGCACTGTGTCAGACAATGTTTTGTTGTGACCCACAGGGTTTTCACCAGCTAATTTTCAGAAGGAGCTCTCCAGGTCTTTCTTCTTAATCTATCTTAGTCTAGAAGCTCTGCTGAAACCCGTCCACCATGAATGATTCTGCTGGTATTTGAAACACCGGTGGCATAGTTTCCAGCATCAGAGCAACATGAAAGCCACCACAGCACAACAGATTAACAGATGGGTGGTTGATTTGTTCATTCATCTGACAGTCCGCAGTATGGTCTACACACACACATACACACACACACATGCACACACTTGCTTCAGTGGAAAAAGAAAAGAGCAACTTGGGCAGTCTGAGGTCCAGGTCAGCATGACTCTGCAGCTAAGTTGCAGGCATGTTTGGATCTCGTTTTACAGTTCATTTTATAGATGAGGGCTGTCTGTGGCAATTTTCTTTTTTTCTAGTTCTCTTCTAGGGTGAAGATTTTGGATCCCCTGAGTAATAGCTATGCCCTTTTTGTTTGTCTGACAGCATAAGACTCTTACTGGAAATCACACAACAGCTTCTGGACAGAGCACACTTAAACACTTCTACTTCCCACTGGAACGTGGAACCATGTTTTCTTCCACTCATGACATGGAAATTCTCCTTAAACTCCTAAGGACAACGATAGCTACTCTGAAACTACTTCTGCAGCTCTCAAAACTCACTGCCAAATGAAACAATCAAATGTTTAAGAAGGTGGGCCAGTTTTAGACCACACTTTATGACAGCTGGAATTACTCCCACATTCAACCAACCACTGCGTCTAATACCCCACTCCATTCAGAAGTTATAATAACGTGGTCTAACACACCATCAAAAACTAAATCCCCAAACAACTTAATTTTAGCTGTTAGGTTCTCACTGGCCAGGTTCTTTTTAAACCATAATGACTGAACTGCAGTGTGCTAAGCAAGCACACAGTCCATTACAAAGTATCGTGTATGCCCATTTCCTTTTTGAGTAATCAGCGTTAAATTCAGTCTTTTATTCTCTTTTGGTGTCTTTTATTAACTTTTGATTTTGAATACATGCCTATGAATTTCTCAGCTGTCCTCTTAAACCCTTAGTCCAGCTGTGGAGATCTGGAAATACCCAGATCCCCCCTGAACACACCCTAATTATAAGTGAGTACGCAAGAGTGAATCGACTCGACGGCAGTGGGTTTTAGTGGGTACGCAAGAGCAATGGTACCTGCCTGCCACTCGCATCTATGTACCCCACCTGGCAATCAAACATACAAACATGGTAGACATTTAGAAATCAAATATGTATATTAAGCCTCACTTAGTTCATGTCTCCATTACTTTTACGTCAGTTTCTATAAATGAATTATTACAGTTTCTGACACTTGAATATTTGCCATATCAGACAGTTGGAACTATAGAACAATGGAGCTAATTAGTTTGTTTTCATGGATTTCACTGAAAAAGAAAATAGGTCCAGTTGGTTTAAATGTCATAGACTTTTTGGTTTACTCTGCTCTCAGGTTTGTTGTTGTATCTTTTGTCGGAGAACTTTTTTTTTTTTTTTTTTGGCTTTTCAAACACATGCAGTAATTTCTAGATATATTTGTTCTTAAATAGTCCATATGGTGAACAGAGAAAACTAGTTTCTTAGTTGTATAGATGGTTCACAGAAGTTATCAGACAAGTTTACTTCTTTAAGCCAGTTTTATAGATGAGGGGGAAAAAATGTATTTCAAATTAGAGCATTATACAAACAATATATTGGGACAGAGGCAGCTCATTGTAGAAGCTTCTAGAAATTTTCAATCTAAAGCTGAATTGTGAATCTTGGCCTCACAAATTAAGAGTTTTTTCCAAAGACATGATATCGTGGAAGTTTACTTAGCCTAACTTTTGGTATACCTTAAGTAGAGGGTAGACCAGAAAAGAGAACCCCATTGGCTAAGGCAGTTGATGCAAATGATGAATTCAAATTAAGTTGAATTAATTGGGGAATGTAAAACTTTGCATTTGTAACTTACCTAATATGTCTATTGCTTGTTTACCAAGATTTCATTGTTTTAGGGATTTTCTCTCTCTCTCTTCTTTTTAATTCAACAAAAAGTAGGTGCAAAGAAAGCAGGTCATCTCATTTCAGTGTATATATTTTGGATATTACCTCACCTTCCCACGATTTGAGACTTGGGCTGGCCACAGGACAGGTGCCAATATCTAACTGTCTCATGCCAGATTTTGCAATATCTTGGGGGCATAGTAACTTGGTGTTTACTGAACTACATTCTTATGTATACTGAGGTATGTTCTGAGATTTGGGGGTATTTTTCAGTCATCTGTCAGTTATTTCACACATCAAAAAACCCAAACCAAACCCAGTGCCATCGAGTTGATTCTGACTCATAGTGACCCTATAGGACAGAGTAGAACTGCCCCATGGAGTTTCTAAGGAGCACCTGGCAGATTGGATCTGCCCACCCTTTGGTTAGCAGCTGTAACACTTAACCACTACGCCACCAGGGTTTCCAATAAATAAAAAAATAAATAGCACGCTTTTAAAAATGATTGGGCCTTTAAATATATTTTAATATCTGCTAGAGTAATTCCCCCTATCTACTTGTATGTTGAAATATATTGACAATTATTAGATGAGTGGTAGAAAGAGAGAGGTTAATAGCATCTGGGGAAGATTGCAAGCAGAAGGCAGAATTTCCAGCTGCCTGAAAAATTAGAGAGAGAGTGTTGTTTGCCTTGTGCTTTGGTGCAAACCTTGAATCTCTGAAGTGGGATAGAAAATGGAAGAGTGAAGGACTTTCTTAATTACTTTTAGGTTACTAAACTTGTTTTCCTCTGCCACCATAGCACAATTTGGCAATGGTATTTATTTATTTCAATTTAGTTTCTTTAGCTTTGCTGTTATCAAAAATTTTACTTAGAAATAACTTGGCTTTTAATATTTGGTGATGATGTAAAATTTCATCACTCTCTTTGTTTTCGTATTTTAGTGCAAAGCTAGTTTCAGCTATATGCAGGGCTGTTAGAAGCTTTTTTTTTTAGAAGCCATTTTAAATAAGAAGAATATTGTTTCATTTTTGATGGCAAAACACATTGGGCATCCACTAATTTTTTTTTTTTTTTTTTTTTGCTTTCAAATGAGTTATACCAAGTGGAAATGGTTTTATTTTTTAAAGTGAGATACCTAGATAGAATTCTTAAGAAATTTTTTTTTCCCCAATTTCTTTTCCTCTCTCCTGGGCTTAAGAATCTTCTTATTTATTTTGTTGAAAACTCAGAAAGAAAAAGAAAAAGCCACATGGGTATTGAAACAAGATTTATAATAAAACAGAGGAGGTATAAGTTTTGACACGTTCAATCGCAGACACATTTCTCTTTCCCTGTGTCCAAACTTTAATCAGGATCCTTTGTTGTGCAATGAGTGATGGACAAAGTCTACTATTTTGTAAGCATGTGCACATCCAGATCCTTCATAATATTAGTTAAAATCAATGTGCTGCTTTTTTAATTATTGCTCATGGTACAAAGCAGGGAAGGCTCATTTAGGCACGGATCAATATTGAAAAGGGATTGGTAGATGGCAGAACCGTACATCAGGCTGCTTGATGTGAAAATCATTGGGCCTGTGCCGTGGCGGTGGAGGGTTATCATTTGGGTTAGCCTCCAGCCGACTGGAGGGCAGTGTAATAGGTGAACCATGCGTGAACCAGGGCCCCTTGCTGGGATGCTCCTGCAGGAGTTGCTCCTAGCGTACAGCATCATACACATCTTTAGAAAAGAAGCGATTAAGAAAACGTATCTCTGCCTGGCTTTTATTGATCACGTGTAATAAAGTTTGGATGGTGGCAGAGAAGGCATTGTCTTTATTCTTCTTTGGCTGGCTATTTACTTTTAAAGCTCCTGGATTTCCATGAGCAGATACATGACAAACAAATAGTTTTGCGGGCTATGTAAGTGTCACATTGTGCAGCTAGGTTTCCAGTAGACATGTGTGTACGAGGAGAGAGGGAGGCAGGGTGGTTGTGGCAGGAAAGCCATCTAACCTTCAGGCGGTGCCAGTCTTAACCAGAGCATGTGGACACCATCCATCAAAAGCTTTTCATTCCTGCTTTTATCTCACCCCAGTAATGAGTGAGAGCGTTCTGAGAGCAAAGTAAAGCACTCCATAAAATTGCTATCTCTGACAACCTCATAAGGCATATCCACCCAGCAGTTTTTCTAAATCTACCCATGTTAACAAAGGCATATTTTCTAAAGGAGGCAAGATTATAGAATCCTTAGTATCAGTGGTTTTAGATAAATGGATTATACCACCTTTTTACCTGTCTGGATGATGATTACTTTAAATTAGTGAAACACACTTTAGATAGTATTTTATTAGTCATTTAGAATGTGCATTGTACAAGAAATACATGATGCTTTGACAAGTGGGGAGAAGGGTGGTGAGATCACTCGGAACCAGAGGCATCAGCCATGCTCCATGAGGATCAACTGGTGGGAACACAGCCACATTCAAAGCGACACCCCTTCCCCACTGCAACCCGGTCCCTGAGAGGATGCCATGATGCCACTGAGGCAGCTGTCTGTGGTGGCCCTGTGTGTGTGCAAGCCCTCTCAGATCAGCACAAACCTTATAGATCACACAGACTGGCTCCACCATTCATGGCATTGATTTCTGGTCATGACAGACACAGGCTTGATTGGTGACCCTTTTTTTTTTTTTTTTTTTTTTACTTTTAACAATTGTGAGCTGTTTATTTTATTTTTCCTTGTCTAATCATTTGGCTTATCAGATAGTCTGGTGTTGACTCAGCCAATATTAATAGTAATTATTAAAAAAATTAAAAATAGTAAGATCAGGTAAATTGAGAAAACAGAAAAATCATAGACCCTTGAAAGAAGGCCATAGATAAAAAATGCACATTTGTAAACATGGATAATATTTGGAATGTCTAATGGAAGCATCAATGCACTATTTCTCAGTTTAATATTGAACAATGAAATGTAAAGATGAGTTATATTAGCCTGGGGAAAATGTATACATGAATGTCAGCAAATAAAAGAAAAACAGGGATAAAGATATAATGGTGACTGTACTGCAAGGGGAGCTCTGTCGGCACAATGGTTAAGAGGTAAGGATGTTAACCAAGAGGTCAGCAGTTCCAGTCTAACAGCTACTCCTTGGAAACACTATGGGTCAGTTCTACTCTGCCCTATAGGGTCAATATGAATTGATTGGACAGCAATGGGTTTGTTTTTTTTTGGTTTTCTCCTTCCAGGAAACCCAGTATATCATATGCAGTATAAAAGTTAAATGCATACATAAATTAAGATTTGATTAATCTGTTTACAAATGGATTCTTTGTCTTTCAAAATGCTCATCACAAGAGGTCTTTAAATGTGAACTCCTGAAATGTATCTGCATGTGACTATTTATGTTAAAAAAAAAAATGGGTGTGTTCTCCCACGTTCATTGCAGCGTTGTTCACAGTAGCAAAAAGATGGAAACAACCTAGATGCCCATCAACAGAGGGATGGATAAACAAACTATGGAACATACACACAATGGAGTAGCATGCAACGATAAAGAACAATAATGAACCTGTGAAGCATCTCACAACATGGATGAATTTGGGGGGCACTGTTGTTGTTGTTAAGTGCCATTGAGTTGATTCTGACTCATAGCAACCCTATGTACAACAGAAGGAAACACTGCCTGATCCTGTGCCATCCTGACCTTTGTTGTTATGCTTCAGTCCATTGTTGCAGCCACTGTGTCAGTCCACCTTGTTGAGGGTCTTCCTCTTTTTAGCTGACCTCTACTTCACTAAGCATGAAGCCCTTCTCCAGGGACTGATCCCTCCTGATAACATGTCCAAAGTGTCTGAGACATAGTCTCACCGTCCTCGCTTCTAAGGAATATTCTGATTGTATTTCTTCCAAGACAGATTTGTTTGTTCTTTTGACAGTTCATGGTATATTCAATATTCACCGCCAACACCACCATTCAAAGGTGTCAATTCTTCTTCGGCCTTCCTTATTTATCGTCCAGCTTTCATATGCAAGTGTGGCGATTGAAAACACCATGGCTTGGGTCAAACGCACCTTAGTCTTCAAGATGACACCTCTGCTTTTTAACACTTTAAAGGGGTCTTTTGCAGCAGATTTGCCCAAGGCAATGCATCTTTTGATTTCTTGACTACTGCTTCCGTGGGCGTTGACTACGGATCCAAGTAAAATGAAATCCTTGACAACTTCAATTTTTTCTCCGATTATCATCATGTTGCTTATTTGTTCAGTTGTGAGAATTTTGGTTTCTTTATGTTGAGGTGTAATCCATAAAGAAAGCTGTGGTCTTAGACTTCATCAATAAGTGCTTCAAGTCCTCTTCACTTTCAGCAAGCAAGGTCGTGTCATCTGCATAACACAGATTGTTAACGACTCTTCCTCCAGTCCTGATGCCGTATTCTTCTTCGTACAGTCCAGTTTCTTGGATTATTTGCTCAGCATACAGATTGAATAAGTATGGTGAAATGATACAACCCTGACACACAACTTTCCTGACTTTAAACCATGTAATACCCCCTTGTTCTGTTAAAATGACTGCCTCTCAATCTATGTACAGGTTCCTCATGAGCACAATTAAGTGTTGTGGACAACATCCATTATGCTGAGTGAACTAAATCAATCACAAAAGGACAAATATTGTATGAGACCACTACTATAAAAACTCATCAAAAGGTTTACACGTAAAAAGAAACAATCTTTGATGGTTACTAGGGAGGGGAGGGGTAGGGAGGGAAAAACAGTAAACAGAAAATAGTTAAGTGGTAACTCTGGTGAAGGGTAAGACAGTACACAGTACTAGAGAAGACAGCACAACTTGTCCAAGGCAAGGTCCTGGAAACTCCATAGACATCCGAACTCCCTGAGGGACCAAATTACTGGGCTGAGGGCTGTGGGGACCACGATCTCAGGAATACCTAGCTTAATTGGCATAACATAGTTTATAAAGAAAATGTGGTACAGTCTATTTTGGTGAGTAGCATCTGGAGTCTTAAAAGCCTGTGAGCAGCCATCTACGATAGTCCACTGGTATCACCCCGTTGGGAACAAGGGAGAATGAAGAAGACTAAAGACACAGGGAAAGATTAGTCCAAAGGATTAATGGACCACAGACTCCACCAGACTAAGTCCAGTACAACTAGGTGGTGCCCAGCTACCACCACCAACTGCTCTGACAGGGAGCACAATAGAGGGTCCTGGACAGAGCTAGAGAAATATGTAGAACAAAATTCTAACTCATAAAAAAAGATCAGACTTACTGGCCTGACAGAGACTGGAGATACTCTGAGAGTATGGCCCCCAGACACTCTTTTAGCTCAGTAATGAAGTCACGCATGAGGTTAAAAAAAAAATGGGTGTGTTCTCATTCTCTCTTTCCTCTATCCTTTTCTGTTGTTCCAGTTGTATTTTACTTCATTTATTCACATACCCTCTCTTGAATGTCTGATGTCACATTTCTGTCATGTATGTAATCATTCATGTCACCCAAGACCTTACTTCAGGAGATGAGCTCATCCATCTGAATGACTGGCCTTTTACAGGCCAAACCCTGAGTAGGAATGGGTTAGACCCAGTCTCCATACTTGTGTTTGTAATAAAATTTTGGCCTGCTTTTTCCTTACAGTTATTTTCATGAATACCAGGTGTTAGATCAGGATCTACCCCATACAAAGATAGAATATGAAAGAGTAACCAAATCTCTATAAAATCTTAATGAGAAAATACTTCCATTTAGTTGAGTTTCCATAGAGGAAAATAAAAAGGAAAGAAGTAGATGGTAGAAGCCATCATATGCATGATAGGCTTTGAAATAAAACAACAAACACAACAATAAAAGAGACATAATTTTCTCAATCAGTTGGGATAACTAGAGCAACATAATTGAAATTATTGATAAAAACTAAATGAAATAATTTATACATGACATACTTGCAGAATTAATTAATGATTTGTCATGTGACATTTATTGAGTGTCATCCATTGATGAAGACAAGCACCGGGGAGGGGAAACACAGGGGCTTATGATCTAGTGAGGTTTTGACCATACAAAAGCCATTTCCTACCCACATTTCCAACACTTTGGTTAACTAAGATACCATGAAAATATTTCCACTGCAAACCCCTAGAAATGCTAGATAAAATGCTGGATAAGACAATTTTAAATGCAGAGTTGATCTTGCACAAAATAAAGTAGGCTCTTCAGATGCTAGCAAGAAAAGCTGGAATGCAAGCCGTGAGTGTCAGAGCTGCTTTTAAGGCCATCTGATGCTGGTTGTGATGGTAGAGGTGAGGGCATCTCATGCCAGCAGTGATGGTGGAGGTGGTACCATCACAATGCTGGTGGTGATGATGGAGATGAGGGCAGCTGATGGTGGTGGTGGTGATGGTGGAGGTGGGACCACCTAATGCTGGTGGTAATGATGGAGGTGAGGCTAGCTGATGCTGGTGGTGATGGTTAAGGTGGGGCCATCTGATGCTGGTAGTGACAGTGGAGGTGAGGCTGTCAAATGCTGAATGGTGATAGTGGGATTGGATGGTCTACAAGTTTTATCACTTGTGAAGCGATACAAGGTAAAGTCTCCAGCTTACATAGATAAGGGGTTAAAACTGAGGTCATTGCTTTTACCAGAACCCTTGAAAGGTTGTAACTTGACTAAAATAATTGGCCAGAAGATAATGAACAGCAATTGACTCAGGGAAACCGAAAGGCAGTTTTCTGCCCTGCCAGGCTAGAGGTGAAAAGCAAACAAAAATTCTCCTAGGAATTTGAACCATGAGTCAGTGTTTCTCATGGATTAGATACTTGTGTTTATTCTATTCACTAAGCTTAGAAAATATCATGATAATTCATGCTAAGCTAATAATAACCAGGTGTGATCAAATAGAAAAACAACAAACAAAAATCAACTGAAGTACAGTCACACAACCCAGGCCATAAGCAATTGGCATAGAAAAAGTGAGTCCCTATAAAAGTGAAAATACAGCCAAAATTTAAAAACACACAAGCAACCAATATAACACAAGCAAGATCTGAGCAGACACAACCAACAGCATTAATAAACTCATAGTAATAATTTTGCATAATAGAGTAGTAATCATAAAAGAAATAAAAAATAAGTATGCCCAGAAGAGAATTCTACATTTCACCACTTCTATTCAACATTACACCAGGGATTATAGACAAAATAAAAATAAATGTATCTAAATGAGAAACTATGAAGAAAAAAATGTATTTGCAGATTACATGATCAGCTATGTAGAAGACCCAGTGGAATCATCCAAAAAGTGATTAGAACAGACAAACAATTTTAGCAAGTTTTCAGGATAAAAGATTGATATACAAAAATCCAGTTAATACATCAGAAGTTTCACTATAGTTAAGATGTCAGTTATCCCCAAACTGGTCTATGGATTCAAAACATTTCCAATCAAAATCTCTTCAGCCTTTTGTAGAAAGTGATAAGCTGATTCTAAAATTCATGTGGCAGTTTTTAGGACCTAGAAGAGCTAAAACAATTTAGAAAAAGAGGAACAAATTTGAAATACCAACAATAACCGGTGTCAAGCCTTATTATAAAGCTATTAATCACAAAAGTGTGGTGTTGCCATCAAGATAGACAAATAGATCAATGGAACGGAATACACACACAATCCTGAAAACAAAACAAAAGAATCTTTTGAACCATAAATATAAAACACAAAACTCTAATACTTCTAGAAGAAAACCTAATAGAAAAATTTCACCTTGGAATGTTCAAATAATTCACATATATTACACTAAAGGACAATTCATTTAAAAAAAAAAAGGATAAATTGGATTTTCTCAAAATTAAAAACTTCTGCTCTTTCAAAGGCATTGTTGGGAGCATGGAAAAACAAGCCACAAACTGGGAGAAAATATTTGAAAAGCGTGTATACATATGTATGAAGATTTATTTCCAAAAATATAAAGAATTCTCAAAACTCAATAGGAGAACAAACAACCCAATTAGGAAATGGATAAAATATTTGAACAGACACTTCATCAAAAAAGAAGTATAGGTGAAAAATAATCACATGAGAAGATACTAAATGTCATCAACTATTGAAAAAACAAACAAACTGCCATTGAATTGATTTCAACTCATGGCAACCCTACAGGACTTGGTAGAACTGCCCTATAGAGTTTCCAAGATACAGCTAGGGGATTCAAACTGCCAACCTTTTGGTTAGGAGCTGAGCTCTTAACCACTATACCACCAGGCAAATGCAAATTAAAATGAAAAGAAGTAATAGGTAGAGCAGGGACATTTTTAGTGACATTTAGTGAAACTGTTCTGCATGAGGCTGTAGTGATAGACATACAACATTACATGTTTGTCAAAACCCATGGAAGTTTACAATGCAAAGAGTGACCCCTGATGTAAACTATGCAGTTTATCTAATAGTAGTTATCAATATTGGTTCATCAGTTATAACAAATGTACCACATGAATGCAAGATGTTAATAATATGGGTAAGTGGGCAGAGAGGAAGAGGAAGTATGTGGCAACTTTCTGTGAATTTTTTTTCCATAAACCTAAAACTGTTCTAAAAAATAAAATCTATTAACAATGTGTTGTGTGCTGTCGAGTCAATTCTGACTCAGAGCGGCCCTACAGGACAGAGAGAACTGCCCCATAGGTTTCCAAGGCTGTAATCTTTACGGAAGCAGACTGTTACATCTTTCTCCCAGATAGGGAGCAGCTGGTGGGTTTGAACTGCTGACCTTTTGGTTAGCAGCCAAGCACTTAACCATTGCACCACCAGGGCTCCTTAAACAAATGATACTTGGTTAAAAACAAACAAACAAATGAATATGACATACAGATACCACCACACACCTATTAGAATGGTTAACATTAAGAGACTGACCACGCCAACTGTTTGTAAGGAAGTGGAGGAACTGGAACTCTCACACTGACCGGAGAAGCGTGAAGTGGTACACCCATTTGGAAACAGTTTCTCAGCTTCTTAAAAATTTAAACATACACCTACCATTTGATCTAACTATTCTACTTCTAGGTGTTTAACAAAGAGGGAAGCACACATGTGCCCATACAAATTCTTGTGCGTGAATGTTTATAATAGCTTTATTTGTAATAGCCCCAAATTGGAAACAACTCATTATTGTATGCCAATTGCACCTCATTAAAAATATTAAAGAAGTTCAAAATTATAGAAGACCTCAAAAAATTGATAATCAACAAATCAGTAAATTTTATGAAAAAAGCATGTAAAAAGAATCAAATAAAACTTTCAGGAATAAATAATAAGTTGATTAAAACTGAAAAGCTACGTGCCTATTTGATGTTATACTATTACTGTATTGAGGGCATGGAAGAGCTTGAAACTGTCACTGCTTATTTGGCCATGCACGGACTAACGAGATGTATTGAATTATGAGTAGCAAAATGCTATTTTGGACATGTTGAGAAGGTAATAGTAAATTATAATCTGATTATAATTGCATACTATGGAAAAAAAATAAAAATGAAATAGCTAAAGCTGGAACAATTTGAGCAACAAAATAAATATCGTAGTATTGGATTACAACCAAAGACTAAAATAAATATCCACAAATCCATGTTAATATAAATAAATGATTTAATCAATTATAAATGGGGAATAAAGGACAAATCTCCTATGCGGAACTCCGAATATTTTAAGTAACTACTCCTCCAAGGGAGGGGAAAGTAACCCTCACTCCTCAGCTTTGGGCTTAGTACAGCCACTTCATTCCATAGAAAAGAAGGAAAAGAGTTACTTTCAATGTAGAAACCTCATCAACCCTACCTCAGCCAGGTGATCAAGGTCAACAACAACAGTCATAAATCATGTCAATAGTTTGTGCCCTTAGTGTGATGTGATGAGAAGGGCACTTTACTACTGTGATCTTCCTTCCCCAAACCCGTAAGCCCTAGTCATGATAAAAAGCATTAGGCAAATTCCAGTAGAGAAGCATCCTACAAAGTACATGGAGGTGCCTCCTCAAAACTGTCAAGGTCATCAGAGACAAGGAAAGCCTGAGAAATTGTCACCACCAAGAGGAGCCTAAGGAGACACGATGAATGAATATCATGTGGTGTCGTGGTTGGAAATCTGGGACAGAAAAAGGATATTAGATACAAACTAAGGAAATCTGAATAAAGTATGGACATCAGTTAATGGTGATCTATCCATATTGGTTCATTAATTGCGACGAATGTAACACCTCACTAATGTAAGATGTTAATAACAAGGCAAACTGGGTGGGGGGGAAGGGTGTATACGGCAGTGTGTATTTTTCTTTAAACCTAAAACTGTTCTGAAAAATAATATATATAAAAAACAAGGACTACATCTAAAATACACATCATTGTAGAGTTCATATCAGAACCACTGCGCTTAGGAAAGGTTGTTTTGCTTCGCTTTTATTTTTATTTTACAGAATTAGTTGAGAAAGGTGCCTTGCTAACTTTATCTGCTTGGTAGTTTGAACAATGGCCAAGTAAATTCTCAAATTTGGTTTAAAAACATTGCTCCCTGGTGGACACCCTCTATCCCAACTGCCATCTGAAAATGAATTTTCACAGCTTAGTTTTAAGCACCTTGAAAATGGGAGTTTATAATGAAAATGCTGACACAACCTGAATGAGAGCAGAGTGAATGCATTGTTGTAATTTATAATGTCAGCCCATATTCCAGCGGCTTCTCCGTGCGCTACACTTGGTACAAATAGGAAGGGAAGGTACTGCAGTGAATTATTGTGCAATTAATCATTTCACCGTGAGGGATTCATTTACTAATTAAAAACGCAAAAAGAGTAAATTGAAATAACCAGCAACTACTGAATCATGTCTCCTGAAGCGTCAGCTGCATTGTAATAAATCACAGAGTATCAATCAGAGTCCTATGCATGTGGACACCTATGTTCAAGACTCCCCAAATATCCCTGATGCACTCGAAGATTCTTTTCATATGCACACAGAAAAAAATAATACAAATACAACTTGGTACTCTAAAAACAAAAAATAGTCCAAGTAAAACTTGAAGTAAAAAGAATCTTTAATATAAAATATAAACAACAACATAGAATATCAATATTGTGTTTTATGGTAAGTATATGAAATCCTCACACCTTGTTACTTATATCATGAGAATTGATACCTTGATTCTTTTGATACATTGTCGTTGTCAGTTGCCTACCAGTTGGTTCTGACTTATGGCATTCTGGATAGCAGATCTTTGGTATGCTCGGGTTCATTTTGCGACTAATGAGTCTATGCATCTTATCGAAACTTTCCTTTGGTTTTGCTGGCCCTCCACTTTACCAGACAGAATGTCCTTCTCTAGCTACCAGTCTCTCCTGATGATACATCCAAAGTAAGAGAGTCAAAGTCTCGGATAATATTCTGTGATCCATAGGGTTTTCATTGGCTAATTGTCAGAAGTAGATTGCCAGCCTTTCTTCCTGGTCTGTCTTAGTCTGGAAGCCCCATTGAAACCTGTCCACCATGAGTGAACCTGATGGAATTTGAAATACCAGTGGTATAGCTCCCAACATCACAACAATATGCAAGCCACCACAGTACAACAAACTGATAGACAGGCAGTGGTCTTTTGATATAGGTAAGCCTTTGTAGGCAAGTCCACTAAACCTATTCAACTGTTCTTTGCACTTTCTTATTTCTTTATATTACCCATTTCTGAATCAGTTACCAGTGAATATAGCAAGAGAGAACTGGAAAGTTCCAAAATTTTCAAAATAATTTTGAAACTTTCTGATGTGGAATTAGGGAAGCTACAAAGAGAGTCAACCCAGACAGGACTAATCTTGATGTCAAACTCTAAAATATTTCCAGAATTTGGGTTCTCAAGTTATTCCTCTGTATACTAGGAATTAGACTTCCCTTTCTGATTTCTCTTCCTCTGTGGGACATGGATGTCCACCCAGTGCTGTCTAGAAAAGAAGGAAAAAAGGATGGTGCAAGTGAAATTGAGAGACCATCAGAGAGATAAGAAGGGTGAAGCAGATGCTGAGGAAGACGGAGAGGGATGCTGTGATTTAGACATGAAATTTGAAGCATGCAGAGAGAGCATTTGTCAGGGCAGAAGGGAGACTGGTGTAAGGGCAGCACAGAGTGGAAGGAGGTGGGTGGCCATGGCATTCCCCAAGAGACCATGACTGTGTGTTCCTGTGCCCTTCCCTGAGTCTGCACTGTCTGTCCCCACTGAGGTGAACCTACAAGGCCAGAAAAATATCTGTCTGCCGGTTGCACATGTAGCTGAAGAGAGAGTTTGTGGTAAATGAAGTAAACAGGAAAGATGATTCTTTTTCACAGTACTGAGAAAGAGTGTGCTCAATTGAAAAAGAGGCTACCAATCGTTCATTTATTCAACAAATGTGCATTGATCAGTGACCATGTGCCACATACTTTTAGGAGCTAGGAATGCAGTGATGCAACAATGCAAGAAGACAAGTTCCCTGCCTTCGTAGACCTTCTTATTTCAGAAAGCAGAGATATAAAATAAACCCAGTAGATAGGATGGATGAATGGATGGATGATAAAAATAGATACAGATATATAGACCAAAAAACCAAACATGTTGCTGTGGAGTTGATTCCAACTCATAGAGATGCATGTTGTTGTTAGGTGCTGCTGAGTCTGTTATGACTCAGAGTGACCCTATGTATGACAGAACAAAATACTGCCTGGTCCTGAGCCATCCTCACAATTGTTGTTATGCTTGAATTCATTGTTGCAGCCACTCTGTCAATCCATCTCATTGAGGGTCTTCCTCTTTTTCACTGACCATCTACTTTACCAAGCATGGTGTCCTTCTCCAGGGACTGGTCCCTCCTGATAACATGTCCAAAGTATGTGAGATGAAGTCTCATCATTCTTGCTTCTATGGAGCATTCTGGCTGTACTTCTTCCAAAACAGATTTGTTCATTCTTCTGGCAAACCACAATATATTCAATATTCTTCACCAACAGTGCAATTCAAAGGCATCAGTTCTGCTTCAGTCTTCCTTATCTGTTGCCCAGCTTTCACATGCACATGAAGTGATTGAAAACATCATGGCTTGGCTCAGGCGCACCTTAGTCCCTTAAAGTGAAATCTTTGCTTTTTAACATTTTAAAGAGGTCTTTTGCAGCAGATTTGCCCAATACATAATTTGATTTCTTGACTGCCGCTTCCATGGATGTTGATTGTGAATCTAAGTAAAATGAAAGCCTTGACAACTTCAATCTTTTCTCCCTTTATCATGATGTTGCTTATTGGTCCAATTGTGAGGATTTTCGTTTTCTTTAAGTTGAGATGTAATACATACTGAAGGCTGTGATCTTCATCAGTAAGTACTTCAAGTCCTCTTAATTTCAGCAAGCAAGGTTGTGTCATCTGCATATCACAGGTTGACAATGAGTCTTCTTCCAATCCTGATGCCGTTTACTTCTTCGTACAGTCCAGCTTCTTAGATAATTTGCTCAGCATACAGATTGAATAAATATGGTGAAAGAATACAACCCTGATGTACATCTTTCTTGACTTTTAACCATGTGGTATCTAATGGCTTTTTTCAAAGGACTGCCTCTCGGTCTGAGTACAGGTTCCTCATGAGCACAATTAAGTGTTCTGGAGTTATTCTTCTCGATGTTATCCATAACTTGTTTGATCCACACAGTCGAATGCCTTTGCATAGTCAATAAAACTCAGGTAAACATCTTTCTGGTATTCTCAGCTTTCAGCCATGATCCATCTGAAGTCAGCAATGATATTTCTTGTTCCATGTCCTCTTCTGAATCCGGCTTGAATTTTGGGGAGTTTCCTGTCGATACACTGCTGTAACCACTTTTGAATGATCTTCAACAAAATTTTACTAGTGTGTAATATTAATGATAAAAAAAATTGTTTGATAATTTCTTCATTTTGTTCAATCTCCTTTCTCTGAAATGGGTACAAATATGGATCTCTTCCAGTAGGTTGACCAGGAAGCTGTCTTCCAAATTTCTTGGCATAGACAAATGAAGGCTTCTAGCACTGCATCCATTTGTTGAAACATCTCAATTGGTATTCCGTCAATTCTTGGAAGCCTTGTTTTTCTCCAATGCCTTCAGTGCAGTTTGGACCTCTCCCTTCGGTACCATCAGCTCTTGATCATATGCTACCTCCTGAAATCATTGAAAGTCAAACAATTTCTTTTTTGGTATTGTGACTCTGTATTACTTCAATCTTCTTCTGATGGTTCCTGCATCATTTAATATTTTCCCAGTAAAGTCCTCCAAAATTGCAACTTAGGGCTTGAATTTTTCTTCAGTTCTTCCAGCTTGAGAAATGAAAAGTGTGTTCTTCCCTTTAGTTTTCTATCTGCAGGTCTTTGCATGTTTCCTTCTAATACTTTACTTTGTCTTCTAGAGCCATCCTTTGAAATCTTCTGTTCAGCTCTTTTACTTCATCATTTCTTTCTTTCCATTTAGCTACTGTATGTTCAAAAGCAAGTTTCAGAGTTTCTTCTGACATCTGTTTTGGTCTTTTCTTTCTTTCCTGTCTTTTTAATGGCCTCTTGCCTTATTCATGTATAATGTCCTTAATATCATTCCACAACTTGTTTGGTTTTTGGTCATTAGTGTTCAAGGTGTCAAACCTATTCTTAAGATGGTCTTTAAATTCAGTAGGATAGACTCAAGGTCATACTTTGGCTCTAGTAGATTTATTCTAATTTTCTTCAACTTGAACTTGAACTTGCATATGAGCAATTGAAGGTCTGTTCCACAGTTGGCCTCTGGCCTTGTTCTGACTGATGATATTGAGCTTCTCCATAGTCTCTTTCCAAAGTGTAGTCATTTTGATTCCTGTGTATTCCATCTGGCAAAGTCCAGGTATACAGTTGCCATTTATGTTGTTGAAAAAGGTATTTTCAATGAAGAAGTCATTGGTGTTATAAAACTCTATCATGTGATCTCTGGCATTATTTCTATCACCAAGGCCATGTTTAACAAGTACCAACCCTTCTTCTTTTTTTCCAGTGTTTGCTTTCCAATCACGAGTAACTATCAATGCATCTTGATTGCATTGTTTGATCAATTTCAGACTACAGAAGTTGGTAAGAATCTTTAAGATTTCCTCATCTTTGGCCTTAGTGGTTGGTGTATAAATTTGAATAATAGTTGTATTAACTGGTGTTTCTTGTATGCATATTGATATTATCCTATCACTGATAAATCTTGAAATGTTCTTTTTGGCAATAAATGTGACACCATTCCTCTTCAATTTGTAATTCCCAGGATAATAGACCCTATGAGTGTCTGATTCAAAATAGCCCAATGACAGTCCATTTCAGCTCACTAATGCCTACTATATCTATCTTCATGTGTTCCATTTCATTTTTGATGACTTCCAATTCTCCTAGATTAATACATCATACATTACACATTCTGATTATTAACAGATATTTGCAGTCATTTCTTCTCAATTTGAGTAACGCCACATCAGCAAATGAAGGTCCAAAAGCTTGACCCCATCCACGTCATTAAGTTCGACTCTACTTTGTGGAGGCATCTTTTCCCTAGTCGTATTTTGAGTGCCTTCCAACCTGAGGGGCTCATCTTCTGGCACTGTATCAGGCAATGTTCTTTGGCTATTTTTAAGGTTTTCACTGGCCAAATTTTGCAGAAGGAGACTGCCCAGTTCTTCTTCCTAGTCTATCTTAGTCTGGAAGCTCAGCTGAAACCTGTCCAGCAAGGGTGACCTGTTGGCTTTTGAAATACTGGCGGTGAAGCTTCCATTATCACAGCAACACGCAAGCCACCACAGTATAACAAATAGATATATAGATATGGATAAATGAGACATAGACAGATAGATAGTATATATAGATATCAGAGACAATTATACATAGATAGGAAAGTTTTAAAATGTAGTAATGCTATATTTTTTCCTAACAGAAGTATTTATAAACATAATTTTTGGAGTTACCTCATATATGGTATTGATTATGAATTCATACTTTCGAGCTAAACAAGCTTGGGTGTAAATAAAACTCTACGCATCATAGCTCGCAGACTTGGGTGTGCCTTTTGTTCTCTGAGCCTCAAGTCTCCTCATCTGCCAAATGGATCATGTGGCAGCACCAATACAGTGGAGTTTTGTGAAGATGATGAGTTGTCTTCAATTGAAGAGAGGCATTATGGAAATACTTTTAATTATTATTGATTGAAGGGGGAGATAATTGCAGCAATAATCTTGTAGTGTTTTTACTTATTCTTTGGAAAGGAAATTTTAGTATAAAGACAGAGTCTCAGTCTAGCCTAAGGACAGAGCATCTCATAGCAGGAAACTGAAGCCCTGAGCTAGACTGTGATGAGTTCTGAACAAATACGAAGTATAGGCATTCGGCTGTAACTACTTTACTTTGTCTTCTCAAGTGCTAAATACTGGGAGAGGGGTGCACTTCACACCCAGAAACTACTGTAGATGCATGGTATAAAAATATAGTAATATACATAATCTTGTGTAATGTCAGAATATTCAATGGCAATAAAAAATAAAGCTGAATGAAAGCATAGAAAGGTTATTCAGTGTAAACAAACCTGCTTCAAAGTAATATGCATTTTCAGTATAAAATAGTCACTCAGACCTAAATATTGTCCATGCCAACGTTTTGTTGTTTTCATTTCAGAGCCATCAGAGTAGAAGTTGGTCAAAAACTAAGTAACTCGGAAATAAACTCTGATACCAATCAAACTAAAGCACTTAAAAATAAAGTTGTATTAGACCCTTTTTCTCTGCCTTGTTTCTCTTCAAGGTGTTTTTCACTATGATATAATTCACTTATTTGCCTTTTCTATTGTCTTCGTTCTCCCATTAGAATGTAAGCTCCCTGAGGGCTGAGGTTTTTGTCTCTTTTTTTCACAGTTGTGTCCCAAGTTCGTAGAAAAAAAGAATACCTTCATAAATGTTTGCAAAACAGGTTAAGGCCTTTTTTTTAGAGCCTTCAATAATGTTGCCCATTCACTTCCATTAGAGCATTTTTAATCTACAAAATTTTAATCTATTTTTAGTATATTCTGTGGTTGAGCCATAGAGCATGTAAAAAATAAATAAATCGTCCCAAGTCTCTAGCTTCCTGGAGCTCAGACTTTAGCAGGTGCTGAGGGACCTGCCAATAACTACGCAAGAAGCCTGTCTGGGAAGTGTGGGTGCCAGCTGCTGCTGAGAACTGCCTGTGCTCACAGCCCTCTCTGTGGAGTAGGCCATTGACTGGCCTCCTTGAGGGTGATGGGGTAGTAAATATTCTGAGGTGGGGTGAGGATGGAACAGGAAGAAGATAAAGCACAGTGAGCCTGTCATAGATCCAGGATATAGCCCAAATTGCTCAGGGTATTTACATGTGACCCAAAACTAATGTATTGGTCAGAAAATTGGTTATTGGCCTGACTATATAGCAGTGCAAAGCATTACTTCCTAGCTGTTATATTCATGCTTGCTTTTTTCCTCCTTATAATATGCACAAAGATGCAGCTATTCTGAAATTATGAGATCAAGGAAACCTTAAACTATATAACCCAAACCAATATCTTCATTTGAAAATATCTTAGGTGATTAGCACATCTTAGAATATGAAAAAATGAAAAATAACTATATTGGAAATAACAATCATGTAAGTAAAAATATTTACTCTTAAGTGTTCAAAGTTTAGACTGCACAAATATACAGATACTCTTTAGGAAAAGAGAAAAAGGTGCTTTCTTGCAGACCTAAGAGCAATGGTAGTTCGCAAGACACTGGATTTAACAGAGTCATTGATCATGATGGGAGATATATTAAAAAAGTTTGGGGCACTAACCTTTTTAATGTCAATAGGAAATATTTGCCTGAGGGTCTTGAAAGGGTTACTATATCTCTTCAATCCTCCCCACCCCCGAAAGAGCAATTTCCTGCTCTCTCTGCAATGCCATTAGGCTCACGTTTTCCACTTTCATGTAGTTTCAAATAGTCCCCAAAGGGGTGACTCAATAGATCTAGGAACACTAAAAAGCAAACTTATGAAATGCCTTTTAAGCATAAGTGTACTTTATTCCCCCTAAAACATTTGCGCTTTGGAAGTACACTAAACGTTTTTTTCACCATTTCAATGCCTGTATGCTCATAAGCAATAGAAACTGAAGTTAAAATTTCCAAGGCAATGCTGATATTCCGGACAGAGTGTGGCTGCTGACTTTATCAGTCACTGCTTTTGAACACTGACATGTTTTTTTTCTGATTGTCAAAACTGGCTCCTGCCCATGGTGATTAGTCTCTTGTGTTACTGCTACTTACCAAATATAATGTGACCTAATGTGGATTTATGCCCCTTGATGACAAATTGTGACAACCATAACTTGGTCATTTACCATAAGTGATAACTATTCAAAATACATATTTCAAGTTTTTAAAACTGTATCAGCAGCAAACATGTGTCAGTATAACAATGTAATTATATTTGTCTACTCTTGAGGTCAATATTATTTCTAGCACAATAGAAAATATAAATATAAACTCTCTATTACTTTCAATTAGAATCAACTCAATTCATCAAAGATTTATTAAGATCAAGAATCTCCTACCTTTCAAACACCCCGATAGGCCCAAGTGCTGTATGGACATTTGATCTGAGGACAGAATCAAATCAAAAAGTAGAAGTAAACAGCCTCATTTAAATATATATTAACAGTACTGCTTTTTTTTTGTCCCTACTCAATGTGACTTAACAGAAAACTCCAATGTATTTTAAAAACCAGAAAGGAGACTGAAATTTAAAGCAAATGTATAGAAATAATAATAATAAGGAAAGTATTAGTAATAATAATAGAGAAATATAAGTGATTGTTGCCTAATTTTAGTCCTAAAGCAGATGTAATTTTAGTGACTGTATGATTACTTGTAAAACAAATTGTTAAGTTTTTGTTATATGTTTAAAAAATAAAATAACTGAACTAAGAGACTCTGACAGAAAGCTGGAGGTCTAGGCCCAGGCTATTATTCACTTTGATGATAACTGTGGAAAAGCTAACTGCCTGGATATCGTTCCTTAGATCCCTGTTAAGGAAAGGGATAGGAATTAGTGTTTATTAATCAACAGAATTTTTTTTTTTTTTTTATTCTAGGGACTATGATAAACAATTCAGATATATGTTATGTTAGTTAGCGAGAACTCTTGCACCAGCATTTCAACAGCAATAATATTCTCCCCTGCTTTTACAATAAGAAAATTAAGACTCCAAATGGTTAATAATATTTTGGGTGGGTCCCTTTAGAATGTGTCAGAGCCAGAATTGGAACGCAGATTTTTGTTCTAATGCCAAAAAAAGTGAAACAATGAGCTTGGAAACCCTGGTGGCATAGTTGGTAAGTGCTACAGCTGTTAACCAAGAGGTGGGCTGTTCAAATCCCCAGGCGCTCCTCGGAAACTCTATGGGGCAGTTCTACTCTGTCCTACAGGGTGGCTATGAGTCTGAATTGACTCGACGGCAGTAGGTTTGGTTTTTTGGTTAATATAAAAGAGGTGATGTTGGAAGTGTGTAATTTTCACATGAAAAGTTTGATGTATTCTTCACAGCACCATACCTTCAGTAATAGGCTGTATTTGAAAACCCGAAATCAAAAAGACTTGATTAGATATTGTCTTTTAAAATTCCTTTTCAATGTTCGAGAAGTATCAGTTATTAGAGATGATTTTAGATCCGTATTTTGAGGATTTACTCTTTGAGTTTATATTTATAAAATGTGATATTTCCTCTGTCACTGTTGTCCATTACACACATGCCCATGATTTTTTTTTACTGTGCTTATCATTAAGTCTGATGTTTTTACTAGAGTTTGAGTTCTACACCCCACTTTTCTCCTGCTCTATCAGGGACTCTCTGTTGTGTTTCCTGTCAGGGCAGTCATTGGTGGTAGCTGGGCACCATCTAGTTCTTCACATGTACGTGATTTTAAAAAATTCAGAATATTTGGTAACTTAGAGAATTTGGACTTTCTGATTTCACTCACTCACCCACAGAGGATGCAAAGGAAATGAAACAAAACAAACGAACCCACAGAACAGGTCAGTGACAGTTCATCGCACCTACCCTGCCTTGGCCTCTCTACCTACAGGAGAAAGCTTGGGGCAGTAACAAATGAGAAGACACAGGGATTCTCAGAAATCATAAAGCTGCTTACTTTGTTTCTTGAAGAGGAGGAAACAACTATTTTCTTTTCACTTTCCTCAATACATTATGCAAGAACAACAAACCCCTGCTTCACCAAGTGGCCATACTCCCTCCCTGTACCATTTCACACTGATATATTTGTTGAAAAAGTCATTATGATGCACTTACTGTGACATCTCACCAACTACCTGTGACTTTTCTATGTTACTTAGCCTGTTGGATTTGGTTTACAGGCAGTCCCTGTGTTACAAATGAGTTCCGTTCCTGTATCTTTAAGTCTTTAAGTCAAACATGTAGGTAGGTCGGAATAGGTGCATATGGTACTTATTTAGCCTTACTTTGGTGCAAG
This sequence comes from Loxodonta africana, assembly GCF_030014295.1. Taxonomy (NCBI): domain Eukaryota; kingdom Metazoa; phylum Chordata; class Mammalia; order Proboscidea; family Elephantidae; genus Loxodonta; species Loxodonta africana. The sequence goes on along the minus strand of NC_087352.1, from coordinate 31,061,784 downwards.
ACTGGGGCTCTGGTGGCATAGTGGTTAAGTGTTAGGTGCTAATCAAAAGGTCAGAAGTTTGAATCCACCACCTGCACCTTGGAAACCCTATGGGGCAGTTCTACTCTGTTCTATAGGGTCGCTATGAGTTGGAATCGACTGGCTGGCAATGGGTTTTTGGTTTTATAGTGCAAGAAGAGGCTTGAAGACTTTTCAGTGGTTTAAAAGCTGCACATGTAGCACGTGAGGGTGGTAGTGATGAAGCATTGTTGCCAAGTAGGGGTCAGTTCAATGATTTCAAAGTGAGGGCAAGTTTACATAAATTAAAGGGCTGATAGGAGTTGTCCCTAAGTCTGACATCCCTAACCCAGGGGCTGCCTGTACTTCTCTACAAAGATTTGACTAGTCACTTTTAGCTTTGACATTCTTAAGATTTTTATTTATTCTGTGTCCCAAACACATGCTCTGCTGCGAAGACAATAAATTTATGCGGCCCAATACAATGTCTTCAGGTGCTTTTAATAGTATGTTTTCAGTATTTTTAAGCAGGTTTTGGAATCAGTTTGTTCCAGTTTGAACCCCTCCTGAGAATTTGCATTTCCACCCCTGATACACTGAATCAGAATCTACATTTTAACAAGATTCCATCACCTTGGAACTTGTTACAAATGCCAGTTCTCAGCAGAGGTTCAAACTGGAACAAACTGGTTTGAAACCCTGTTTTTAGGTATTATCCCTTTTGTGTACCACAAGTTATATATGCCATTGTTACATTTTTCTGCCCCTGGAGGTTTATTGGCAGGCATTTGAGCCACGTTAGTATGTTCTGGCATTGTGTTAGATACTGGTGCAACCGCCTAAAAAACAAGAAAGTTGGTCTGTGCCACATTTGAGTGCTGAGAGCCATTTGTATGAGGCGATGCTTCCCAGAGGAGTGGTTTTGTGAAACTTTTGTGTCTTTTGGCTTCTGGACAGTGAGAAAAGGCTTGCAAGTATGTTTATTATTTCCCTTGTGTTATTGGGGAGGTATGATTATTGGCATTCAGGAATATCCAAGGATATGAATTATTTTGGGGATCAAAACAGTTTGTGATGCATTTCCTGGGCCATGAGACTGATATGTCACACAAGTGTGACACGTTTCATGAAACGTGACGTGCTTCATGGCCCACTCTAAATCAAACTGATAACAATTATGTGCAGCAAGTGCAATGTTCATTCACTATTTTGTGTGTATTTTTTTGAAAGTTGAGTAAGGTACTTTAGGGCTCAAGTGTGACCAGGAAGTACGATGCACCATGGGACCGATATGTCCCGTGTGTGAGAAGGACTTCATGGAACATGGGACTGATATGTCCCACTTGCAGTTGGCACCCTATTTTTTCAAATAATAAAACCTAGCAACACTGGCATTAATCCAAAAAACCCGAAATAATGAATGTTGGAGAGGTTATGGAGAGACTGGAACACTTATATGATACTGGTAAACCAAACCAAACCCAGTGCCGTCGAGTCGATTCCGACTCTTAGGAACCCTATAAGGCAGAGTAGAACTGCCCTGTAGAGTTTCCAAGGAGCACCTGGCAGATTTGAACTGCCGACCCTTGGGTTAGCAGCTGTAGCTCTTAACCACTATGCCACCAGGGTTTCCTACACTGCTGGTAGCAATGTCAAATGGTACAACCATTTTGGAAGTCGATTTGGCACTTCCTTAAAAAGCTAGAAATAGAACTACCATATGATCCAACAATCCTACTCCTTGAAAGATATCCTAGAGAAATAAGAGCCTTTACATCAACATATATATGCACACCCATGTTCATTGCAGCACTGTTTACAATAGCAAAAAGATGGAAGCAACCAAGATGCCCATCAATGGATGAAAGAATAAATAAATTATGGTATATTCACACAATGGGTTACTACACATCGATAAAGAACAGTGAAGCATCTGTGAAACACTTCAGAACATGGAGGACTCTGGAAGGCGTTAAGCTGAGTGAAATTAGTCAGTTGCAAAAGGACAAATATTGTATATGGCCACTATTATAAGAACTCAAGAAATAGTTTAAACAGAGAAGAAAATATTCTTTGATGGTTACAAGAGGGGGGAGGGAGGGAGGGAGGGTAGAAGGAGGTATTCACTAACTAGATAGTAGAAAAGAACTACTTTAGGTGAAGGGAAAGACAACACACAATACAGGGGAGGTCAGCACAACTGGACTAAACCAAAAGCAAAGAAGTTTCCTGAACAAACTGAACGCTTTAAAGGCCAGTGTAGCAGTGGATGGCTTTGGGGATCATGGCTTCAGGGGACATCTAAGTCAAATGGCATAATAAAACCTATTAAGAAAACATTCTTCTTCCACTTTGGAGAGTGGCTTCTGGGGCCTTAAACGTTAGCAAGTGGCCATGTAAGATGCATCAATGGGGCTCAACCCACCTGGAGCAAAAGAGAATGTAGAACACCAAAGACACAAGGTAATTATGAGCCTGAGAGACAGTAAAGACCACATAAACCAGAGACTACATCAGCCTGAGACCAGAAGAACTAGATGGTGCCTGGCTACAACCGATGGCTGCCCTGACAGGGAACACAACAGAGAACCCCTGAGGGAGCAGGAGAGCAGTGGGATGCGGACCCCAAATTCTCATAAGACCGGACTTAATGGTCTGACTGAGACTAGAAGCACCCTGGTGGTCATGGCCCCCAGACCTTTTGTTAGCCCAGGACAGGAACCATTCCCAAAGCCACCTCTTCAGACAGGGATTGGACTGGACAATGGGATAGAAAAAGATGCTGGTGAAGAATGAGCTTCTTGGATCAAGTGGACACTTGGAACTATGTTGGCATCTCCTCCCTGGAGGAGAGATGACAGGGTAGAGGGGGTTAGAAGCTGGTAGAATGGACACGAAAAGAGAGAGTAGAGGGAAGGAGTGGGCTGTCTCATTAGGGGGAGAGCAGTTAGGAGTATATAGCAAGGTGTATATAAATTTTTGTATGAGAGACTGACTTGATTTGTAAACTTTCCCTTAAAGCGCAATAAAAATTTAAAAAAAAAAAAACTAGCAACAAACAATGATTTGACATCCATTTCATCAGTGAAAAAACATGGCATCACCAAAAAATTCCAAAAAAAATTCACCCATGAAAGGGTTATGTTACATTAAAACAATGACTAATATGTTTGCATTTCAGTTATTAATTGTGATGTATGTGTGCCCATTTTGTGACATCCTGAGTTACAGATTTATTTGGGGTTACTTTTCTGAAAAGATATGGAATATATTTTTCTGAGCATGCATATCTTACCACATGTATCTCCTAGAGCTAATACATGTATGCACGCACACACACACATACTCACACACACAGACACACACACACACACACAGGCACACCGTGTATTCTGTTAAAGTGCTTCCACTTTTAAAAGGCAGTTGTTGCCCATGTCTTCGTCATCTAGCTCTGAGGACAGGGTACTCTTACTTTATGACAGGTCGTCAGTTTATGCACGTTATGGCATTTAATCAGCACTTTAAATCTAATGCAACCCCCCTTGTAAATACGTATTGCATTTACACAAGTGAATTGTATGTTTCGATGAGGTCACTGAGATTTAGCTCTTTCATTTGCGTCTCTGGAAGAGCCCAGAGTCCGCAGAGGAGTTGTTTAATAGTTATCTGCCATCCCCGCTTGTCTTCAAATGTTGTGATTTAGATCGAGCTCCAGTGCATGAGAGCGATGTCTCCCTGGAGCATTTTCCAGAATATAAATTAAGCGATATTATAACAGCAGCCCTCTCTTAGCTCAGCATAATGAATATGAAACATCATGTAGTAGTGACCAAGGTCATGGTAGGAGAATGAATTACTCTATTAACATCTCTTTTAAGTAGCATTAGTGATAATAAATGAAGAGGTTTAATGTAATACTGATAATATTATTCATGCAAAAATAGCACACTTTATCTTGTTAAAACAATTAAAATGTGCTTGGAAGATATTTTAGGCCACAGAAATATGACGCTCGAGAGTGTTTGTCGCATGTTACTGAATCCATCAATGTTAAGCAGTAATGCAGATAATCTGATAAAAATCGCAAAGCTGATTTGTATGCTATGCTAATTCAGGATCATCTCTTTGGCCCTAGGTACTCCCTAAATGCTGCACAAGATTGCAGCAGGCTTCAGCGGTGATATTACAGTCAATCCAATCCTTTTGCTTATAATTTTTTCAAAGAAATTACATCCACCATCCTTTTGCATAAACCCCTCTTTAGCTGCTAAGCGGCTGGTGATATTGCATTTTAAGCCTGGTATATTGCTGTTTCCTTCCCAGACATATTTAAGCTTTGTGGTCAGTTGTAGATCATCTTATCCCAATCACGCAAATCTCTAAAAAAACAAAGATTACTGATACGTATTGATAGTGGCCTTGTTCTCAGCATGATATAAATGTCACCTCAGTGCCACCCTCAAATCTAGATGAGCGTAGTAGAATCTTCTTAGGCCATAGCCTGTCATTAAAAAGATTCTTTTGTAATGCAAGCTGTATTTACCCTTGGAAGACTTCTAAACAAAGATAAGTAGGTGTTCATACAGTCATGAGGCCCCGTGAACCATCTGCATGACCCACTCCACCACCAGCATTTCACTTACTTGCTTCCATTTGCAGGAGTTCAAAACCAAAAAAAAAAAAAAAAAAAATCCATTGCTGTCAAGTCGATTCCGACTCATAGAGACCCTGTCGGACAGAGTAGAGCTGCACCATAGGGTTTCCAAAGAGTGACTGGTGGATTCAAACTGCCAACATTTTGGTTAACAGCCGAGCTTAACCACTGCACCACAGGGTCTCCTGCATGGGTTCGAAGTCTAGTTAACTCTTAGCAGATTTCTATGTGATCTAGTCTTCCTTCCTAGGGGTCGGGGATTTACTAAATGACTTCTCAACACTTTAGCACAGCTCTGTAACATCACCTTGACGTTCACCCTTCCAACACCCCTGCCTATGTGCACAGCATTCACGGTAATTTTATATTCAACTCAGGAGGAATTGCAATATTCATGATAAACGTGTAAAGGCAAGTGATTTTTCTTAATAGAAGTGAGGAATAATAGTGTTATGATTATGTATTAAGAGAGTCATTTTTATTATCCCCATAGAAAACTTTATATGAATTGAAAGCAACGATTATCTTTAAAATCCTGCAAACATGTTACACTTGGGGAATTTTCCTATTTTAATTAAGGCTGTAGCAAAGCCAAAGTGAATGGCCGTGTCCATCCTATTTCCATCAACCCTTTAATTATGCCTGGCATGATCGTTTTTACTTGATCCCACATAAATTTTACAAGTGTAAATGGAGCCGGAGTTTCAAGAGGGAGATCAGGTTTTGCATTACTGGCCAAACACATATTTACATGAATGAAGCTCTCTTGACTGTACATAATTAGTCAGGGGACAGGCGCCTAATAGGATTCTCAAAGCAAGGACTTAAAGTATTAGTTTCTCATATTTTTGATTAATGCTTTTCTTATAAGACTGTGGCCTGAATAGGATCACAGCACTCATGTTGGGTTAAGTCAGTCTTTGTTACAAAATACAGACATTACACCTTATCGAAGCCCAAAGGAAAATCTTGATTTTCTACTTATACCTACATCAGAGATAAGTCCACTCAGAGCCAGAAACGTTGCTTTATATTATTTATAGTTTCAATGAGTTCCTAAGTATTAGAGGCACTGGAATATATTCATCCCATTAGTTGTAGGCACATCACCATACAGATGTTAGTCTTAGTTTTTTTTTTTTTTTTTAACAATGTCCCACAATTACAGGATTTGCTATATCTCTGCTTATTTATTTATATGTTGGTGAAGAACTCCCACAGATCACATACAAATAATAAATGCCAAAAAACGATTGAGAATTTATATTGTGTCTCTTAATTACGAGAGTTTTACTGGATAATAGAATTCAGACTTGGCATCAGTACACGGCAAATGTCCCTGGAGGGCTGGGGGAAGGCGAATCACCCTCAGTCGTGAACGAGTGGGTTAGACTATAGAAGCAGACCGCCCCATCTTTCTCCCTTGGAGCGGCTGGTGGGTTTGAACTGCCAAACGTTTGGTTAGCAGCTGAGCACTGAACCACTGTGCCACCAGGGCTCCTTCTTTAAAAAAATACCCGCCGCCGTAAATTAAAAGAAAAAGTTTTAAAAATAAACAATTTATTTCATTCTTGTTTGTGTTGTTTGTTGCCAGCGAGTTGGCTCTGACTCATACTGACCTTGTGTATAACAGAATAAAATGTTCCCAGCCCTGGGTCATTTTCACGATCCTTGGCATGCTTGAGTCCATTGTTGAGCCTATTGCGTCAGTCCATTTAATGGAGGGTTTCTCTTATTTTTGTTTACCTTCTACTTTACCAAACATGGTGTCCTTTTCTAGCAATTGGTCTTCCCCATTGACCTGTGCAAAATAAGTGAGCTGAGTCTCACCATCCCCACTTCCAAGGAGTATTTTGGTTGCATTTCTTCTAAGACTGATTTGTTCGTTCTTCTGACAGTCCACAATATATTCAATATGCTTCACCAACACCACAATTCAAATGCATCGGTTCTTCTTCTGTCTTCCTTTTTCATGTCCAACTTTCACATGCGTATGAGGTGATTCAAAAAACCATGGCTTGAGTGATGCGCAGCTTGGCCATCAGTGTGACATCTTTGTTTCATTGCTTTCATTCCTGAGCAACCACAGTTACTGACTGTTGGGACTTGTGTGCCTGTTGCACATGGCATGCATGACTTCTCAAACCTTCGATAAGCTTAGACATGCCCTCTTATATCCTATGCATCTTGATTTTCCTGTGGACTTGGCTTTCTTCACAGAAGCAACCAAATCTCAGCTTTTCAAGAACATGGTGCCATTGAAGAGAACTTATCAACATCCTTTTGACCCTTCATGTGGAAACTCTGAGTTACCTCAAGGCTGTCATGACCATGGTATGTGGAAGATTTCAGGTATCATTGCCTTTCCCTCGAATATTTGAAATAGCCCATGTTGCCCTGGGCTGCCATGGCATGCATTTTGGAAACGGCAGAATAAACCATCTCTAAGGTGCCATCCGATCCTCGCAACCATGGGATTTCTATTCATGATAATGTCTCCACGATCATTTATTTTGTATCTGCTCTGGTGCTGATGCTGAGGATGCAAACACGGGCTCTGCCTTCAGAGAACTTACAGTGCCTTGGGGGATGGAGATTGAAATCAGTGAAGATAACTCGGCATTGTTAATTCTGATGCTGTGGTATACACATGGTTACATCAGTATAGCGTCTCATACTCATGTTAAACTGTGCTTTAGGCATACCATCCCAATGGTGTACAGCTCACACTGGAAGGAGGATTCTGGAGGTTATGGTAGAGGGGTGTTGTTGTTGTTAGTGACTCTTCAGTCAGCCCCCAACTCAAGGTGACCTCATGTACAATGGAATGAAGTGCTGCTCAGTCCTGCACCATCCCCATAATTGGTGGGGGATTGAACCTTTGTGACTCATAAGGTTCTCATTGGTTAATTTTCAGAAGTAGATCACCAGGCCTTTATTCCTAGTCTGTCATAGTCTGGAAGCTCCACTGAAATCTGTTCAACATCATAGCAACACACAAGCCTCCACTGATGGGTGGTGGCTGTGCACGAGGTGCATTCGCAGGGAACCGAACCCAGGTCTCCCGCATGGAAGGCGAGAAGTCAACGACTGAACACCAGTGCCCCCTTAGGAGGACATGGCCCACCTGCAATTAAAGACTGCAGGCTCAGACCTTACCCATTCTGGGGGGCTGACAGTGATGCCTGCTGTGTCCGAGAGGCAGATGGCAGGGGCCCCAATCGCTGCAGCCAGCGGGGGGTGGGGTGGTCTGTGCACTGTGTAATGCTGTGGCCCAGTTGGGGTGGCTGTTCCCCTCACTCCCAGGAGCCCTCCTGTGGCTGCATTCTTCTGCTGTGCAGCCTCCCTCCCTGAATGCCTGGTCCTAGTGGGTCTGTAACCTGATCTTCTTTAATAAGTGAAGTTCTGCTTAAAGCAGCTAGTGTCGATTTCTGTCTTTTGCAACCACACATTCCTGTTAAAACACAATGGCTGTATGGCGTCTCCTTGTGATTAGATTCCAGAGACGTCATCATGTGATGGAGTCTCTGGGTAATGCAAACAGTTTTTGCTCAGCTACTAACAAAATGTTGGTGGTTCAAACCCGCCCCGAGGTGCTGGAAAAGAAAGGCCTGGTGATCTACTTGTGAAATATCAGTCATTGAACCCTGTGAAGCAGTTCCTCCATGTAACACTTAGAGGCAGCTCTGTGGCTCAGAGCGCTCCAGCCATCCTGTGATGGAGCACCCTTCTCTCTGGATCCTATTCAGTACGCACACTGTGATCTTGGCTATGGTCTACAGTGCTTTTCTTGGAACCCTCCTACTAAAGATCAAGGCAGCTGATCCACTGTGTTACAGAGACTCAGTTGGTACAAATCTCAAGTGAAAAGTCAGGCTCAGGGGTTTGAGAAACAAAACTCGTTCATTTTTTTTTAATAAGTACGGCAACTTGGCAGGTGCAGGGTGAGCTTAACCAAACTACGTAACTGATTTTATACAAAAAAAGAGTCATTAGGGCCACAAATGATATTCTATGAAACACTAGATTCCAGAGAAGCCGGGGGTTCTGTGCCTATCAGCATTGATTCCAGCCTGGAAGGTGTTGGGGGGAAACAATGCCACGTGGGAGAGGCAATGAGGCGGAGCGCACAGTTATGGATTGGAAGCAGGCTTGCCTGTTTGCGGTTTGATATTTCTATTTGGGAGGCCAAGGACACCACTAGGGAGCAGTGCCTAAGTCACAACGTGACACCACAGCCTCCCTCTTAAGCCCTGGGCTTAGTCCACACGCCATTCCATTACTGCAAACAAAAGAGACTTCAATGTGGACAAGTAAAGGATAAAGGAGTTTCTGCCAAGTAATGGAAACAAACAAACAAAAATGAAAACAAAACCTCTCCATTTTGGTCCCTGGTAAGTTGGGTTGCATCCCAAGGGGTAGAATCAGAAATCTTGTACTCAGTTCTGGAGCCTATGGCTTGTATTTGGAGACGTCCCCTTAAATCGACTCTTTCGGGCTAGAAGCAAGAGTAGAAAGAGCTCTGGATGACTATTCTCTTCGTTTTGCCAAAGAAGTTTATACTGAAGCAGACATACAGACACACTTAAATTTGAGGTCTAATATCAGATTATTAGAAGAATGTGTTTGATCAATTCTAGAGCACAGAATTGGAAGCAGCAATACCATCTCTAAGCTCAACGAAATAGAAATTCCAAATGTGAACACAATTTAGGTACAAGATCATCTTCAGAAATCTAAGTCAGCGTATTTCCACCCCATTGTATTTTAGGGGAGATTTTTCATGCTTTGTATGCACTTACCCATCATCGCAGAAAATAAACCAAGTACAAGATTATGAGAAAAAAAAATATTTAAAGATTATGAGTGATTTGATAAATATATCCTAAATCAAGCAAGATTCACCACAAATTGATATTGCAAATTCATTAAAAGCTAAAATAGGATTAACTGAAGATAACGCAGTTGGACAGAAGAGAAATATCAAATATGAATGCAATTTACAATTAAGTTAGGAGGCAATATTCCTTAAATGAAAGAAGCAGTTGATTTGAAAAGAATAACAGTATACTAAGCATTGCGTTTTAGAGTTTAGTGGGATTTGAGTGCAGGAGAAGATAACGAGGCTGTATTGGGTATTGAGATACAGGCTAGATCTTAAGAATGGGAAGAAGAGCACATGGCTCAGGCGAGAGACCTGGGTCAGCTTGGCCTGCAGGTCTTTGCCCACAAAACTACGAGCAGAATGTGTCTGGGAGAAAGAGGAAACCAACATTGTTAAGCAGAGGTAGCACTGTCCCCAGGTTCCACTCCCCGCCAATGTACTCATATGCAGCCACCACCCAGCCATCAATGAAGGCTTTTATGTTACTATGATGCTGAACAGGTTTCAGTGGAGCTTCCAGACTAAAATGGACTAGGAAGAAATGCCTGACCATCTGCTTCTGAAAACCAGCCAGTGAAAACCCTATGCGCCACTACAAGTTGGGGACTGACTCTACAGAGCAGCTAACAGAAGTGCTGTTTCTCCTGAGATGCGGGGCCGCCAATGGGGTTGAATTTTACTCCCATTTTCATCCTGTTCAGAATACTTGGCCACATTTCCTCTGCTTTGGCATTAGGTTTTATAACAGTTTTAGAATTGGAATTTGGAGAAAGTACCTGATTCTGCTTCTGTTTCTCTTTTACTCTTGTTGACCAAGAGTCCAGGATCACCCTCCTGCTGCCTAGGTGGGATTGGAGTAGGGCGCCCACCTGTGGTGGCCTGGGGTCGTGGCTGGTCCAGACACTGGGACCAGAGGGCAGCCCTACTTAGGTTTCCTCGTCAGGTACTTCTCTTTGTGTGCCAGTCTTGAGGTCAATATTTTACTAAAAAGCCACAGCGAGCCTGCAGGGGTGTTTATTTGTTTCTTCAGCTCCTTTGCTGACTGGCAAGATGACCTGGCTGTGAAGCAGGGCATCTTCTCTTGAATACATTTTTAGTCTCATTGCCCCCAGAGCCATTGCTTGCATCTGGGTTGGAGTCCAGTGGGACCTGGCTTCACTGGGCTTATGGATCTGTGGTTCTTTTACATCAGGTCCACGGAAGGGAATGTATCTCTGCCCTGAGTCTTTTTGTTATTATTATTTAATCTCATTTACCATTGTTTTACTTTGAAGCAAAATTTACTGTTCTGACTTAACTATATTTTGGAAGCAGACGAATTAACAAAACCCTGTAAAATATATAATCAATTTTTTTAATTTTTAATTTTTTTATTTATTGTGCTTTAAGTGAAAGTTTACTAATCACGTCAAAAACTTATACACACCTTGCTATGTACTCCTAGTTGCTCTCCTCCTAATGAGATAGCACAGTCCTCCTCTCCACCCTGTATTCGCTGTGTCCATTCAACCAGCTCCTGTCCCCTTTTCCCATCTCCTCTTGCCTGCAGACAGGAGCAGCCCACATAGTCTCATGTGTCTACTTGAGCCAAGGAGCTCATGCCTCATCAGTATCATTTTTTGTCTTATAGTCCAGTCCAATCCCCGTCTGAAGAGTTGGCTTTGGGAATGCGTCCAGTCTTAGGCTAACAGAGGGCCCAAGGACCTTGACCTCCAGGGTCCCTCTAGTCTCAGTAAGACCATTAAGTCTGGTCTTTTTATGAAAATTTGAGGTCTGCATCCCACTGTTCTCCTGCTCCATCAGGGATTCTCTGTTGTGTTCCCTGTCGTTGTTCATAGCTGGGCACCATCTAGTTCTTCCGTTCTCAAGCTGATGTAGTCTCTGGTTTATATGGCCCTTTCTAGCTCTTGGGCTCATATTCACCTTGTGTCTTTGGTGTTTTTCGTTCTCCTTTGTTCCAGGTGTATTGAGGCCGAATGATGCATCTTAGATGGCTACTTGCTAGCTTTTAAGACCCAGATGCCACTCATCAAAGTGGGATGCAGAACATTTACTTAATACATGTAAAATGTATCGTCAATTTTGAGCACTTAGATATTTATGACTTATGCTTTCTTAAAGCTGCCATGTTCTCAGTTACCATCAAGTCAATTCTGACTCATGGCGACCTCCTGTGTGCAGAGCAGAATTGCTCCATAGAGTTTTCAAGGCTGTGACCTTTGGGAGTCAAGTCAATTCCGACTCACAGCAACCCTATAGGACAGAGTAAAACTGCCCCATAGTGTTTCCAAGGAGCAGCTGGTGGATTCAAACTGTTGACATTTTGGTTACTACTCAAGCTGCCAAGCCACTGCAACACCAGGGCTCTGGAAAAGTTGCCATAAGGGCCAAATATTCCAACATTCCTTTCCCAATATTATTGAGAAGGTAAAATATCTGAATTCCTTTTTTTTTTTTTCCTTTGATAACGTTCTGTTAGAGAAATTTCCCCCTCCCTAATTGAACCCATAATCCAGTGTCACAGTCTTTTCTTTAGGACTTACAACCAAGTAAATGGTTTGATGTCCATGAGGACATGGGGGCCATGATGCGTATAACAAGGGAAAGGTCTTTCATAGCCATCTAGTGATGCTATAACAGAAATACCACAAGTGGATGGCTTTAACAAAGAGCCAAATAAACTTTAACAAAGTTTATTCTCTCACTGTCTAATAGGCTACAAGTCCAAATTCAGGGAGTCAGCTCTAGGAGAAGGCTTTCTTTCTTTGTTGGCTCTGGAGGAAGGTCCTTGTCATCAGTCTTCCCTTGGTCTGGGAGAACTTAGTACAGGAACCTCAGGTCCAAAGGACACGCTCTGTACCCGATGCTGCTTTCTTGGTGGTATGACGTTCCCATGTCTCTCTGCTTGCCTCTCTCTTTTATATCTCAAAAGAGATTGGCTTGAGACACTATCCAATCTAGTAGAGCTCATAAATACAACTGTCGATAATCCATCTTATTACATCATAGTAATAGGATTTATAACGTACAGGGAAATCACTTGAGAAAATAAAATGGTACACAATCATACAATCATACAAGGGAATCATGACCTAGCCAAGTCAACAGGTGTTTTGGGGGGACACAATTCAATCCATGAAAGGTCATTCCAATATGTATAATCAACACAGATATTCAAAACCGATTTTAATAGCTTTTGATACTGCAAATATGGAAAATTATTATTTTCGGTGAGGGTTAAATTGAAATTTGTAACAATATATTTTATACATATTCTTAAATTGGAAAGAAACCAGGACTGATATGCTGTCTTAAATGCCATTGCTTAAATAGTGGTTTAAACCCCAAACCAAACAGGTTGCCATCAAGTCGATTCCAACTCAAGAGCAACACTTTAGCCACTCTATAGGACAAAGTAGAAATAGGGTTTCCAAGGAGTGACTGGTGGATTCGTACGGCCGATCTTTTGGTTAGCAGCCGTAGCTCTTAACTGGTTTATTTGGAAATTAAAAAAGAATAATATTTTTTTTATATTAAACCACTCTACAAAGTGTTTCCTTTTTTTGAAGTGTCATTCTTTCATGCTTGAGAGACATTTCAGACGAGAAGCAGCCAAATATATATGTTTAATATCGTATGTCTCAGTATGCTGACAGGGAGAGACAAGTACACTGAAGAATGTATGTGTTTCCATTGGTGACTTGGTGCTTCCAGGGAAAGTCAAGCTCTTCCTGCAAAGCCTGCAGCCTGCTGCCTCAGAGCTCCTCTGTTTATTCCCAACCATGACACTGCAGTTTAATTCTTTATTGTCTAATCGCAGGAGACAAATCACCATTGCATAGGGGCAAAACAACACAAACCAAACAAAAAAACACTTTTGATTTGGTAATCAAGCCCCTAAATCCATGTTCGGTGTCCACCAGTGGATGCTCTCTGGAGTGGCGGCAAGGCTGTGACAGGCTGCACTGGTGGAGAGGGGGCAGATCTGCAGAACACTCCTGCCTTCACTCCTGATAGGGGCCTCAAGTCCCGGCTGTCCTCCCAGAAATGGTGAGCAGGACCGACTCCCAGGTTCCTTTGAGAGTCGGCACAGCCTTGGGGTCAGACCACCCTGCACTGGGACATGTTGGAGAGAAGTGGCAGGCAGGAGGCACCCTAAGCCATTCTCAAAAGCACCTGTTCTTGTTCTTAAGCTTCAGTTGGTAATATTTCTTATGAAAACTCTGTAATTGTGTACAGAGACTAAACAAATAAACACATGAACGGTGGATGGTGGGAGCCAGGTTTCTCACCTAGGAGGTCAGAGGAAAATGTGGTAGGTAGGTTGGTAGGTAGGTAGGTAGGTGGATGAATGGATGGATGAATGGATGGATAAATACACGGATGGATACATGAATGGATAGATGGGTGGATACATGGATAGATACAGGGGTTAATTGACATACATATATCTCCTAGCTCTGTTCAGAGGGACTGCAAGTAATGCCACCCATGTAGCAACAACATTCAATGCCCAGATCTAGATATAAGAGGAGCCAGGAATATCTCATAGTGACAGGAAGTAAGAAAGTAGTCAAAAAAAAAAAAAGATAAAGAGCCTTCCCACCCCCACCTCACACACATACCCACACACAATGATATTAATATGTCAAAGGGGCACAGGAGCCAACTAAAAGTGCTCCCAAAGGCAAAATCTGTAACAATTTGAGCAAAAAATAGGTAACAGTATTGTATTATAACCAGAAGAATAAAATGAATATCCATGAGTCCATACTCATAAAAATAATTGAATCCATAAATAAATGGGGGAGATGAGGCTAAGCTCCTGAGCACAATTCCAAAGGATTTATGTAAATACTTTGCCTCAAGGAGGTGGAGTGTAACTGCCCCCTCCTTAAGTATACACCATGTATGGGGACTTCCTTCCAAAGAGGACAGCGTGGGATGAGAGAAGAAGGGAAGGGAGAGTCACTTCACAGTGGAGAAGTTCAACAAACACACATCAGCCAGGTGGTCGTGGTCAACATCATGAGTCGGAAGTCAGGTCCATGGTATATACCTTTGATAGGGTATAATGTAAATGGCACTTTCCCTCTGTGGCCTCTGCCCCAAACCCTATCACCCTAGTCTACTCATGAGAAAAACATCAGACAAATTCCAAGAGAGGGGCTCCTACAATAGATAGGATTAGTTCTTCTCGAAACTGTTAAGGTCATTAAAAATAATGGAAGTCTGAGAAGCTGTCTCGACCAAGAGGAGCCTAAGGAGACAAGACGACTCGATGTCATGTGGTGTTCTAGATGGGGCCCTGGGGCAGCATAAGGAGATTAGGGAAAAACCGAGGACATCTGAATAAGTGTGGGCTTTGATTCATACAATGTATCAGTGTCAGTTCCGTAGTTGTGACAAATGACCCATACCAATTTGAGGTGTTAATCAGAAAAACTGGTTGAGGACTATATGGGAACTCTCTGTACTGTACTACCTTGGTCATTTTTTTGTAAATAAAAAATTATTTGACAATAAAATGTTCACTTATGTGTAATACTGTAAAGCGGAAAAACTATTCTTGGATTCTTTCTTCCTCCATTTGCCATATTGCTTCTCTCAACCTGGTTGTACATTAATCTATTATTGTCCTATTTAGTAGGCATTTAGAATCCTCCAGAGGAATAGCTGGGATGTCTGTGTGGTGTAGATTGATTCCTCCCCCTGGTCCCTTGTGCCAGGCAAAGCAAATGTAATGGTTAGAGAAGGGGCCCTGCACTTTTTCCAATCCCTGTTTCTCCCATGAAAGCAGCAGTGCCTTCGTGAGCTCCTTCACTGGTCCGGCAGCACGGAACTGTGCAGGATTTCCAAACGCCATCTGGGCTAAGGGGCAGCCTTCGTTTGCTCTTGTCTGCTGAATCTCAGGGAACATTTGAAGGTGGTCTCATAAAAGCAGTAATCATTTCTTACGTTATCAGACAACGGCCTCCAAGAAGCCCCAATTTACGATTTTTTAAAGAATTCATGTGAATTTTCTTCATGGTTGGCTTGGAGCCAGAGTTTCTTTTTTCCTAACTCTCTAGAAGATTTAGGTTATGGCCGGTATATTCTGAAAAGTAAGGAACATGAAAACACTCTTGCTGAGATAGGAGGGCAAACAGTTCATTTCAAGCCCAATGACAGTTTTTCGGTGAACAATAGTCTCCCAGAGTTGACACGGAGCCGTGATGAATGAGTGAAAGGAGCACTGAGTCACAGCTGCACAGGGCAATCACTGCAGAACATCTCTTCTCTTCCAGCCCAAATACTATTAATACGTGTGTCAGCCTGGAGAGCGGATCTCACAGTGCGCGTGCATCGGAACAGTCCAGGGGAGAAAATGAAGAGTATCCTCAGGGACAGACTTCCCTTTTCTCTCAGAGAGGCTTCATTATTCAGGCATTGTGATGCTTTTCCTTTATTTGTGTAAAGATTAAATTGCACATGATTTCTAATGTTTCTGCTACTCCAACTGTCATAGGTCGATGACCTTCATGCGAGCGAGATAATAGATACATCGTCTGTTGTTCAGGCCACTGCTGTTCTTCCACAGCCCAGTACTTCCCCATTGTTATAAGTTAAAAGCAATTAAATAAAAATAAAAGATACGGCATCTCTGGTATCTTTAGAATTTCATATGTGTCTCTATGGTACCGCTATCTAGCATTAATATGAGGTAATAGCTGAAGGAATATTGAGAGCCAGAAACACATGTGAGGAAACTCAATCATGGAAACGTTACAGCGTTACAGAAGACATTCATGTGGAAGAACAGTAATAAGGTTGCCTTGGGAAGTAAGCTCTCCACATGTCAGAAACTCCTGAGCAAGACGAGCCTAAGAATCCATGTGTCGGTACCATTTCTAGGTTGCCCAATTTCCTACTTGGTTCTCTCTATCAACACATAAATTAAATTAATGTTTGACAGGCCCATCCTGATGGAAATAGGATGGACACGGCCATTCACTTTGGCTTTGCTATAGCCTTAATTAAAATAGGAAAATTCCCCAAGTGTGACACGTTTGCAGGATTTTAAAGATAATCGTTGCTTTCAATTCATATAAAGTTTTCTATGGGGATAATAAAAATGATACTCTTAACACATAAGAAACCCTGATGGCATAGTGGTTAAGCGCTATGGCTGCTAACCAAAGGGTTGGCAGTTCGAATCTGCCAGGGGCTCCTTGGAAACTCTATGGGGCAGTTCTACTCTGTCCTGTAAGGTTGCTATGAGTCGGAATCGACTCTATGCACTGGGTTTGTTTTTTTTTTTTTAGGCCCATCCTAGGAAACGTAGGAAAAAACACTGCAGTGTTTCATTTCTTAGTGTTTGCTTTAATGGTAGGAATCTAGTAGTTCATATTTAGAAAGAATTATATATAAATCTCCCATATTTCCAGGGGATTATACTTGGAAAATTATATTTAAACAAAGCTCTATCTCAGGCCAAATGATGGTGCCATTATTGTTAATATCCAACTTCTGTTGAACCAGAAATTCTTTAATTTTCCTGTCTTTCCGCACTGTTAGCATCTTCCCCTTTCCTACTTGATATGAGAAGTAAAATAGCGCTCTCCATAACTTATCCAGAACCTCCCTTAGCAGCCCTAGAATTCAATTTTCCCCAAGTTGGGTCTCTTTTTTAGTGTATCACGTCAATGCCACAGAAGAGATTTCACAAATACCTGGCATGAGGTCCCAAGGAGGCTTGTTATCTACATTCTTGCTTCCTCGGTCTGAGCCTCACATCTCCTTACCACCCGGAGAGAAGAGGGACCCTCAGAGCTCTGCTGAGTCCAGGCAGGAGTGGATCGACTCCAGCCCAACCACAGCCTGGACACCGTCGTGGGCCACAGAGAAGGGGCCTCAGAGCGCCTCCTGCTCCTTCACTTGCACAACTATCTCAGCACCCCCTCCAGTCGCTGGTGAGATTCACTGCCAAGATAAAGGGTCAGGGTTTCCATGGCCACACCCATCCCCCACCTACACACCTCCGGGTCAGGGGCCCTGAAGGATCCTGTCTAAGCACATCACCCCACCCCCATTAACGACTCACAGACTCACTACAGAAATCTACTTTACAGCCTTCCTCAGAACTCCCCATGTTCTCACCCCAGACCTTTCCACATCCAATAGTGCTGACTTTGTAACCAACAGGCTACTATGGAAATGAGAGATGTGATGTCTGAGACCCGGTCACAAAAGTATTCCTGCTCCTTCCTTTTCCCTCTTTTGGAACCCGTTGCTCTGCAGGAAGCAGGCTGCCATGTTGTTAGGATACTCAGGCAGCTCTGTGAAGAGAGAGGTCCACATGGCGAGAAACGGAGGCTTCTAGCCAATGTCCAGGTGAGGGAGAAGATTCTCCAGGCCTTAGGAAGCCTTTCATAAACTGCATCTCTGGCCAGACTCCTGATGGCAACCTCAGGAGCTACCTGTGCCAGAATCACCCTTTAAGCTGCTCCTGAACCTGTGACCATAGAATCGACATGAGACGATAAGCGTTTGTTGTTTCGAGATGCTGAGTGTTGGGGTAGTGTGTTACACAGCAGTAGGTAGCTAGAGCACAGATTCTCAGGGCTTATCTCATCATGCCCATCTGATATCCCAAGAAGTCCATCCTTCCAGGTCATTCCCCATGACCTGGATTCTCATCCCCACAGGGCTCTGCACTGCTCTTGGCTGTCTCCACTTCTGACAGTTCCCATCTCCCACATGCCCCAGCTTCATCCTGGCTTTGAAACCCCTAGACTCTCATGAGCTGAACCCCTTTTACCATGAACCTCTTCTCTGGGTTTGTTTAGATTCTTGTTCCAGTGAAAACCTTGTTTTCACCTAATGACACTACGTTTTCTACAGTCTTCTCAAGGAGCGGATCTCTTCTGTCTCTCCCATATAACGTGCACCTCCTTGATCTTTTATCACTTCTATCCCATCACCCTTTTTTTTCTGTAAAACTCTAGCTTTGAAAATCATGGAGTGAAACTATACCACCTAATAAATTATAAGTCTTCTTGAAGATTTTACCCCCTGTTTCAATGAGTTTCGCATGTATCACTTCTGCGATAATACTGGGAAGTTGCAATATTAGCATAGAAGCACCTTTCCACGCTGTGGCCTCCTAGTTCACACAATTTATCATTCTGTAGCTTCAATTATTGTTAAAATTATTTTGCAGGTTTATCTGGGGATAATATGGTATACATGGGGTTTCTCTTAGGATTCGATTTCTAAAGTGGAGATTGAAATGTGAACAATGATTGATAACTTTTGAAAGTGCTGTTGCCTATATTTTGACACTGTTAAGGAATTCATACAGTTATATACATGCTGGAAAAGAATATTCTCAAGAAGAACTTACTGCAGAGACATGTTAATAGTTTAGAGCCCACCAACTCCCATTGGAAGAAAAACAAACGGGTGATAGACATCTGGGCCAAAACCAGCCATTCCCTGTTGGGTACTTCGGGTCACAGCTGACGGCATTACAGGTTGTAAGACTCCATGCCCCGTTGCTGAGGCATCATCCTTGGTGTGAAATGGAACCAATACTGTTCATTGCCTCTAACTGCTATGTCCACACAGGGAAGCATCAGTTAGGACTCCCTCTCCATTTCCTGATATGGGTTTTCTCTCCTTCATTTGCCTTTGGGTTCTCAGTGAGGCCCTCTACCAGAGTGAGTGTACACAGAGCCGGGGAAAAGATGACAGGGCTGGATGGCAACTGTCCAGTGGTGTGGCACTCCTCCAGATGCTCATACAGATGTCCTCACACCCCAGCCACCACAGCTTTGAAGCCCTCCTGCCCCTCGTTTGCACAGCGTTTTGCAGAGGCCACTCAGACCCTGTTGTGGGATTCTCTTTCCTTCCTGACTCTGCCACTGAGCTGTGAGGGCTTTGGAAACAAGGCTCTTGCTCTACGGATCTTTCTATCCGCATGCCTGCCCTTAATCGGCCTGTGATGCAGTTTTATTTAATAAATACATGAATAGATGAGAAGGCATCAAAGATTTGCACACATTTGGTAACTCCCCAAACCTGGCATGCTTTGTTAAAAGTCTTCAACTCCTTCCCATCTCTGTGGAGCTGATGGATGGGACATTCTCTGCCCATCATGGGCTACACTACAATTTACTTCCCTGGTCCCCAGTAGATACTCAGCCTCCCCTTGTTGCTCAAATCACTGTACCTAAAAACCATTTTCAACAACTCAGAAATTATAAACACTTGCTCCAATCCAGATATCAACACAGACACACTGAAAATAGTCCCATTCCAAGCCAGTTTACCATTTCTCATAAGTATTTTGATGTGAACAATTTTACATAGTGAATGATCTCCAAAAAGTGCTTTAAGAAGCCAGTAGCATGTCGTTTTTTACATTATTGAGGTCCACAGCACCTCAAGAAAAAAAAAATGTCCAAAACATTGGGCAATGGAGGAATTAGACACTGAAAATTCTAAGATTCTGAACTAAGGCGCAAGTTAAAATAACAGGTTTAAATCCACATTGAAATGGCAACTGCCTCCTTTCAGCACCTGGGCACCCTACATGCGTGTGTGCTCCATCTCTGAGAATCCATAGCTATTCCCAGCGGTACCCCGTTGTTTACCCTTCATTCTCAAAGAGCAGTGAAAATGATTTTTCCTATTTGTTCAATAGGAAGAGGAAGGCTATTTTCCTCAGGGCTGCTCTACCATGGAATTCTCCACTTCCCACAACCCACCCCCCAAATACAATGCCAAAATGATCTTATTTTACAAAACAGAATTGAAAACAGTTGAAAAATAAATCTCAAGGCATTCTCAGTTAACTTTTTTTTGTTTTTCCAGTCTATTCCCCCCCTCCCAAAAAAACAAACCAAACCCTAAAGGACAGAGTAGAACTGCTCCATAGAGTTTCCAAGGAGCACCTGGCGGATTCGAACTGCCGACCCTTTGGTTAGCAGCTGTAGCACTTAACCACTACGCCACCAGGGTTTCCCTATTTCCCAAAAAAAAAAAAAAAAAATCTTTTTTTTTCCCCCAAAGCAAGGTTAAATTCAGTGAAAAATTAAACACATTCAGTAATTGACTTTGCTATACTGACATACGTGTACTGAGAAGTTGAAGGGTTTCTTTAATAAATTTACAATATTCATTCCAAATTTACTGTAACGTTTTTGAGTCTTAATTTTGTGAATGTGTGAGTGTGTGTATGTGTGTGTTTGCTTTATGTGAATGTACGTGAATACGTGTAGGTGAATGTATGAGTATATGTGTGTATGTATGTGTGAGTGTGTGTTTGCGTGAGTGTGTGTGTGTTTGTGTCTGTATGCGTTTATATGAATGTGCGTGAGTGTGAATCTGTGTCTGTGTTTGTGAGTGTATGTCTGAATGTGTGTTTGTGTGAATGCATGTATGTGAATGTGTGTGAGTGTATGTGTGTCATTGTAAGTGTGTGTACAAGTACATGCATGTGAATGTATGTGTGTGAGTGGTGTGTGAGTGTGAGTATGTGTGTGTATATCTGTGACTGTGCGTTAGTGTGAGTGCATATGTGTGAGTATAGGCATGGGAATGTGTGCAAATGTGTGTATGTGAATTGTGGGTACATACGTGTTTTTTATGTTGATGTCTGTATGTGTGAGTGTGTGCAAATATGTATGTGTTTGTATGTGTATGTGAATGTGTGTAACTATGTGTGTGTATGTGAAGGCATGTGCAAGCATGTATATGTATGTGTATTTGTGTAAATACGTGTGAGTATGTGTGTATGTGAATATGTGTGTCTTTATGGGAATTTGTGTGCGTATGTGAATGTGTGTACATGTGTTTGTGTCTCTAAGTATGTTTATGTGAATGTGTGTGTATATGGGTGTTTGTTTATGTGAAGGTGTGTGTTTATGTGTGAGGTAGGTATTATGAGCATGTATATGTGTGTTTGCCAATGTGTGTGAGTATGTGTTTGTATGCATATGTGAATGTGTGAGTGTGTATGTGAATGTGTGCACGTGTGTTTATGTGAATGTGTTTCTATGTGTGAGTATGTGTGTGTGCATGTGAGTATGTGTACGTGAATGTGTGTGTGTTCAGTATTTCAACTCTGAGACTATATTCCCTGTCCACTGATCTCTCTCCCCTCCCGAGGTGTCAGATTTTCACTTATTCTTTCCTAACATACCTATCTTGGCTATGAATTCTATGAGCTCACTTTATTACCATGTATCATTCAGTTCAAAGTCAGACCTGATAAGGACCAAAAAACAGAAACAGAGAATGGCTAGCTTCATTCTGTCTTGGTGAACTACAGTTAGCAAATAAACACCACTCCACAATTCCTATCATCATCATCATCATAATAAAAAGTGCACCAGGCTACTCAGAGGGTCTTTCGCTAATCAGTAATATCCATCTGCAACCTTTGTTTGCAGGCCCTGCGCTGTTCTCTCCTCTCTGAGCATGTTTATCGTGGCCTCCCGAAAGCCCAGAAGCCCATAGGTCAGAGTACAGCGTTTTGATGGATTATGGGATTGTAACTGTCTCTGCCAGCTGACAGCTTTTATTGGCTGGGAGGATGAGCCAGTAAACCTTTATATAATTATTGCATTAAAGCCACTGCACCTCTGTGTTGCTGGCGCTTGTTCAGGGATCAATGTGAAGATAATTTCAAAAATGAATAGTAAGTATTGATCGTCCCTTGGTGGAGGCTTATCAGTGGCGGAGGCAGACTACTGTAGATTATAACTTCAATGTCATTTATGATGATATGGTACGTATTGCCGAGTAGCAATTTAAACAAAGGGCTGATTTAATTCACAGTGGATTTTTGTAGTGTGATGGGTAATAAATCACAATCTATGTAATTTTTAGAAATGAACACATTTGGCAGTAGTTGAGGGCAGCTCCTAGGAGATCTCAAAATGACCAGGGAGGGGAAACATCAGCCGAGAACCTTCTGAATGATTGGGCTTTACTTGGTTCTGGCATTCAGACGACCTTGAGGTCCCTGCTGGCAGCTGCTGGTTAATTTTCTTCACTGAGGACACAGTTTAACTTTCTATCTGTCTGCCAATTACCTGACATTTTCAACTTATCACCTTCTATTTTTTAAATGATTGGAGGCACATCCACATTTTGACATTTTTTTTAAAGCAAGTGTTGGTTGTGTTTGCTGCCGTTGTATCGCTCTCCCTAAAAAAATCAACAGCGGCCTTGCTAACGACAGGAGGAGAAAGTCTAGGCGTTTTTTTTTTATTGGTATTTCCAACACATCCCAGGTTAGACACTGTCACCTTCCAAGTAGCAACCTTGGAGCTCCACATATGCTCGGCGGCTGACAAATAGCCTCTTAGGGAAATTGTACTTAGTGGTCCTTGTTTGAAGAGGGTTTTACTCTTTAAAAACAAATCATTGCAACGTAAATCATTAAGAAATATTGGAACAGCATGAGCAGATTGATTCAGCCTCTGATAGTGGAAAATCGAAGCAAGAGTCAAGAATTATAACGCAACTTGTTGATTTTGCTTATTGTAATAATAATAGCGTAGCTTGTATACGGTCCTTTCAGGGAAGGATGGTTCAGCATTTCAAAGCTATTGGATGTAGGTCCTAGGAAAGAGCATTAAAGGATTAAAACACTAAAAATAGAATCCATGTCTGCAAGAGAAGAGAAATGCCCTGGATCCACATTGATGCTTTACATGAAAAACCTGGTTGGCTCCACGCAGCAGTTCCGGCACGGTTGTGCGGAGGATCACCCAGCCCCTCCACCATTGTCGCCTGTTTACGCAGTGCTTTAAAGGGAAGGGCCCAGGGCGCTGCAGCCACAGGTAAATTAAGTAATCCCATACACAAGGCCAAATTTCGTAGAAAATGATTCAGGCTCAATAAGCAAGGACATGCTATTGAAGAGCAGTTTTCTCAATTTATAGATTTATAAGCAGTGCCCTATCACCCTAGATTTTTCCACCTCTATTTAGCGTGCAGGATCTCTGGATGGTGCACATGGTTTACCCGCTCCTGCTAACTGAAAGATTAGAGGTTCGAGTCCACCCAGAGGCTTTGGAAGAAAGGCCTGGTGATCTAATTCTGAAAAATCAGCCCCTGAAAATCCTATGAAGCACAGTTCTACTCTGACGTACCTAGAGTCGCCATGAGCTGGAAGTGACTTGACAGCAACTGGTTTCCTATTTAGAGCTCACAGGCCTTAGCCCCATAGAGCTGAAAATCAGAAGAAATCTTGTGGGATATCATCTTATGATTTCTTATCTCATTATTATTTTTCCGCAGTTTTAATCTCCCCCTTTTTTCTAAAACTACGTATTAAGCCCTAAGTGCTCCTTTATCAGATCAGTTCATTATGAAAAACCTTTTGTTTCATTTTACATAATTTACTTAGAGCATTTTGTTAAATATTTGGTCCCTTCATAGTCAATGAGAGTAACCATATTCGATCTATTCATCTACCCAACATATGTTTTGTTTATAAACTATACTACAAATTATTTCATGGATGCTGCCCCATAGTCTCTTGCTCTGTAAGGATTTACCAGGCTGTCTCCCTCTGTTTTCTTAATTGCATTTATCACTTACCCTGCAGATAACACTTTTAGCTATTTTTCATCTTCCTCTTGAATTTTGCCCTATACTTGTCATAAAAGTATCATCCTTCCCCCACCCTGTTACAAAGAAATTATTTGTAGGAGATCTCAATGGGATGTCTGTAGTCCTTGGAAAAACAAACACATTCTTATTATAAACAGTAGTTTTCACCCTATGCCCTAAACTCCGCTGCATGGGGCTCCTGTCTACTAAAGTGGTGGCCACTGAGGCCCCTGTTTGCTGCAATTCTTTTCTCTGAAGTTATTTCTAAGAAAACACTGCCCTTCCCTTACTTGAAGATACTGTGTCTTCTAGCTTCGATGTTTGGCTTATGGTCTAGATTTTGACTTTTTACCATAAATATGTTGAAATAAATTTAATACAACAGCCACTCATTGGGTCCCTATTGTATGCTAGTTGTTGTTGTCATTGGACACCATCGAGTAGATTCCGGTTCCTAGCGGCCCCGTGTGACAGAACTGTCCCATAGGGTTTTCTTGGCTGTAATATTTACAGAAGCAGATCACCAGGTCTTTCTCCCATGGAACGGCTGGGTAGGTTGAAACTACCTGTATGCTAGGCATGATGTTCAATCCTAGAGCTGCAGAGATGGTAAGATAAAGTCTTGATCATCTCTAAGGTACTCTCTGTACATGCCAGTGGATAAACTACAAAGCCATACTATAGAGGAAGCAGAAGTGCTTTGGATACAAGGTGCAATACTGCTGTCCACAGTATTTAAATCCAGCTGAAAAAGCCAGGTGAGGCTTTTTGGAGAAGATGGGGGCTGATCTGAGTTGTAAATGCTGAATACAGGTTCATTGGGTAGACAAGAAAAAAGAGTGTCTAGTTAAGGGAGAATAGCATGCAAAAACATGTGAAGTTATAAAATGGTAATGAATGGTGAAAGGAAACAGGACATCTTGGGATTGAAGAGATGGAGAAGAAGCTGGAGAATGGGAAATGATCCCAGGAAAGCATAAAAGTGGTAGAAATAAGTTTTAGGGATAAGGGGTATTTTTAACCCTGCTGTTTCGATGCGCTATTGTTCCGATGAATTATCCGTTTAATAGCTTCCTAAGTAATCGTTTTGAAAAGTTATACCAATAAAATACTCTAGTCTTTAAATTTCCCCCAATTTAAGGCCTCATTAACTCGTGTAATAAGGATACTGTTACATCTGCAGTGCCGTACTGTACTTAAGGGTCAGTGTACATTGGACGAGCAAAACGTCTTTGGAATCCCAAGTTTTCTAATGATTCTTTTCTACTGTCAGTGGGAGTGGAAATTTACCTGACTGAATTTTCAACCTGAGTGTGGCATTTCCTCTCTATAATTAGAAATGTAAACTATATGAAAAAATCTTAGGTTGTATATTTTTTATGTGTGTTTGGTTGGGTTTGGTTTGCTTTCAATATATTCTTGATGATAGTGTTCTGGGAGGACCTGTAAAAGGAAGATATCAAACCTGAAGAATTCATCTTATTTTGACTATTATGATAATTCTACCTTGAAGCATGACCATAAGTAGAAAGAAACAAAAGGCTGAATTCTTCAAATGACTTATTTTGAATTAGTAATGATCATATTTATGTAATATTTTATGATTTGAGTGTTGTGGTATCTCTTATATCTGGAATGAGAGAGAAAAGAACCTTGTTCTTTTATTACTGCTGTTACTAACCATGAGATTTTTTTTTTTTTTTTCAGTTGCCAACAAATTGACCCCAATTCATGGCAATCCCATGCGTGCCAGAGTAGAACTGTGCTCCATAGTGTTTTCATGACTGATTCTCTGGAAATAGATCATCAACCCTTTCTTTTGAGGTACCTCTGGGTGGACTCGAACCTCTAGCCTTTTAGTTAGCAGCTGAGGGCCTTAACCATTTTCACCACCAAGGGATTCCTTAGCCTTGTTCACTCCTCCCTATAAAATAAAGGCCTTTTTGCCACACCCATGAGACAGGTGCACACTGTGTTATCAGAGCTTTGTCCCTATTGCAATCTTCCCTCACTAACAATAATCCTTCAAATAAAGATTTTCTTTCCCAAGTACAGATTTGTTTTTTATTTGACTCCAATCTTAGTTAATACAGAGTAAATGTTGACTGTTCAACTGGTTCAACTTTTAGTAAGTAAACAGTTTTGTCCTCTTTAGGTTAAATGACCTGGTTCTACCAGTGTATATGCAGGTACACAGGTGTCTCTTGTGATCATCCTCAAATTCTCACTGAGCTTGAATTTAATAGTTTGAATGAGAAGACTTCTGAAAATTCTTTTAACTGGAGACAAATTGTATGCATGTTAAAATGTAGAGGAAAGAGTGGTTTTGCTGTTGTACTGTAAACTCATGCAAGTAACTAACTGCCTGTCCCACAGTTTCCCTAAGTGCTTACCACTGTGTGTATGAGTAACAATGAGGAGATCAAACACTACAACTCAGAGAACAAGGGAGGAATGCCAGTTATCAACAAGGTGACATGGAGGGGCGCTGCTGTATGGAATCACGTGCACGTGATCCCTG
Organism: Loxodonta africana; assembly: GCF_030014295.1. Classification (NCBI taxonomy): domain Eukaryota; kingdom Metazoa; phylum Chordata; class Mammalia; order Proboscidea; family Elephantidae; genus Loxodonta; species Loxodonta africana. The sequence continues at coordinate 31,035,117 of NC_087352.1, read as the reverse complement.
CTTACAGAGCATTAGTGGAAGGGTCAGGGATGCGGATCAATCAATGTATCAGACTATTCTAAAATAATTACTATTGATCTGTGGAAGGCTGGGATTCTTGCCTTTATATTTGAGTATTGATGTATATGACACCCTGGAAACCCAGAGTCTTTGAAGTAAAACGATGAAGACACCATCTAAAAAATGTTCATCTTGGGTGCACTTCAGAACTCCGGCTTCTAAATCCCGATCTCATCTCCTTTTGTCTCTCCTCCACCCAACAGAACGGACCACCTCTTGGAATGTGCTGAAGTTTAGGGTTCCTCCTGGAAACACATGCCTCATTGAAATAGGACAATTGAAGAAGGGCTTTGCAGGGACTGTTTACACAGCTTGGGCAGGTTATGAGGAAACCACAAGGGGTAGATCAGTACCTGTAACTCATAGGGGTGCGGGCAGTTACTACTTCTACAGCTGAAAATGTCAAGGAGAGGGAGAACTTACTAGAGCCTGGACACAGAAAGGCCGTGTAGATTTGGCGAGCCTCCAAAGGCTGTGATTTCAGTGCAGGGGTTCTGTTGCCTTTGTCCCACAGACGGGGAGCCAAGGAGTCAGAATCCTGATTTGCCCTCCTCACTCTCAATGCGCCCCATTGCCTGCATCCCGCAGAGGCTGATCTAGTCCACGATGAAGCCCATTAGGTCTGCCTCTCAGATGGGGAGGAGCTGAGAGTGAGTCTGAGAATGTAAATTAAAGTGGGCAAATTCTAGAAAATGAAGCAGTTGCATGATCTCAAGACTTCAGAGCTTACAACTGAGTAAGGGAGAACACCACAGACATGGCACACTCATGTACAAGAGAACAAAAGGTTATCCGGTCCTAGGCCATCTTCACCATCATTGGTATGTTTGAGTCCATTGTTGCAGCTATCGTGTCAGTCCCTCTCATTCAGGGTTTCCCTTGTTTTTGCTGACCCTCAACTTTTCCAAACATGATGCCCTTTTCTAGCGACGGGCCTTTCCTGATAACGTGTCCAAAGCAAGTAATACAAAGTCTCACTGCAAAACTGAACAATAAAAAGGAAGACAGAAAAAGAACTGATACATTTGAGCTGTGCCGTTGGTGAAAAATATTGAAGACACCATGGACTGCCAGAAGAACAAACAAATCAGCCTTAAAGGAAATACAACCAGTATGTTCTTTAGAAGCAAGAATGCTCAAATTACTTGAAGACAAAGATGATATCAATTACGTTATGGAAGTGTAAGCAAAGTTTACTATCTTTAATATGAGAGATCACTTATCATTATGGCTTGATGGAGAAGGCGAACTTTTAGACAGGTCTAGAGAATAGGTGGACTTTTGACAGACAGCAATAGAAGAAGCTCACTATAGCTAAGGGTGCTAAAGAATTATCTGCTGACTGAGTGAAAGCAGTAGAAACAGTATGAACAAAAAGCTCATGGAAGGCTGGGAAACTGCATTTAGTAGGCATAAAAGGAGCCCCAAGAGTTTTAAGCAAGAGAATGCATTAGGAAGTATTGTTCAACAATGGTGTATAGGGTGGATTGGAGATAAATAAAGCTGGGAGTATTAATTTTTTTTTTTTTTTTTACCAGCTAAGGAGTGAATGAAATCCTACATGAGAGAGTGAGAGAGGGTATGAGGATCTAAGCTTATGACAGTGGTGAAAGTTTCAAAAAAAGATGACAGAATTTGGTGACCAACTGGAAGTGGATTTCAATCTTGAAGGACTCAATTTTTTCATAGAGAGTTTTTGATTCCATTAATAAAGAGAGGGCAGAATTGGATTAGGAACACTTTAAAGGATATATACATGAGTTTTTAAATTTTATTTTTTTGTTTGTGATTACACAATTAACACACACAAGAATTTTTTTTTTTTTAATGAGAATAACTCTGGCTTCTAAGACATTATCGGTGGCTTTTACTATTTCATTAAATATTAAATATCTATGTATTAGCTTGTTGCAGATATAATATTCTATATATAATGTGCATAACATAATGCCTGATATATAGAAGGGGCTCACTGTGTTTTTGTTGTATAAAGAAATTTCCTTTGCAGAAATTTAGATCAGATAGATACACGCTTACACATACACACACACGAGCATTATAATGTCTGCTTTTAAAAATATAGTAAAGTTTTTTTATGTCCTTTAATATTCTTCCACATATTTCATTTAATGATCTAATAATATTCCAAAATATGTCTACACCATAATTTTACCCATCACCCGTTGCCATCAAGTTGATTCCAAATCATAGCGACCCTATAGGACAGAGGGAAACTGTTCCATAAAGTTTCCAAGGAGGGGCTGGTGGATTCGAACTGCTGACCTTTTGATTAGCAGCCGAACTCTTAACTACTGCACCACCAGGCCTCCGCCATAATTTTAACCATTCTCTATTACTGAACATTTAAGTTATTTATATTTTTCACCATCAAAATGTGATAACTATTTCATAGGGAAAACTTTGGTACATTTTTGATGCTTTGTTTAGCACATGTTGAGCTTTGTTTTCTTGGAGAGACCTCAGGGGAGCCCGAACAATGGCTAGTTAACCTAAGGGAAGCATCTAGATAGAGGATTGGTAATAGGCTTGCAGAGAACGCCTGCGTTGGGTGTAGAAGAGCTGAGAGAGGCTGAGAAGGAGCCTCCATGTGTGATAGAAACCCAGAAGGAGGCCAGGTCATTACTTGCCAGGGAATATGCAGAGCTATTTTTGTTTCCTCTCCTCCTCAGGAGAAGGGCTGGGCTGGAAATACAGATGTTTGAGTTCTTAGGCAATGGATACTGGGCAGAGCTTGGTAACCCTGCTCACTGAGACAATGTAGAATGTGGAGAGAAGGTAATGTCAGTATAAAGCCAGAAGAGCAACATGTTAGGGCCAAAAAGAAAAGTTGCCCTCAAATCGACTCTGACTCATAGCGACCAAATAGGACAGATTAGAACTGCCCCATAGGGTTTCCAAGGAGCGGCTGGCGGATTTGAACTGCTAACCTTTTGGTTAGCAGCCATAGCACACTGTAGCTCTTAACTACTGCAGCACAAGGGCTCCTGTAAGCACCAGCAGGTGACAAACAACAAAAGCACAGTAACCAGTTACTCTCAAGTCAACTCAGACACACGGCCATCCATGTGTGTCTGAGTAGAACCATGCTCCATGTGTTTCGTGGCTGACTGTTAGGAAGCAGATGGCCAGGCCTTTATTCCTAGGCACCTGTGAGTGGACTCAAACCTCCAGCCTTTCAGTTAGCAGTCAAGAGCATTAACTCTTTATACCACCCAGGAAGAACAAATGCACAAAGACCATTTAACCAAGCATTTCCAGGACAGAGAATATTTACTCACAAAATATATTTCCCCAAGGGTATTTTTAATACCATTGGATAGGTTGATACCCACAATGGTGCTGCAAGGGCACACCTCAGCCACTGATCTCTGTGAACCCTGTGATGTCTAGAGCAGTATGTGGACGCTACAAGGCAATATTCTCTCCTCTGCTTTCAGGAGCACAAACATGGAGGAAAGGGCCTTTAGAAGCAAGGTGAGCAAGACGTCAGCCCAAAAGTTCGCAGTGGAGGAAGTTGGGGACTCACACGTCCTGCTTGTCAATGTAAATCTTAGGTAAGGAGTGAGTCCACTGCAGCACCCAGAACAGTATTTCCTGCTGCCAAGACATGAATGAGCTAATTGTGTTTTAAATAGTTCACCTTACAAAGAATTTTCTTTCTTTATGTGAAAAGGGCTGTGATTTATTAATTTTCCTTCCTATTATTTGCTATAGACTTTCTCTAGCATCTGCCTCCTAAATCACTGCTGTATTGAAACTAATACTGGAATCACAGTGTAATTGGTGTAGATTGGAGGACATATGTAAAATAAAACAAGCACATTTAAAATATCTCAGAAGCATCCTTTCAGGAGGCAGCGTAAAGGCTCCCTGGACAAGGAAGGGCTCCAGAATAGAATTCCTCACCTTGGCCGACAAGCAAATGTAAAAGGTGACACCACTGGGTACGAGGCACTTAAAAGAGATTGCCGGAGAATGCTACAAAGAACTAAATTAGTAAAGGAGACTTAATTATCTTGCCTCCAGCCTTCCTCTGGTCAGAACCCCGATTAAACGGAGACAAAACTCAGCATTTTTATAAATGGACTACTTAGTCTCAGAATGGTTCTGTTTCGTAACCATAGATCTAGAAATACCTTTGCCATTTTTTTTCTTTTCTTTAGATTTAGAAAGACTAAGGATCACCTTAACATCATTAAAATGTAGATAACCATGCTTCCCTTTTTTTTTTTTTTAACAACTTTCCATTTTTTTCCCCAGTTTTAAAGAAATACGTTTTGTATTAAGTGTATGGGCCGTCCATTAGCACACATATCAAAATACTGTCTGAATATTTTGGGATGTTGCCCCTGTTGTACACATCCCACATCCCACGCACAGTAACACGTCAGAGAACATTCTGCAAGCGTGGGTATACATCTTATCAAGGGATGGGGATATGACTATAGTCATTTCTGAAAAAGATACATTCATGAATAACAATGATAAAAGTTGAGGAAGTCCATTTCTTTGGGTTTCTGAATTCACTATTTCCTAGTATTCTCAAAAATAATTTTAAATTGTTTCAAAACCTCTCTGAGATGAGAAGAGGAGAGCCAACAGAAATTATCTTCCATTTCTCCTGTTTGGTGTTTTCTTACCTCCTTAGTTCAACTTTGAATTCAAGCTGGTAGAAACTTAGACTGGTAACCATGTTTCATGTTGAAGGAAAGCAAAGCGAAGAGTCAACTTACTGGGAACTGATCTAACGCAGCCTCTTCTTTCCATTTTTGTTCAGGTATGTATTCAGGCTGATTTGTACGTGTGGGTGAATTGTGAACAGACTGTATGTGGTTGCTAGTCGTATATGGAAGACTAAAAATAGTAAATTGAGTAGTCATGGCAAGTGTCACAGGCAGTGGTGGTTCAGGGGTAGAATTCTTGTCTTCCATGCAGGAGACCCAGGTTCAATTCCCAGCCAATGCACCTCAAGCACAGCCACCACCCATCTGTCAGTTGAGGCTTATGTGTTGCTAAGAAGCTGAACAAGGAGCCCTGGTGGCACAATGGTTAAGTGCTTAGCTGCTAACTGAAAGGTCAGTGGTTTGAACCCACCCATTGGCTCTGCCAGAGAAAGACCTGGCAATCTTCTCCAGTAAAGATTACAGCTTTGGAAATCCTATGGGGCAGTTCTACTCTATCACATGACGTCGCTATGAGTCGGAATTGACTCCACTGGCACACGACAACAACGTAATGCTGAACAGGTTTCAGCAGAGCTTTTCTTTAGATTTAGAAAGACTAAGGATCACCTTAACATCATTAAAATGTAGATAACCATGCTTCCCTTTTTTTTTTTTTTAACAACTTTCCATTTTTTTCCTAATATGAAACAGGAAGAAAGGTTGGGCAATCCGTGATCTACTTCAGAAAATCTGCCAATAAAAACTCTGTAGATCACAACTGTCCAGTCCGCAACTGATCAGGACTGGGCAGTGTTTCATTTCTTGTGCATGGAGCTGCTATGAGTTGTGGGTGTCCCCACAGCAGCCAACAACAACAACTAAATGTCAAGAGATAGTCAGGGAACTGTGCTCAGTCTCAGAAACTTCTGGGGCTTCCATTTTAACCTCGCTTCTCTGAGTTACATGGAGCCAGGCTGGTGTGCATGGAATCTCTTGCCATTCCAGATGTTTTATTAATATAGTTCGTCAAATACATGATTTTCAGTTCTGAGTTATGCTGAGCATCGTGGCAGACTATACAAGATGACCAAATGATGAGGGAGACAAAGGGAAAACAGCAAGCAAAAGCTTGAAAATATGTCGACTTCTTAATCAGCCAGCTTCATCATTGAAAGACTGCAATATGGATTAATGCATTGATTACTTAAGTTAAAAGTATTAATTTTAATGGTTAGAAGAATATATGTTAAGGAGACTGCCATTGAAATCCTTAATCTTTACCTTTGCAGACCTTGAGTTGCTTCTGATTCTCATAATTAACTTTTTCTTATATGTAATATATTTGAGACCATTTGTGGAAGTTATTACATCAAATAATATCCTTTAGATAATATTTAAGTTTTGTTGTAATCTTAAAATCATAAATTTTGAGGAAAAATCAAGGTTATGAAAATAAAAATGAAAAATAGAGCCTAGAAATTTTTACTAATTATGTACAAGTGTCATTCTTGTATAGCTTGTTGTATAGCTACAATTTAGTTCAAGCTAAAAACATGTATAGATAGATAGACAAATACCCTTATTGTAGTTTTATGTACATAATGTACTCAACTCATTGTGTGCTAGCCTCTGTTAGCCTCATGTATATATATGTATACATATGTATATACAGCTATATATATAGCTGTGTATTTGAGAATATATATACATATATATGTATACACATAAAAAAGAAATATTTTTTATTTGCACATATACATATACATGCATGCACACATATACATATACACATACACACATTTGCATGTGTACATATATGTACACATATACACACATACTCGTACATGTATACACATAATTACATATATATGTACACACAAATATATATACAAATACCAAAAAGAAGACCTAAACAACCCATTACCATCAAGTGGATTCTGACTCATTGTGGCCCTATAGGATAGAGTAGAACTGCCTCATAGTATTTCCAAGGTTGTAATCTTTATGGGAAACAGACTGCCATATATACATATATGTACATATATCTACACATATACATATGCACATATATATGTAAACACATATACATATATGTGTACACAAATATATATGTACACATATACACACCCATATGTACACATATATACATATACATACATGTGTACAAACACACATAAAAAAATTTCTAAACATACTTCTCTGTTGATCTTCAAATGTAGTATTTATTTGTCTGCAGACCAAACTATGTGCTTGCCATATCATTACTAGCTCAGGGGGAATCATTCAAACCAATGCAATTTACTCAATATTGGTCAGTTTGACTCCTGACCCTGGTCCCTCGATAGCGTATCCTTGGCAACCCTCACCATGTGTTAAGCCGGGATGTGCTTATTGGTCTCATCGGTGACAGCTTGCTAAAGGCTGTTAAACATAGCCTGGTCTTTTCACAGAAAATTAGAAATCCAATAATATACTGTATTCTGATCAGATTGGTATTTACACAAGGAAAACCGCAATTGTGGGGCTGCTCCTATGCTGGTGTAAGAGCCTGGCCCTCGGGTTAGTTTATTGCATACATCATGAAGGGAGAGTTTTCTTTGTTGTTTCATTTGGGGGCGATGGGAGGAGGTTGAGGACATTTCATCACCTGTTTGAGATATCCTGAATCACAAATATTTGAGCTGAACCCCAAACTGGCAGAATAAACCAGAATATTTTGTGGTTTCTCTGAGAGAGAATCATGGACTGTTTTCATTTTTTGTGTTTTAAATGGCCATCCTAACTGCAGAGAAGGCTTAGTATATTTGTGTGTATAACTAAGGAACCACGGAAGTTATCAACCTATAAATGCAAGATTTAATGCCTGAGTAGCCAGGGAAATTCTGAAAATGTCATTTATTCAGAGGCCATTACTATCAAATAAAGGAGCACTGGGTGTGCAGTGGTTAAAGCACTTGGCTGCAAACCGAAAGGTCAGTGGTTCAAACCCACCACCAGTTCCAAAGGAGAAAGACATGGCAGTCTTCGTCAGTAAAGGTTACAGCCTTGTAAGTCCTATGGGGTTGCTATGAGTTGGAATTGACTTTAAGACAGTGAGTTTGGTTTGGGTTTGGGTTATCAAATAACCACTCAAATTCAGGATAGATACTGAAATATTCTTTTTGATGGTGAATGTGACACGATTCTTCTTCAATTGGTCATTCCTGGCATAGTAGTCCATATGATTACCTATTGCTGTCAAGTCAATTCCAACTCATAGCGATTCTGTAAGTCAGAGTAGAACTGTCCCATAGAGTTTCCAAGGAGAGCCTGGTGGATTTGAACTGCTGACCTTTTGGTTAGCAGACAGCTGTTAACCACTATGCCACCAGGGTTTCCTCCATATGATTGTCCAGTTCCAAATGGTCCATGCCAGTTGATTTCAGCTCACTAATGCCTAGAATACTGATCTTCAAGTGTTTCACTTCATTTTTGACAACTTCCAATTTTCCTAGATTCATATTTCATACATTCCACATTCCGATTATTAATGGATGTTTGCAGCTGTACCTTCTTATTTTGAGCCAAGTCAGTTTAGCAAATGAAGGTCTTGAAGGCTTGACTCCATCCACAACTCTACTTTGAGGAAGAAGCTCTTCCCCAATCTTGTTTTGAGTGCCTTACAAACTGAGGGGCTGTTCTTCCAGCACTTTATCAGATGATGTTCCCTTGCTATTCATAAGGTTTTCACTGGCAATTTTTTTTTAGAAGTAGACCACCAGGTTCTTCCTCCTAGTCTTTCTTAGTCTGGAAGCTCCTCTGAAACTTGTCCACCATGGGTGACCCTGCTTGTACTTGAAATACTGATGGTATAGCTTCCAGCATTACAGTAACACACAAGCCACCACAGTATGGCAGACTGACAGGTGGTGGGAAAATAAAAATAAAGAGGTTTGTTTAACCTTTTATGTATATATATTATATGAGAGCTTTTTAAGAAATGATTTCACATAGGTAATGAGTACATATGTCTCTCTATTGTTTGGGGCAATATATCTTTAGCCATGCGCACCACCATTATTGGGATTCAGTAACAAAACAACACGTCTTTTGAACTTCTGCTATAAATAAGGCACTAGGAGTTACAGTGAGGAAAAAGGTCATTTTTGCACTTGAGGAGCTGATATGTTTACTAAGCTCATAATCTCCGTGTCTTCACTAGTATTTCACCATTTTCCCCACTATTTTATTTTAGGCACTACTCCTATGCCTACTGGGAATAAATCTTTTCTCTCCACAAACCATACATAGTTGATATATTTCAGTACTTGAAACAAATCTCACATTAAAACAAATCAAGTATATGTTTTCTATAGGGACTTCGTTTCTTTAAAAACTGAGTCTTTAACTATGGGTACACTAAGTCACAATTACCCTGTTTAATCTTTTCTACAAAGTAGTCATATAAACTCAGCAAAATTACATATTACCCATAAAATTACATAAATTGTCAGTAAAATAAAAATACATTTATATGTACACAAACAGTCCTAGAAAACGAGTAATTAATTTTTTATAAGGAAAAAGAAATGTTTTCATGGCCACAGAACTCAGTCCTGCTGCCATTGTTATAGAGCAAGAACTATGTTAAAGTTATGTTGCTGGAGAAAAATATAACATAGAACTTGTGGAATAACAGGGAAGAACTTTGTAAATTAACTATACCAAAAGCCGTCAAACTGATATTTAATATCCGTATTAGTTTCCTAAGGCTGCTGTAACAAGTACTACAAACTGGGTGGCTTGTAAGAACAGAAATTCATTGTCTCACAGTTCTGGAGGCTGGGGTCCCTAGGTCAGGGTGTCAGTCCTGTTGATTCCTTCTGAGGCTCTGAGGGAGAATCTGCTCCTGCCTCTCTCTCAGCTTCTGGTAGCTACAGATGTTACTTGGCTTGCAGCTGGAGCATCACATGATGTCCTTCCTCTGTCTCCCTGTCTGTGTCTCTTTTCCTTTTTTATAAGGAAACCACTCATATCGGATTAGGACCCACCCAGCTTCAGTATGGCCTCCTGTTAACCTGATAACACCTTCAAAAGCCCTGTTTCCAAGCAAGATCATGTTCATAAGTCCTGGGTTTAGGACTTCAACATATATTTTGGGGGGACATGACTCAATCTGTAACAGTAACACAACTTAGTCTTCTAACAAAATTTGATACAAGCCATCCCTGGGTTACATATGTCTGACTTACTGACAATTTGTACTTAAGACTGAACTGCCATAAAGCCTGTTACATAAAAAATTTGAGTTAAATAGAATGGTTCATAATAACAAATGCTTATGAAAACATTTGGAAACCATGGTGGTGTAGTGGTTAAGAGCTACAGCTGCTAACCAAAAGCTTGGCAGTTTGAATCCACCAGGCACTCCTTGGAAACCTTATGGGGCAGCACTACTCTGGCCTATAGGGTCTCTATGAGTTGGAATCAACTCAACTGCAATGGGTTTGGTTTTTGGTTTCATATAAAAACATTGCATCTTTTGGAAGTGTTTTTTAAGTGTTTTATATGCACAGAAAGGTAAAATATATACTACATACTAAGACAAACATTTGACTCACTGACACTAAGTAAGAACCATACCTGGTCTGACTTACCTACAAATTTGACTTAAAGACAAACTTAGGACTGGATCTCGTTCATAACCCAGGGACTGCCTGTATATAAAATGATGAAAGTCACTTTGGGGAGCTGTTCCCCACTCATGTCCATTCCACCCGGAGCCCACAGCTGTGCCCTATACCAACCCAGGGACTGAGCCATAAGCAGGCTGCCTCTAGACAACCACTGCTATCCAAATCTCTCCACTTCACCAAGGAGAAATCTATGATCTCAGAGTAAGTTGCTCAGTCTATATGGAGATAACAAATGAGTCAAGACAAGAAAATTAGGCCTCCTGCTTCCAATCCAGGAGCATTTTCCTCTCAGCTGCATTGAGGGTTCCACGTTTCCATGTGGAGAATATACACTATCTTTATTTAGGATATAATATTCTTTACCTTGGCATGGAATCAAAAAACAGGCTTTGATTCTACACCTCAAAAAGAATTTACATTTCAAATTGCCCTGGACTTTGAAATAATGGTTTGTTACTTTTAAAATAAAATCATTTAGAGAATTTTCTATTTTCCATTTTATGACTTTGAGAAAATTTTATGATTTTTACTGAAGCAAATTGTAAATTTTTCCTATTGTAATTTACTCTTTATTATTGAAGCTGCTCATATTTCCCGAAATGGAATATGTGTAATTCCTTCCTCATTTATTTGGAGGTGGTCAGTTGTGGTGATAGATAAAGTTTTGAGTCTGTTAGGCCAGGGTTCAAGTCCTTGATCTTCCCTTTGAGATCTTGGACAAGTTATATAGCCCTCTGTCTTTTCAACTGCAAAGTATAGATGGTACTCACGCCACTGACTTATAGGTAGTAAATGTCACACTGTATGTGTTTAAAATTGGGTATTGCCACAATACATTTAATATGTAAGTTATATACCCAAGCATTTTTTATTCAGTGCCTGTTTGCATTTAATCCAGTGAGTCTTTCTTTTTCAAGGTCTTTGCTTTAAAAAATCTCATCTATTCTTACATTTTATAAAAATTTTTGTTATCTTCTTATTAAAAGAGCATTCAAAAAGTACCTTGGAATATTTTTTCTTTAAAAAAAATTTAATATAATTTTATTTTGTTGTTGTTGTTGAGAATATACAGGGCAAAACATACACCAGATCAGCGTTTCTACATGAACCATTTAGTGACACTGATTACATTCTTCAAGTTGTACAACCATTCTCACCCTCCCCCACTAACATAAATTCACTGCCCCCAAGGTCCTCATCTAATCTTTTGGATTGCTGTTGTCAATTTGATCCCATAGAGATAGTTCTTAAAAGAATGTAAAGCTCAAGGCAGATTTTTTTTTTTTTTTAACTAGTCAAGCGAAACTATTATTTGGTTTTAAGAAGACTTCAGTAGGTATTTTTGGTTTAAGGTTTAAAGATCATCTCAGGACAATAGTTTCAGGGGTTTATCCAAACTTCATGGCTCCAATAAGTCTGGAGTCCACAAAATTTGAAATTTGTTCTGTGTTTTCTCCCTTTTGATCAGGATTCTTCTATGGAATCTTTGATAGAAATGCCTTGGAATTTTATTGTCAAACTGACACTTAGAAAGATGCCAACTTTAGGTACTGCTTATAAAGAAAATATTAACTAAATACCATATTCTTTATTAGTCAGTCAAACACATAGAGTGTTCGAGATTGAGAACCAAATTATGCGAGTTGGGGGAAGGAATACTCTTTCATTTCATTTAGCAAGAATTTGCTAAGCATGGCCATCCATCAGAAGCTGAAGTTATTGTTTTCTAAACTCATTCTTGAAATTAAGCTAACCTGTTAAACCAAAAACCAAACCTGACGCTGCTGAGTCAATTCCTACTCATAGGGCCCTATTAGGATGATGTAAATTATGTGATCATACTATAAGTTAGTTATGATTTTAGTTGGGAAATAATCTGAATTTCCAGGCTCCACTGGGTCAAGCCTGCATTCCTGGCATTCCTGGTTAGCTGTCCCGGGGCACTAGGACAGGGAATGACAGGCGTCCCCGTAAGCCAGTGTCCCTCAGTGGTGCCCGAGGTGAGGAAGGTCTACTTAGGAAACTATGTGACACACAATAGGCTGGAATGGGGGGTGGCCTACATTTTGTTTGTTTTTTTCTAAGATAGAAAATCTTACCACAAGTAAATAAATGTTTGTGGTTGCTCTGATATCACGTGATCAAAGTAAAATCTCCTTATCCTTTAAGATTAAAACCACTTTCTAAAATAGCAATTTCTCTGGTTCATTTTAGTCTTCATGTATCTTGAAATGTAATTTGACATTCAAAGGGATTATACAATCTGTATGTTTAATGTCTTTAACAGGACGAGGCAGTGCTGAATTTCTCCATGTCCCAGTTCGGTTCATTTAGGCTAGCTAGTCCACACCCGAGGAGTCCTGGTGGCATAGTGGTTAAAGTGATGACTGCTAACTGAAAGGCTGGCTGTTCGAAACCACCAGCGGCTCCGTGGGAAAAGGATGTGGCAGTCTGCTTCTGTAGAGATTCACAGCCTTGGAAACCCAATGGGGCAGTTCTACTCTGTCCTACGGGGTCGCTATTGAGTCAGAATCAACTCTGGCAGTGTGTTTGGTTTGGGTTAGTTCACACCCAGCCCTTCCATTTATCTCATATCATTATGTGTGTGCATGTCTCGGAAACCCTGGTAGCATAGTGGTTGAGAGCTACGGCTGCTAACCAAAAGGTCGGCAGTTTGAATCCACGAGGCGCTCCTTGGAAACCTTACGGGGCAGTTCTACTCTGTCCTATAAGGTCGGTATGAGTCGGAATCAACTCGACGGCAATGGGTTTGGGTTTGGGTGCAAGTCTTACTATCCCTCCTTCTCAGTGTCATCTTGATAGTCAAGACTGTCCTTGGTCACTGAACTTCCTCTGCAGGTGCCTGATGGTGCTTTAAAAATAATAAATAAATAAAATGGAAACACCCTTAATAAATGTTCTAAAATAGTCATGCATAAAAACATTTATGATGACATTTATGATGAAGTCATCTTTACTCCTTTCAGGAATGTAAGCTTAGGCCTTTGTATTGTAAGACACTGGGAATTTTAATAAATGTTCCAAATATACCCAGTTCATACATTTGAGTTTTCAAAAGTGCATGATGCATTCAGTTAAATCCCCACTTGAGCTCTCAATCATTTGAAGCATTACATTGTTTTGTGTATCCTGAACTTTTTAATAGAGTTCTAGTTATCCAGTTGGTAATTAGTAAGTGAACACTTTGTTCATTAAGACACTGAAATCTCTTATCATAGGAAATAGTGGGTCTTCACAGCCCATAAAATTGAAGGCGTAAGTAGAGTAATTGCATTAAAAAATAAGTTTTCTCTTAGCATTTTTCCCTTAATTATCTCATTACTACATAAGTGATCCCTATAAAGCCAACACGTAAGTGTCAGTGGTGAGGTCCAAATGCAAAGATGGGCAGGGCCTGGCTGGGCATGTTAGGGAGCTGAGGACACCTGGAATCCTAAGTCAGCACAGCTTCACCATCGAAGGCAGGAACCACAATCAACTCCAGCCCATGTGGCCCTGCGAGGATGGAAACCCAGTATTGCCAGAGCTTCATATTTTCCAAGAGAAGCTGGAAACCCATAGCTCACATAAAAAATCCCCATTTTCAATGGAATATTACTGAGCCATAAAGAGAAATGAGGTTCTGATGCATGCTACGATGTGGGTGAACCTTGAAAAGATTATGCTGAGTCAGGTAAGTCAGACTCAAAAGAACAAACTGCGTATGTTCCCAATTTTGTGAAATATCTAGAATAGGCAAATGCATAGAAACCAAAGTTTATTAGTGGTTACCAGGGGCAGGTGGGAGGGAGAAAAGGGGAGAGATTGCTTAAGGGGCACGGAGTTTCTGTTAAGTGTGATGGAAATGTTGGAAACAAAGTGGTAATGGTTGCACAACATGACATAATGTCACTGAATTGTACACAGAAAAATGTTTGAAATGGCAAAAGTATTGTTATATAAATTTCATCACAATGAGACGAAATATGGTTGTAATGCTAACATACCAAAAAAAAAAAACAAAGCCCAAACCCATTCCGACTCATACTGACCCTATAAGACAGAGTAGAATTGCCCCATAGGGTTTCCCAGGAGTGACTGGTGGGTTTGAACTGCTGACCTTTTGGTTAGCAAGAGAAACTCTTAACCACTATGCCACTAGAGCTCAAATGCTGACATAAGATACTAATATTAGAAGAAGCTGAACCAAGTGAGTGGTCTACTGAATCTCTATGTACCATCTTTATAAATTCTCTGTAAGTCAAAGTGATTCCACAATTATTAAATGTCACCTGTTTTTTTTTTTTTTAGGCATCATTCAAGACAAAAACACTTCTGTCTGGGCCTGCAGACTTCCAGTGTGGCCCCCTCATGCGAGCATTGATCAGACTGTCCCATTTCCAGCTTCGTGAAGCACGTTGGGCTTTGACTAGACATCACTTTCGACTTCTTCCCTATGCTAGGCACAGTTGTTGGCTGAAATGATGAAATTCAGGCATGTCTTTCCACCATCACATATAGGACACGGATGTCCTAGTTTAAAATGGTAACTTAATTCCGAATGACCACAGCAGAGAGCACAGAGGGGCATAGTAAACTGGTTTAAATCTTGAAGAGGAAAAAAAAAAAAGTTATAGGAAAGAGCTAAGCATTAATCAGCTGCAGGTAGAAAAATTTTTACTGTGAAATGTTGAAGGGGACAATGCACATTAGTTCTAGAGCTGGTGTATTTAATGATAAAAAAAGGAAACTGCAATAAAAGAGATCCTTCTTTTCTGCCCAATAAGGGGTTCATAAGCCTGAACATTGTTCATAATTTGCTAACCCCAAAAAACCCAGTGCCTTGCTACTCACATATAAATTTAAATAACTGTGTATAGATGATATCTAGATTATTCCAGAAGCTGTTTGTATTTGGTTGTGTTTCAACATATCTCCTGGATAACCTCGTCAAACACTTAATTATAAGACTACTCTTTAGATATTAAAGAGAAGTACTGTCTGATGGTTTTGACTCAATACTAAAATTCCTCGCAACACTCCGCTTCCGTAAAATGTTAGTTGTGTTAAAAAAAAAAAAAAAAAGTAAATAAATAAACAAATGCCTGGTCCTTTTCCATGACTTCAACTTAACTAGGCTAAAAGAGTTGTGTATTCAACTTCTGTAAATGATGAAATGTTTTTATTTCCTTTGATGGATTTATAGAACTCTGATCTAACTAAAAAGTGTTCGAATATATCTTTTGTATTTCTAAATCTGGGGATTTGCTTATTACTAATTTGATGGTTTGAATTTCTTTTTTTTTTTTAATTGATGACAAGAAGCAAATATAACAGTCATTGGGATCATATAATTCACCATGGCAATATGTATTTCCATGTAGAATATTGGAGTGGAAATTCTATAGCTGTTAAACACATTTCAGGTGTATTTATGACTCAGCAGATCTTAAATTCATTGGATCTTTTATATATTATTCTAAAATTCCATGCAAAATTTACTTTTTCTCCAAATGCTACATATTTAATACATACAGATATATGTAGACTATTGTATTGTAATGGTACACATTAGCGTGGAAAGCAAGCATGAAAATCTCTAACCCACACACTATTTGTATATTATTTTAGCTAAGAAGAAACACCAACAGGCTGCTATGTCGGTTGGTTCTTTGTTCAGTGCTGTCCAAATGAATTCCCAATAAAATAAGATTGCTTTTAACAATCCCAACTTGTCTAAGAAGATTGAGCTGCAGAGATTACCTTTTCATCAACGCGTGCACATTTGCTCTGCTGCCGTCCAGACACACACACAAAAACAAACTTGTAATGAGCGGGTACTTTATCAAGACCTTTCTCCATCCCTCATTAAACGACAGAAAATTGCCCTTTGCTGGGTTTGTCAATGCAGCGTTCCCTCCCAGAAACCCATTTGTTTCACAGGCTAGCGCGGAATATTGCAGGGATTTGCAGATTTTAAGTGACAAATTGTGCCCAAGTTTACACATCTCTCCGAGTTGTGTTTTGCTCTGGCTTGTTTGGGTTTTGTTTTGCATGATTTTTAAGTAGTGTGGACCATCCATAACAGAGTGGGAACCCTTTTGTTCTTCATCAGGAGCTGTGGGTCCCTCTGCACTGTGAATGTGGGCACAGGGCATTATGTGATCTTTTCCCTCGTGAGAAATGTATTTAAATGGCTCTTCACCCCCAAAACAACCTCCGTGCAAGTTGTGATGTATGTGGCTACTTTAGACTAAAAGCACAAACAAGGTGGGAAATGTGTCCTTTCATTGTATTCCTTCTGGTTTTCATTAAATCTTATTGAATTTGTCATATTTTTCTTAATTGCTCTTGTGGGTAATGGTGGTGAAGGGATTTTTTTTTTCCTTCTTTTTTTAATGAGTTAAAAACTTAACAATTTGATATCCTCTGAGAAAATGGCTCTTTTGGAGCCTTTCAGAGGAGGAAGAACTTACAAATAACAGCAACAGTGTCGCTTTGTTAGAGCAACACTTTGATGTGTAGGATTATAATCAATGTAAATTATTGAGCTTTACCGCTGTGTGGCCTTGAGAATATAATGTGTTGGGTTGTGGCTTGTGTGAGCAGTCATTATTTATTCATACTGAAAGATTTACCACACAGTATCATTGTGGAAATTCTATTATACAGGTGAATTAATAGGTGCAACTTTAAGGTTACTTGGGGGTTTACAGTGGGCCGAAGATGACAGCTTTCAAGAAAGACACAGAGATGCTCATTGCGATGTTTACTTTTGCTTGGAATTTCAATCCAAACAAATGGAGACAAGTTTCAGGGCTGAGCCTGCAGCGGGCCTTGTCCTTTAATTGCCATTTACATAGCTGAGGAATCATTAATTTCTACTTCACCTATTACTCACTCTCTTTAGTATTCTATGCCCATGTCTGTTTGGGGGCAGTGAAATAAACGCGGTTTCAGCTTTGCTTTAGCAACCTGCCATCTTGTGATTTTTGGGGGGTGGGAAGGGGAGATGCTTTTTTGACCTTAACAGGCTACTTTTTACACATAGCAAGCTGAGGGCTCTCGTTTAGATATGATTTATGATGCTACATTAACCCTTCATTGACCTAGAAATGCCCTAATATTAAAACAGTTTGACACATAGAAAATCAAAAGCCCTTTTATTGAAAGTGCTATTGCCTGCATCATAAGTTTCCTCGATGTGATGGCAGAGTTACACCATCAATTTCCGACTGCTATTGAGCACTGTATTGAAAAACTAATGGGCAGAATCCTTTGTCATTTCTGTCCCAGTGACCAGCAAATAGCTCAGAGAATGTCTCCCTCTCATATCACTCCAGGCATTTCTAAATGACACATCCACCAAAACATGCCGTGTCTGAAGAAAGGAGACGGATGGGAGATTGTGGGCATGACTCACAAAGGCTCCTTTTGTTTACTGGCACACTTGTGAAGTTGAGGCTCTGTCCTTCCTAATTTCTTGCTGTGGAGTTCACTGCGGTTAAATAAGAGGGGCAACTATGTCTTTACAAAGCTTTTTTTTTTTTTTTTTTAATTATGCACCCTGCAGTCATCTTAACCCACACAGGAACCTTTTAGGAACAGAAGTAATTTTGTGTTTTCTTTTCTGTATTAGCTTTTAAAGATTGAGATAAACCCATCTCTTTTTTTTTATATATAATTCTGACATGTTTATAGAAACTGCTGAAGTTTGATTAGGATGGAGTCTGGCTGAATGCATTAGTAGCAGAAGGAGAAGAAAAGGTGCAATGGTTAGGTAGTCATCTGTTAACCTAAAGGTGGGCGGTTCAAACCCACACAGCCACTCAGTGGAAAAAGGACCTGGCAATCTGCTTCTGTAAAGATGACAGCCTCGGGAACCTGATGGGGTGGTTTGACTTGACAGCACCTAACAGTAACAATAACATTTCTAGCGGATTATCAGGTTGTCTCCATAAGGAACACTACCGAAAGGAATGATCTACTGAGACTCTTAATATGATTATGGCATTTAAATTTATCTATCTTTTCACCTCGTACTCAATGTTTATATGTACATTCCAGGAAACATATAGAGGTTAAGAAATGTATGTGTGTGAAAACAACATACTACAGGAGTCTGGGCCCTATTTCCTTTTCACCTCGGGGGATTCCCTACGTCCTTTTGGGATGGCGCTCTGGAATGAGTTACCTGTACCATCCGATATCTCAGAACATGACCCCATCTGACTGAGACTTCCGCAGGCTGCCCTCGAAGGGCGCCCGGGCTCTGCTCCCTGGGGTGGGTGGGGCTGCGCCTCATCGCACCCTGGTCACCAAGGAGCTTCCACCAGCTTGCTTGCATGGCCAGCGTGTACCAAGTTCTCTTCGAATCTCGTGCTCCTCGGTATTTTTCTCACTGATGTCACTAACGGCTTCTGGGCTCTGAAGAAGAAGGAGGAGACACAGACTCTACACTGAGATGTCTGCATCCACCTTTCTGTTCTCTGATGTTGCTACCAAGACCTCCATTGGCCCATTTCCTAGCTAAAATGCAAATATTGTTTTTTTATATTCATAATGGGTAAGATTGTCATACAGACTTCAGAGTAATTATTATCTCTGGGGAAAGGGTATAGGATTGGGGGGGGATGTGACTTTAAATGTATCTGTAGCATTTTATTTAATAATAATAATATAAAACAGAAGTGAATATAAAAAGTATATATTTCTTGGTGGCTAATATTCATCTGGAGCCTTGATGGCACAGTGGTTAAGAGCTTGGCTGCTAACCAAAAGGTCTGCAGTTCAAATCCACCAGCTGCTCCTTGGAAGCCCTATGGGACAGTTCTACTCTGTCGTCTAGGGTCTCTGGGAGTCGGAGTCCACTGAATGGCAGTGGATTTGGTATTTGGTTTAATATTCATCTAGGAGCCCCTGGGTGGTACACACAGTTAGTGCACTCAGCTGGTAACCAAAAGGTGGGAGGTTTGAGCCCACCCAAAGGCGCTTCTTCTTCTGAAAAATCAACCACTGAAAACTCTACAGAGCACAGTTCTACTCTGACAGTTCTACTCTGACATACATGGGGCTGCCAAGAGTTGGAGTCAACGTCATAGCAGCTCTTTTCTTTTTTTCTTCTACAATATTCATCCAGTATAAACTCCCTGTTCTTAAAATATTGTAATAACAGTCGGTGCCTGAACCATCCTTCTCGCCCCCATCTCCCTACTGCTCTCATGAAAGACCACACACAGCAGAGGGCTCAGCCTTCCCGTAGACCTTTAACTGAGTATATGTGCTTAAAAATTTCCATAATATTAAAATAGACTGTAATGTTTCAAAAAGAGACTCTCCAATTTTTTTGAGGCATATTTTTAATTTATGTAAACATCTCGACGGCAGTGGTTTCGGTTTAAACATCTCAAGGGGGCAGTGGTGATTCAGCGGTAGAATTCTTGCCTTCCATGTGGGAGACCCAGGTTAGATTCCTGGCCAGCACACCTCATGTGCGGCTACCACTTATCTGTCCGTGGAGGCTTGTGTGTTGCTGAACAGGTTTCAGCAGAGCTTCCAGACTAAGGTGGACAAGGAAGAAAGGCCTGGTGATTGACTTCTGAAAATCAGCCAGTGGAAACCCTATGGAGCACATTGGTCTGGTCTGCAACTGATCATGGAATGGTGCAGGACAGGGGCAGCATTTTGTTCTGTTATTCATGGGATTGCCCTGATTCAGGGCCGACTTGACAACAGCTAACAACGATGACGACAGCAAAGCATCTCAACACACTCACCGATGACAGTCTTTATCCATGTGCTCCTCTAAGTATGAAAACCTTCTTCAGCCTTCTGCTGTTCCCTGTCGTCTGTGCAACGTGCCCAGGCCACTCTTCAGGAGCCACCATGCACAGTCTATCCCTATGACTGCAGGTATCCTCTACCTGTGGATGTCCCTGGATTCTATCATTCAGACTGGCGTCTGCCTTGGTGGCCTGGCCTTTGTGCACATGACCCGAGGACAGGGCTTCTGACAACGGTGGGAGCCAGCATCTCCAAGAGATAGCTTTTATTAACACCTTTTCTGTGATTTTCAAGTCGCAGCCACTTAGCTCTTTGATGGCAAGGAGGGACCCTCCTATTGTCCCCACCTTGGGTGATGGCCTGAACCAGTGCCTTGCCATCAGAAAGCTATTTCTCTGCATATAGTCCCTGGGGCCAGTGGGTTGTGGGCAGAGCAAGAAATGAGGGAAAGGAGGTTATCATTGTTCCAAAAACCAAATCAACATCAGCTCATGGCAACTCCTTGTGTGTCAGAGTAGAACTGTGCTCCATAGGCTGATTTTCCAAAAGTAGATTATGAAGACTTTCTTCCACGCGGTGCCTCTGGGTGGACTTGAACCTCCAGCATTTCTGTTACCAGCTGTTTCCACCACCCAGGGACTCCATCTCTAAGGTTAGCAGCATCCAATTTAAGCAGCTCATCTACACAAAGAAGGGTGATCATCTTAACAAGCATTAAATAAACATTTGACAAAAAAGAAAACTCTGTTAATAGGTCAAAGTCCAGAAGATACTGCATATCATAAGACAAAAAATATTCAGTCAGATAAAAAAAGTTTTTACCCAAGTATAGTTGTAGATGCGCATGTGCTAGAAATTACGAAGCCCTTCATACTCAGTCAAGCGCATCTATTTTGCTTGCTGAGAAACAGGAAGCCCTGTTTGTACTTGCTTGGTCATGTAGAATATGCAAATGGAAAGGGTAGAGAGCTCTTGAAGACCTCAGGCATGAAATTTAAAATTGAATCCTGTCAAATCATAGGAACTCAAGTGTAATTCTTATTGTGGGGATGACAGCGGGGTAATTAGTAGTCCTGGAAAGCGCCATCCCTGACCTTCTGGGTCACAGGTCAGTGTACTGCCCTTGTTTATTAGCTTAACACAAAGGCTCATTATGATAATCCCACTCCGCCATCCTGGGTTGGTTGTTTGGTTGTTGGTTTGTTTTCTGGTCTCATTTGATCTGGGGTAATAACGCTTTTTGAATAAATGTATATGGAATTGATTCCCATTTTAATACAGAGTCAGCATTCTTTTAATTGGTTTTGTTTTTTTTTTCTGGAAGTATTTGTGCCTGACAGTCACCAAGATGGTGCTGCACAAAACCCTGCAGGTAGTCTTTCTCGAGACTCCTACTTAGAAGAGAGAATGTAAGGGGGTGGGGGTGGGGGGGTCAAGCACACCCTTAATTTCCCAATTATGGTTCAGGCTCAAAAATTAGAGTTTCCAAGTACAATTAAACCCCTTGCTGTCAAGTCGATTCCGACTCTCTGTACAATTACTTCTCCACATATCTTCTGACTAAACTTATTTTTTTTCCAGTACTGTACTAAACTGCCTTAGCTATTTTATAAGGGCTAAGTATTTCACTAAGCTCTTGCAATATTGAAAGAATCTATATTCCGAGAATTTGAAAACATGTCAGCCCACCTAAATTACATATTGATCAGGTTTAATTGCATGCCACCCATCAGTATTAGGTTTGAAAATTCATAAAAGAGAAATAATGTACTCTTTGTGGATGATTACTTCTGGGGCATTTAAATGAATTCCATCACTTAACCTGGGCTGGGACAGATTATTGAGTCTGGCGAGCTAGCCGTTCAAAGACCAATGCGGTAGAACAGCTGTTTTCCAACTCTCCGAGAACAGCAGAGTGCAAACAATATAAATTTATATAGATTTTCTTTTAAGGAAAATAGCAAAGTAAAACATTAAAAGTAAACGTTCATTTTTTAATTGCTTCTGAATCACCCTGCCCATTGTCTCCGTATATAAGCGTTCATTTTTAATTCTTTTGGAGCCAAGGTATCTTTTCATTTCAAGTAGTAATTCACATCTTAATTAATATACAGTAATCAAAGAGATAAGCAAAGATAAATGATTTGCCTCTTGGTTTTATTTGTTAAGGTTAATTTTTTACGCAAGTGCATAAAAGGATTTTAATGTAGCTCCTTCAGAGGGTACGTCATTTAATTTTCGTAAAAAAGCTCAAGAGTTTCTGTATTGTCAGTGGCGAATGCTGTTTAAAAGCTACCTTCTCATGAAGGTCACATTGGCTAAGAAAATGAGTTCATCATTAGTTTCCAGGGTGTTCTTTCCATTTAGAAATTATGTTGTTGGTATTGGTTGTGTTTTGAGAAATTGTGCTTATGTACGTTTTTCTTTACAGATTATCAATACAAAGTAAAAAGGACCAGTTAAAATCATTGGGCTTACTTGGATAATAGTTTAAGAGCTACATTTTATTGAGACACTTTGAGGTCATAAATATCTGTGAGCATAATTAACTGTCTTTATCTAGGGCTAGTCCTTCCAGATGCTGTGTTAGGACCTTGCATATTGTCTTCCTTTCATGTTAAGTTCCGTGTAGCCTTGGAAGGGGTTTGAGGTATGCTAGTGGGATGTGTTTAAAGTGTGGGTCATTCTGTGCGCACATGGAGCGACTGCATCACTCTGCTCTGTCCTGGGCATGCGCAGAGCAGCGTGTTTTATTCCTCGGAAGCAGAGGGAAAGCTGTGCAAGCAATGATCTTTCCCAATACATCTGACTTCATTGTTTACTTGACTCAAATCACAGTGGTGGGTATTGGGAAGTCACAGTTCACAGGGGCCAAGAGGCATCGTTATATCTTGAGCCATTACATAGGGCACAATTGCATCAGGATTCTTTAGTGGAATCAGGATTCTTTAGTGGAATCAGCTGTCAAATATAAGACAACCAGAATATAAAAAACAAACACAAGACAACCAGAATACAGAGCCTTAAAATAGCTGGTATGTCCCTCTCTCAGTCGATGGCAAACACTGATCCTAATATGTAGAGAAGAAGGCTGAGCCTGCACTCACATCTGATGTTTCATGAATACTTTAAAATGCCGTGTGTGTGTGCACACGCATGTGTGTGCATGCATGCACACGTATGGTTTATTTGGTATGTTCTTCAGGAGAAAATTGAGGAAGAGAGGCATGAATATCATAGCTAGTGACCCTCCTATGATAGGCCAGCTTCCTACATTTCAAAACTTCTGGTTTATTTCTTGATGGCTAATAAGCCCTGGTGGTGCAGTGGTTAGGAGCCCCGCTGCTAACCAAAAGTTCAGTAGTTGGAATCCACCAACCACTCCTCGGAAACTCTATGGGGTAGTTCTACTCTGTCCTGTAGGGTTGCTGTGAGTAGGAATCAACTCGACTGGAAAGGGGTAAATCAAAATTGTTGGAATTCCACCAACATTGCGTGACAGGAATACGATTTTCCTTTTCTGGTCTATTATTCAGTATCTAATTAGTTATATTGTAAACACATCTACCTAAATCAGCCACTGGGCAAATAACTTTGTTCCAGTGCTCTACTGATAATTGGGAAAAAGCATATAGCCAGGTGAAACTTTCTTCCCTTAGAACCCGTAACATCCTTCTCTGATGGGTTATCATCATGAGTCAAGGAAGATTTCGTTTTATTTTTGGCTATCGGAGCACAGAGCACAAAACAAAGTGTTCATGGAAAGAAATTGTCTTGGAGAGTAAGCAGTTCTTTGGCAAGGGATGCGACTGGAGAGAAAGAACATCCTGTTAATAATGAGAAGAGAGAGAACCGAAAAAGAACAAAACAAAACTTATTCTAAGATCGAAAGGAAATCAGGCAGACCCTTAAAGAAATCACGCTGTATGTGAATGACGCTTAAATAACTTTGTGTGTCCTTTCAGTGGCCAATGACCTTGGTAAAGTGAGGAACAGACAGATGAAAGATAAACAACAGCATTCTGTTGTTCACTGGGAGGAATGTGATTCGAGAGTTGAATCCGTAGGGCTAAAATCAAGCCAGGGAGGTGTCCTTATTTTTGTATGAAAGCAAGCAATGTGACATGATGAAGTCATTCCAGCGGGTGTCTGGAGAAGGCTGAGGTATGCAGACATGTTACTGAAAGCATTACAAAAGGATTTTAAGGATTCTAAGGAAAGAAAGTTTAAAGTTTCACCTGGGATGAGCTTTCTCCTGATTATCAGCGGAGCACTAGAATGAAGTTATTGCCCAGCGGGTGATTTAGGTAGATGTGTTCTATAACATAACGAAGTTGTTGTTGTTTTTAGGTGCTATCAAGTCAGTTTGACTCATAGCGACCGTATGTACAATAGAACGAAACACTGCCCAGTCCTGTGCCATCCTCACAATTGTTGCTATGCTCGAGCCCATTGTTGCAGCCACTGTGTCAGTCCATCTCATTGAGGGTCTTCCTCTTTTTTGCTGACTTCTACTTCACTAAGCAAGAAGCCCTTCTCCAGGGACTGATCCCTCCTGATAACATGTCCAAAGTGTCTGAGACATAGTCTCACCATTCTTGCTTCTAAGGAGCATTCTGGCCGCACTTCTTCCAAGACAGATTTGTTCATTCTTTTGGCAGTCCATGGTATATTCAATATTCTTCACCAACACCACTATTCAAAGGTGTCAATTCTTCTGTCTTTCTTATTCATTGTCCAGCTTTCTCATGCATATAAGTGATTGAAAACACAATGGTTTGGGTCAGGCGCACCTTAGTCTTCAAGATGACGTCTTTGCTTTTCAACACTTCAGAGAGGTCTCTTGCAGCAGATTTACCCAATGCAATGTGTCTTTTGATTTCTTGACTGCTGCTTCCATAGCTGTTGTTCATGGATCCAAGTAAAATGAAATCCTTGACAACCTCAGTCTTTTCTTCATTTATCATGATTTTGATTATTGGTCCACTTGTGAGGATTTTTGTTTTCTTTATGTTGAGGTGTAATCCATGCTGAAGGCTATAGTCTTTAATCTTCATTAGTAAGTGCTTCAAGTCCTCTTTGCTTTCAGCAAGCAAGGTTGTGTCATCTGCATAATGCAGGTTGTTAATGAGTCTTCCTCCAATCCTGATTCTGCATTCTTCTTCATATAGTCCAGCTTCTTCAATTATTTGCTTAGCATACAGATTGAATAGGTATGGTGAAAGGTACAACCCTGAAGCACACCTTCCTTGACTTTAAACCATGTAGTATCCCCTTATTCTGTTCAAATGACTGCCTCTTGATCAATGTACAGATTTCTCATGAGCACAATTAAGTGTTCTAGAACTCCCATTCTTGGCAATGTTCTCCCTAATTTGTTATGATCCACACAGTCAAATGCCTTAGCATAGTCAGTAAAACACAAGTAAACATCTTTCTGGTATTCTCGGTTTTCAGCCAGGATCCATCTGACATCAGCAATGATATCGCTGTTTCCATATCCTCTTCTAAATTCAGCTTGAATTTCTGGCAGTTCCCTGTCGATATACTGATGTGGCCACTTTTGAATGATTTTGCTTCATGTGATATTAATGATATTGTTTGATAATTTCCGCATTCATTTGGATCACCTTTCTTGGAAATAGTCATCTGTCAGTTTGTTGTATTGTGGGGGCTTGTGTGTTGCTGTGATGCTGGAAGCTATGACACTGGTATTCAAATACCAGCGGAGTCACCCATGGTAGACAGTGTAACTAAGTAGATACTAGATAATAGACCAACAGAGTAAAGCCATCTCCCTTTTATGGAATGTTGGGAGGCTTGAATGTGGACAGAACAACTAACTCTCAAGGTATCCACTGGCATTAAGGCAGCTTCAAGGTGACTGGGTGTTCCTCCACGTTTTATAAACATAAAGTCCATTTCATTAGAGGCAACACAGAAGAGTGGATATAATGTGTGTCATACATGACAAACAAGAGTTGAAATGAAGGTCTCACTACTGGCGTAAACACGGCCAGGTCACTTAGCCTCTCTCACCTTCATGCTGCACATCTGTAAAATGGCAATATTAGTAGCTTGCCCAAGTTTATCTGGATTAAAAGGGCTGATACATATAAAGCACATAGCCTAGTGTTGGGTGCCTATTGGACTCTTAATATATAGTTCCTTCCTCATTATCTTATCAAGCTCTTACAAAACGTAGCATAGAACTTAGATCTGGGAGTGGGCTATAAAATGGTTTTTTCCATTTTCTATAAATCAATCAAGACTTAAGTCCCAAGACCAAGGGAATCTCATCAGCTTTGAGTGCCTCGCTTTCCTTTGTCCCTAGGGGAAATGTTTGGGACATTTTTCCCTCTATAAATGCTTTGCCACCCTCACCAGCCTATCAAAAGCAAGGACTTTCTGTCCAAAAGCAGGTCAACCCTGGTGCTTGCTGATGAAAACCTTGTACTTAATGATAATATCATCATCACATTATAAAGTAATATTTGAGCCAACGAGAGCAACATGGCAGGCAACTTGCCATGAAATTCCACTTTGTCAGGTTTCTTCTGCAAACTTTCAAATTTCTACATTTGGAAATATTTTTAAAAAAATGTTCTTATGCAATTTGAGCAGTTATTTTAATATATTTCTTATAGTATGCCATGTAGGAAAAACTCATTTATACCACGCATATTTTATTTCTCAATAGCTTATTTTCTTTGCAGGTGAGGGAGGTCCAAATCAAACTAGTTCATGCAAGAAAAATACTTTCATTAGCTCAAGTAACCAAACCACAATTTACCAGTAGAATAAGGATGACTGGATGTAGAAAACTGAATATTTCCACCATTCACCTTTTTGGGTGGGGTTGGAGAGTGGTGGTATAAGAACCCTAACCTGTCTCATTTTCTCCTCTGTATAGAGAAGGATAATACATGACCATCCCCAGCAGAACCACATGATTAGAGCGGTGTGAGGTAAGTTTTATAAAAAAACCTCCATCTGGGTGGACAAAACAATAATTATCCTCTACGTCATTTTGTTCTCATCCACAAAAAGGACCAAACGTTTTAGAGTTATTTTAAGTCCAAATGTTAAATTATAATATGGCCATAAAAGAAGATCCAATGCAGGTTTGATATTTTTTTAATCTACGTCTAATCAATGTGACCAAATTTTTAGGATCCAGGGAGATGTTGAACTACATCTCAACAACTATTCATCATTTATTCTCGATGTTTCTACTCTTAGCCTTGAAGTGTTCTCAGAGCTGTGGAGTTTTGTGGTAACAATCCTCTTTATCTAGTGGATAAATCAATAGCAAATCTCTTTTCCCTTAGTACCTGAGAAACAAAGTCCTCAGAAGTCCCAATGCGCTTTTCGATGAACCAGATTAAAGCTTGTCCACCATAAATCATCCCCACAAGTTCACTGATGAGTTCTGAAATGACTGATGCCTTCATGGCACTGTAAATATTTCTCTTGCTTGATTTTCTTTGGTAGTTGTCCTTCCCTCCTCAGACCAGCCACAAAAACGATGCTTGATAAGACTCCCTCAATGCTGCTTTATTGAATACACTTATAAGGACTACTTTTGGAAAAGGATGCTAAAAAGACTTTACCTTTGTGAGTAGAGAAAATTTAATGGAACAAAACTATTCAGCAGAGCCAATTATTGAACTGGTATTTTAATTATAACTACTTGTACTTAGGAAACCCTGGTAGTATAGTGGTTAAGAGCTATGGCTGTTAACCCAAAGGTCAGCAGTTTGAATCCACCAGGTGCTCCTTGGAAACACTGTGGGGTAGTCGTACTCTGTCCTATAAGGTCCCTATGAGCCTGAATTGACTTGACAGCACCAGTTTTTTGTTTTTTTTTTTAACTTAAATGAATGTTCCATAAAATGTCTTTTCAAGTTACAGGGTGCCATGTTACTATGCAAAATATGGAATGTTAGAAGAAATTCTATCACCTGAAAAAGCTGCTCTCTTAAGTTTTACCAAACCATCAACAGTTTCTGATTTGGCATATTCTTTAATATAATGACATACATACGCATTTTATGATATAAAAGGACCATATTATGGGATAGAATGTTTAAAACACTATATAAATCATAAGAAAAATGCAAAATCACCATATGTAACATGGTCCAAAAATAACTAGTATTACCACTTTATATTTCATCTATCAATCTACGCATCTGTCACACACTGAGAATTTTGTGTGTGTCTTTTTTTTTTTTTTTTGGTTTAAGTGAAAGTTTGCAAATCAAGTCAGTCTCTCATACAAAAATTTATATACATCTTGCTATATATTCATAATTGCTCTCCCCCTAATGAAATAGCACACTTCTCCCCTTCACTCTCTCTGTTCCTGTCCACTCAGTCAGCTTCTTACCCCCTCTGCCCTCTCATCTCCCCTCCAGACAGGAGATGCCAGCATAGTCTCATGTGTCTATTTGATCCAAGAAGCTAATTCTTCACCAGTATCTTTTTCTGTCCCATTGTCCAGTCCAATCCCTGTCTGAACAGTTGGCTTTGGGAATGGTTCCTGTCTTGGGCTAACAGAAGGTCTGGGGACCATGACTACCAGGGTGCTTCTAGTCTCAGTCAGACCATTAAGTCTGGTCTTTTTACAAGAATTTGGGGTCTGCAACCCACTGCTCTCCTGCTCCCTCAGGGGTTCTCTGTTGTGTTCCCTGTCAGGGCAGTCATCAGTTGTAGCCAGGCACCATCTAGTTCTTCTGGTCTCAGGCTGATGTAGTCTCTGGTTTATGTGGCCCTTTCTGTCTCTTGGGGTCATAATTACCTTGTGTCTTTGGTGTTCTTTATTCTCCTTTGCTCCAGGTGGGTTGAGACCAATTGATGCATCTTAGATGGCCCCTTGCTAGCGTTTAAGATCCCAGACAACTCTCTCCAAAGTGGGATGCAGAATGTTTTCTTAATAGATTTTATTATGGTAATTGACTTAGATATCCCCTGAAAATATGGTCCCCAAACCCCTGCCCCTGCTACGCTGGCCTTCAAAGTGTTCAGTTTATTCAGGAAACTTCTTTGCTTCTGGTTTAGTCCAGTTGTGCTGACCTCGCCTGTACTGTATGTTGTTTTTTCCCTTCATCTAAAATAGTTCTTATCTACTATCTAATTAGTGAATACCCCTCTCCCTCACTGCCTCCTTCCCCCCTCTTGTAACCGTAATGGTCTTATACAATATTTGTCCTTTTGCAACTAATTTCACTCAGCATAATGCCTTCCAGATTCTTCCATGTTATAAAATGTTTCACAGATTCATCACTGTTCTTTATCAATGTGTAATATTCCGTTGTGTGAATATACCATAATTTATCCATTCTTTCATTGATGGGCACCTTGGTTGCTTCCATCTTTTTGCTATTGTAAACACTGCTGCAATGAACATGGGTGTGCATATATCTGTTGGTGTAAAGGCTCTATTTCTCTAGGATATATTCCAAGGAGTGGGATTGCTGGATAGTATGGTAGTTCTATTTCTGGCTTTTTAGGGAAGTGCCAAATCGATTTCCAAAGTGGTTGTACCATTTTACATTCTCACCAGCAGTGTATAAGTGTTCCAGTCTCTCCATAACCTCTCCAACATTTATTATTTTGTGTTTTTTGGATTAATGCCAGCCTTGTTGGAGTGAGATGGAATCTCATTGTAGTTTTGATTTGCATTTCTCTAATGGCTAATGACTGTGAGCATTTCCTCATGTATCTATTAGCTACCTGAACGTCTTCTTTAGTGAAGTCCCTGTTCATATCCTTTGCCTATTTTTGAAATTGGGTTATTTGTCTTTTTGTGATTGAATTTTAGCAGAATCATGTAGATTTTAGAGATCAGGCACTGATCGGAAATGTCATAGCTAAAAACTTTTTCCCAGTTTGTAGGTAATCTTTTTACTCTTTTGGTGAAGTCTTTGGATGAGCATAGGTGTTCGATTTTTAGGAGCTCCCAGTTATCTGGTTTCTCTTCTGCATCTTTAGTAAATGTTTTCTATACTGTTTATGCCATGTATTAAGGCTCCTAACGTTGTCCCTATTTTTTCTTCCATGATTTTTATCATTTTAGACTTTATGTTTAGGTCTTTGATCCATTTTGAGTTCGTTTTTGTGCATAGTATGAGGTATGGGTCTTGTATCATTTTTTTGCAGATGGATATCCAGTTATACCAGCACTATTTTTTAAAAAGACTGTCTTTTCCCGAATTAACTGACTTTGGGCCTTTGTCAAATATCATCTGTTCATGTATGGATGGATTTATGTCTGGATTCTCAATTCTGTTCCATTGGTCTATGTATCTATTGTTGTACCAGTACCAGGCTGTTTTGACTACTGTGACTGTATACGTTCTAAAATCAGATAGAGTGAGGCCTCCCACTTTGTTCTTCTTTTTCAATAATACTTTACTTATCTAGGGCCTCTTTCCCTTCCAAATGAAGTTGGTGATTTCTTTCTCCATCTCTTTAAAAAATGTCATTCGAATTTGGATCAGAATTGCATTGTATCTATAGACCGCTTTTGGTAGAACAGACATTTTTACAATGTTAAGTCTTCCTAGCCATGAACAAAGTATGTTTTTCCACTTAATGTAAGTCTCTTGGTTTCTTGCAGTAGTGTTTTGTAGTTTTCTTTGTATAAGTCTTTTACATCTCTGGTAAGATTTATTCCTAAGTATTTTATCTTCTTGGGGGCTACTGTAAGTGGTGTTGATTTGGTGATTTCCTCTTTGATGTTCTTTTTGTTGGTGTAGAGTAATCCAACTGATTTTTCTATGTTTATCTTGTATTCTGATAATCTGCTGAACTCTTCTATCAGTTTCAGTAGTTTTCCTGAGGATTCCTTGGGGTTTTCTGTGTACAAGAGCATGTCATCTGCAAATAGAGATACTTTTACTTCTTCCTTGCCAATCTGGATGCCCTTTATTTCTTTATGTAGCCTAATTGCTCTGGCTAAGACCTCCAGCACAATGTTGAATAAGAGCGGTGATAAAGGGCATGTTTGTCTGGTTCCCGATCTCAAGAGGAATGCTTTCAGGCTCTCTCCATTTAGGATGATGTTGGCTATTGGCTTTGTATAAATGCCCTTTATTATGTTGAGGAATTTTCCTTCTATTCCTATTTTGCTGAGAGTTTTTATCATGAATGGGTGTTGGACTTTGTCAAATGCCTTTTCTACATCAATTGATAAGATCATGTGATTCCCGTCTTTTGTTCTATTTATGTGATGGATTACATTGTTTTTCTAATGTTGAAACATCCCTGCATACCGGGTATGAATCCCACTTGGTCATGGTGAATTATTTTTTTGATATGTTGTTGAATTCTATTGGCTAGAATTTTGTTGAGGATTTTTGCGTCAAAGTTCATGAGGGATATAGGTCTATAATTTTCTTTTTTTGTGGTGTCTTTACCTGGTTTGGGTATCAGGGATATGCTGGCTTCATAGAAAGAGTTTGGGAGTATTCCGTCCTTTTCTATGCTCTGAAATACCTTTAGCAGTGGTTGTGTTAACTCTTCTCTGAATGTTTAGTAGAACTCTGCAGTGAAGCCGTCTGCACCCAGCTTTTTTTTTGTTGGGAGTTTTTTGATTATGTTTTCCATCTCTTCTTTTGTTATGGGTCTATTTAGTTGTTCTACCTCTGTTTGTGTTAGTTTAGGTAGGTAGTGTGTTTCTAGGAATTCATCCATTTCTTCTAGGTTTTCAAATTCGTTAGAGTACAATTTTTCATACTAATCTGATATGATTCTTTTAATTTCAGTTGGGTCCTTTTTTTTTTTTTCTGTTGTAATATTTTTTAATATTGCCTATCTCATTTCTTATTTGGGTTATTTGCTTC
This sequence comes from Loxodonta africana, assembly GCF_030014295.1. Taxonomy (NCBI): domain Eukaryota; kingdom Metazoa; phylum Chordata; class Mammalia; order Proboscidea; family Elephantidae; genus Loxodonta; species Loxodonta africana. Next base: position 31,003,065 of record NC_087352.1, on the reverse strand, counting down.
CTCTTCTGTTTTTCTTTTGTGAGTTTGGCCAATGGTTTATCAATTTTGTGGATTTTTTCAGAGGACCAGCTTTTGGTCTTGTTAATTCCTTTGATTGTTTTTCTGTTTTCTATTTCATTTAATTCTGCTCTAATTTTTATTATTTGTTTTCTTCTGGTGCCTGAGGGTTTCTTTTGTTGTTCTCTTTCTATTTGCTCAAGTTGTAGGGATAATTCTTTGATTTTGGCCCTCTCTTCCTTTTCTATGTGTGCATTTATTGATATAAATTGACCTGTGAGCACTGCTTTCACTGTGTCCCAGAGGTTTTGATAGGAAGTGTTTTCTGTTTCTTTGTGTTCTATGAATTTCTTTATTCTCTCCTTAATGTCTTCTATAACCCAGTCTTTTTTGAGCAAGGTATTGTTCAGTTTCCAAGTATTTGATTTCTTTTCCCTGATTTTTCTGTTATTGATTTCTACTTTCATGGCCTTATGGTCTGAGAAGATGCTTTGTAATATTTTGATGTTTTGGATTCTGCCGAGGTTTGTTTTATGACCTAATATGTGATCTATTCTAGAGAATGTTCCATGTGCACTAGGAAAGAAGGTATACTTGACTACTGTTGGGTGGAGTGTTCTGTATATGTCTCTAAGGTCAAGTTGGTTGATTGTGGCATTTAAATCTTCCATTGTCTTTATTGAGCTTCTTTCTGGATGTCCTGTCCTTTGCCGAAAGTGGTAGGTTGAAGTCTCCTACTATTATTGTGGAGTTGTCTATCTCACTTTTCAATGCTGATAGAGTTTGTTTTATGTATCTTGCAGCCCTGTCATTGGGTGCATAAATATTTAATATAGTTATATCTTCTTGGTATAATGTCTCTTTAATCATTATATAGTGTCCTTCCTTATCCTTTCTGGTAGATTTAACTTTAAAGTCTATTTTGTCAGAAATTAATATTGCCACTCCTGCTTTTTTTGATTGTTGTTTGCTTGATATATTCTTTCCATTCTTTGAGTTTTAATTTGTTTGTGTCTCTAAGTCTAAGGTGCGTCTATTGTAGGCAGCATATAGATGGATCATGTTTTTTTAATCCATTCTGCCACTCTCTGTTTCTTTATTGGAGCATTTAGTCCATTTACATCCAGCGTAATTATGGATAGGTATGAATTTAGTGCTATCATTTTGATGTCTTTTTTTGTGTGTTGTAGACAGTTTCTTTTTCCCACTTAGCTTTTTTTGTGCTGAGTAGTTTATCTTTATATATTGTCTTTTCCTCTTATTTGTTGTCGTTGATTTTGTTTCTGCTCAGTCTCTATTTTTTTCTTGTATTTTATTTTGATGTGTAGGGTAGTTTGTCTCCTTTGTGTTTACCTTAATATTTAACCCTATGTTTCTAAATTTAAACCTAACTTTCTTTTCTTTATACCAGATTGTCTTCTTCTCCATATGAAAGATCTATGACTACATAGTCCCTGTTTATTGTTTTAGTGTTGTCTTCTTTTACATAATAACATCGCTATTTCCCTGTTTTGAGTGTTTTTTTATCTTGATTTATTTTTATGATTTCCCTGTCTGGGTTGACATCTGATTGCTCTGTCCAGTGTTCTAGTCTTGGGTTGATACCTGATATTGTTGATTTTCTAACCAAAGAACTCCCTTTAGTATTTCTTGTAGTTTTGGTTTGGTTTTTACAAATTCCCTAATCTTCTGTTTATCTGGAAATGTCCTAATTTTACCTTCATATTTGATTTGAGAGACAGTTTTGCTGGATATTTGATTCTTGGCTGGCAATTTTTTTCCTTCAATTCTTTATATAAGTCATCCCATTGTCTTCTTGCCTGCATGGTTTCTGCCACGTAGTCTGAGCTTATTCTTATTGACTTTCCTTTGTAGGTGACTTTTCTTTTATCCCTAGCTGCTCTTAAAATTCTCTCTTTATCTTTGGTTTTTGTAAGTTTGATTATAATATATCTTGGTGACTTTCTTTTAAAATCTGCCTTATGTGGAGTTTGATGAGGATTTTGGATAGATATCTTGGATAGATATCAGGGAAGTTTCCTGCCAACAAATCTTCAACAATTCTCTCTGTATTTTCTGTTATCGTTCCCTGTTCTGGTACTTCAATCACTCGTAGGTTATTTCTCTTGATAGAGTCCCACATGATTCTTAAGCTTTCTTCATTTTTTTTCATTCTTTTTTATGATTTTTCTTCAAATATATTGCTGCCAAATGCTTTCTCTTCAAGTTCACAATTCTGTCTTCCACTTGCTCAATTCTACTCCTTTGACTTTCTATTGAGTTGTCTACTTCTGTCATTTTATTGTTAATCTTCTGAATTTCTGATTGCTGTCTGTCTATGGATTTTTCCAGCTTATTAAATTTTTCATTATGTTCCTGAATAACCTTTTTAACTTCTTCAACTGCTTTATCTGTGTGTTCCTTGGCTTGTTCTGCATATTGCCTGATTTCCTTCCTGATGTCTTGAAGGGTCGTGTATATTAATCTTTTGTATTCTGCATCCAGTAATTCCAGGAAGGCACTTTTATCTAGAAGATCCCTTGATTCTTTGTTTTGAGAGCTTGTTGAAGTGATCATGGACTGTTTCTTCATGTGATTTGATATCGACTGTTGTGTTTGAGCCATCTCTAAGTTATTTTATTAGTTTATTTTATGTTTACTTACTACATCCTCGCTTCTTGTTTTGTTTTGTTTTGATATGCCCAAATGGATTGCTTGAGTGAGCTATCTTGATTATTTTCACCTTTGAAGCTCTGACGTTCTGGTCACCAGATGGCTAGAGCTGTTATCAGGTATATCAGTTTAGGAATCCATTCACGTTTCTTATATTTATTCAGCTCAGGTGTCCAGATTGCTGCTCTTCAAGTGTGCGGTACGGGCTCTGTCTTACAGTTCAAGAGGGGCAGGGGTGATTGGTGTAGGTATTGGTATCTTGTTGCAGCAGGGGTCATGCTCTGAACAAGGCTTGGGACTAAGAATCATCCCCCAGGTGTCTCTGAAGAAGGCACATCCCTCTTCCCTAGATCACACATGTGGGTGGGTTCTGCAGAGAGACTACGACCACCCAAAGATTTTCATAGTAGGGACTGGGAGGTACCAGTTATCTTTGGATCCCTGTCGCAGGTGGCTGGGTGACCTGAGTAGAGCCACCAGTCCTTAGGCCCCTGATGTGGGTAGGTGAGGACCCTGCTTAATATGAAAGCAGTGTCAAACATCAAACACCCACTTCTCCACTGCACAGCTGAAACAGTTGTAGTCTGCCAACAAGGGCCTATACTCCTGAAATAGGCCCACACAGGTCCATGCAGGGCAGGAAGCTACTCAAAGTCCACGGACCATTTATGCCTGGACAGGAGCTGCTTCTGTCCTGAGCTCCCCAGGTTAGTGGAGCTGGCAAATTATCTTTTCCACCCAGTTGCAAATTTTTTCCTTCCCCAAGGCCAGGAGGATGGCTCTAGATGCTCACCAGGGTCTACCTCAGGCCCAGGGATTCAGCTGCTGAAGCTGGCTTGGGCCAGGGGGCGCACAGTAAAATATTTGCAAGTACTTATCTTTGCCGAGAGTGCTGTTCTCCTCAGGTTCTGGAGGTGTGAGTAGACTGTGTGGCTGGCTGCTTCTCCCTGAGGAATCTGTAGCTGAACGCTAGTACCAGCCTTGAGATCCTTCTAACAGGTTACATGCATCAGTAGTCTGTTCTTGTTTGTTGATGAATAGTATTCCATGGAAGGGGCCCTGCTGGTGCAATGGTTAAGTGCTCAGTTACTAAATGAAAGGTCAGAGATTAGAATCTAACAGCAGCTCCACAGGAGAAAGATGTGGCAGTCTGCTTCCATAAAAATTATGGCCTTGGAAATCATATGGGGCAATTCTACTCTGTCCTATAAGTTTGCTATGAATCAGAATTGACTCCAAGGGAATGAGTTTGTTATTCCATAGCAGTATTCCACAGTTTAACCACTCATGTATTGAGAGACGTTTTGGTCATTTCCAAAATTTGGCTATTACAAATAAAGGGGGCATGAACACTTTCATACAGGTTTTTGTGTGGATGTAAGCCTTCATTTCCATGAGAGTAATACCAAAGGGTGTGATTGCTGCGTCACATGGTAGTTGGATATTTAGTTTTTTTTTTTTTTAAGCAACTGCCAAACTGTGTTTCCAGAGTGGCAGTTCCGTTTTACATTCCCACCAGCAATGTCTTTGCGAGCTACTCTGTCTGCATCCTTGCCAGCATTTGGAGTTGTCACTATTTTTTTCTTTTCTTTTTTCTAGCCACTCTGATAGGTGTATAGTGATACTGTGGTTTTGACTGGCATTTCCCTAATGGCTAATGATGTTTAACTCCTTTTACTGTGTTTCTTTTCTATCTGTGTGTCCTCTTAGGTGAAATGTTTATTTGTGCTTTTGCCCAATATGTAATTGGATTTTTTTTTTTTTTTATGGTTTAGTTTTGGTAGTTCTTTGAAATTCCAGATACAAGTCCTTTGTCAGATATATGTCTTGAAAATATTCTCTCCTGATTTGTAGCTTGTATTTTCATCCTGTTAACCGGTCTTTTGCAGAACAAAAAATTTTCATCCTGATGACATGGAATTCGTTGGTTTTCCTTTCATGGGCCATGCTTTTGATGTCAAGTCAGAATTCTTCACCTTGTTCTATGTCCTAAAGATTTTCTCCTTTTTCTCCAAAAGTTTTACAATTTTATATTTTACATATGTAATGGATTGAATTGTGTCCCCCCCCAGAATATGTGTCAAGTTGGTTAGGCCATGTGCGGTTGTCCTCCATTTTGTGATTTTCCTAAGTATTGTAAATCATAAACTCTGTCTGTGGTTAAAAGGGTTAAGGTGGGATGTAACACTCTTGCTCAGGGCTCTTTCTGACCCCACTGTAAATGGGGTTTCCCTGGGGTATGGTCTGCACCACCTTTTATCTCTCAACAGGTAGAAGGAAAGGGAAGCAAACAGAGAGATGGGGACTTCATACCATAAAGAAAGAAGCACCAGGAACACAGTGTGTCCTTTGGTCCTGAGGTTCCTGTGCTGAGATGCTCCCAGACCAGGAGAAAACTGATGACAAGGGCCTTCCTCCACAGCTGACAGAGACAGAAAGTGTCCCCACGGAGCCAGTGCCTTGTAATCAGTCTTGTAGCGTACTGGACTGTGAGAGAATAAACTTCTCTTTGTTAAAGCCATCCACTTGTGGTATTTCTGTTATACAAGCACTAGATAACTCGGACAACATCTGAGTCCAGGATCCATTTTGAGTAAATCATGTAAAGGGTGTGAAGTTTAGGTGGAGATTCATTGTTTTTACCTTCAGATTCCTCATTATTCCAGTACTATTTATTGAAAAGGGTTTCTCTTAACATGGTATAATGAAGGTCTATTAATAATTTTATAAATTTAATATTGTGGGCTATGTACCATTTTATTTTATTAATTTTTATATTTATTAATTTTATTTATTAATATTTAAAATTATTTTAATCATTTATTATAGATGTTTACATTATTTTTTTCCTACTTCAAGTAAGGCTGAAACAAGTATCTCTGGCTAAGAATCTACTTGTGTACATTATGATTTTTTTTATAGGCATCCATCCATTTGGGTGAATTGAATGGAGTTTTTCAGGTAGAAACAAATAAACCCATTGCTATCAAGTCAATTCTGACTCATAGTGACCCTATAGGACAAAGTAAACTGCTCCATTGGATTTCCAAGGAGCAGCTGATGGATTTGAACTGCCGATCTTTTGGTTAGCAGCTGAGCTCTTAGCCACTGGACCATCAGGGCTCCTTTAAGGTAGTGGCACCACACAAAATCTTTCCCAGGAGTTTCATGTGTTCTAACAGCCATTACAAACAACCATGTGGGCAGGTATCTTTGGACAAACAAGAGAAACTACCCTAATTACCTCTGCAAAAACATCTCTGAAAAGTTAGATTTTCTTTGCCTCCATCAAAAGAGGCAGAGAGTTAGTAACCATAAAATCTTCATTTCAGGTTCCTTACATGTGGTATGATTATACTTCTTTCTGGAATTAAAGCATAATATTCTTTTGGTCATATGCATTCTACTTTTAAATTCATAGCCATAACATTTCAAGAAAAATAGTTCTTGAAAAATTTCATTGTAACTTTAAGACTGTACGAAACACCAAGTTCATTATCAACCAATGACTAATTACTTACAGTGCATTTAAGCTCAGCATTTTGCTAGGTTCCCAACCTTGAGGAATGGTTTTTTAATTTAATCAAATGAGTTTTTGACGTTTCTCAATGTAAACACACGTATTTTTCCTTTGATCAATCAATGTTAAGAAATCCATAATTCATGTGGAACTACTGATAATAGAGTCACTCATGTATTGCCAGGATAGGACTGCCCGCTATTCTTATTTTAATTGTTGCTGTATTCAATTTGGAGCCCTGGTGTCATAGTGGTTAAGAGCTCAGCTGCTAAGCAAAAGGTCGGCAGTTCAAATCCACCAGCCACTCCTTGGAAACACTATGGGGCAGTTCTACTCTGTCCTATAGGGTTGCTATGAGTCGGAACCAACTCGACAGCACCTACCAAGAACAACAACATATTCAATTTACAAATATTTTGTGTAGGATTTATGCATCTGTGTTTGAAAATGTAATATTTTTGCATTATCTTTGCATAGGATTCTTCTATTCCTTGAAGGTATTTGTGGTAGGCAAAATAATGACCCCTCCAAAATGTCCATGTCCTAATCTCAGGAACAAATTACGTTTCATGGCAAAGGGACTATGCAGATGTAATTAAGATTGTTGTTGTGTGCTATCTCGTCTACTCCAACTCATAGCAACCCTCTAGGACAGACTAGTACTACCTCATAGGTTTCCTAGGCTGTAATCTTTACAGGAGCAGGTTGCCAGGTCTTTTCTCCCACAGAGCCCCCGTTGGGTTCAAATCACCGACCTTCCGGTTAGCAGCTGAGCACTTAACCTTTGCACCACCAGGGCTTCTTTAATTAATCTAGGGAGTTTAAGATAGGGAGATTTTTCTGGGTTATCTGAGTGGGCCCAACCTCATCACAAGAGCCTTGATGGGCAGAGAATAATCCTGGGTGGAGTCAGAGAGATGTGGTGGAAGAGCAGGAGAGAGATGCAGCTGTGAGAAAATCATAGAGATTCTAAGTGAGCAGGACTTCTCACGGTGTTGCTGGCTCTGAGAGGTGGGGTCCTGTGTACAAGAGCCAAGAAGCCACTAGGAGCCAACACCTAGGAGCCCTAGTGGATGCTACCACAGAAGGGAGGATCCCAGTCCTACAACCAAAGGAATTAGAGAGTCTGTCAGCCACCTCAACGAGCCCAGAATAAGCTTTTCCCAAAACCCAACCTTAATTCTGGGCTACATACCTAAGACAATAAATGTGTGTATTTTTAAGCTACTAAGTTTGTAGTCATAATGAGTCAGAATCGACTCGACAGCACTGGGTTTGGTTTTGGTTTTTGGAAGTTTGTAGTGGAGTGCTGGCAGCACAGTAGACAAGAGCTTGGCTGCTAACCAAAAAGGCCGGCAGTTCAAATCCACCAGCCGCTCTTTGAAATCCTATAGGGCAGTTGTAGTTATTATTTACGTCAGCAATTAAAAACTAATACAGGATTATAGAGCTTACCCATAAAATCTTTGGAATCTCTAGTTGCATGTAAGACTCCTGCCTGGTTTGTATTATATTCAGGTAGATGTTATACTCTCTTAAACTATTTTTGGCAGTTGACATTTGTTAAGAAGTCATCTACTTTACCCAGTATTTTCACAATTTTTTTTTGTGTAAAACTCATTCCAAGTTCCTACAAGAACTATCCCAGAGAACACCAGCTATATAAAACCAACAGGAAAAACCATTAAATGCAGGACAAAAATATCATCAAATTCCTCTTCCTGAGGAAAGTCGAAGGAGAGCTCACTTTGACTAAGTGATCTTGTTATATTCTAAGTGTTTCAGATGGAATGGAATTTAAACTCATTTGGTAGCGAATTAAACTCCTCCACCTCTATAAATGTGTCTAACCTTCTTTGGGGATGGTTTGGGTAACCATGCAGCATCTGTTTAATGGATCTTCTTCCGCATCCTGTATGGCGTCCTATACGCTGAGTGAACGAAACACGGCTAGGTAATGATGCAGTGTCCACACGAGGGGCTTGCGTGCATTGTTCACCATTCTTGCTTGTGAACAACTAAGACTAGAGTCAGTCTTGGCTGATGATGCTTCAGTCATGAGTAAGGATGTTCCAGAAACCTAAATGCCTCCAATATTCTTTGAAAAATAAGTAAATTTATTTACAAGTGACAGAGCTATAATTTTACACGTTAGTATTTCCTGAGACCTAGTTCGGAGTGCCATGGCTACTGAAAGAGAAGCAGCTAGAGTCAGCCTGGCCAGATTACGTGACTTCACAGAAAGCCTGTGATGGGCAGTGAAAGGACCAGGATGGTGGGGGGGGGGCACTCTGAGACCTCCTGCCCTCGTGTCTGATCCTCTTCTGCAGTGCTCCCTGTTATGGCTGGAGTCTGTTCTGCCCCACACCCCTCCCTGCTGAGCCCTGGCACTAGGCATTCTGGAAAATTTTGTTTTGAAAATATTCCTTGAATACGTGAAGAAATATAACCTGGGATTTCTAAGGTCCAGGGCTGAATCATAATCCTGCCCTATTCCTATGAATTAGAAGACGTCTTCCCAAGACATGAGGGAGGCAACGTGGGGCCAAGGAGGCACTGCCCTGAGAGTCTTTGCCTTCAGTGCACACTGTTTGCAGCTCTACAACTGCGCCGTAATCCAAACTATTGTTTTCTAACCTTGTTCCAGCCCTCACCTAAGCCCCCCAACCCCACCACTTAGTCAGGGAGGCCCCAGCTTTATATTTCCTTCAGTGCTCACTTTCCCAGTTATGTCAACTGGCTCTGAGTCCCAGTGTTTCAGACACAGATCCCTGTGAGGTTATATCTGCCTCACACACCTAATACCTATCTACATATTGGTTTAAAATTTATTTTCTAACCTTTTCGTGACTGTTGGTCTCTTTACTGACTTATAATAGGATGAGAGCTGCCAAAAACTGGCAAATGTCAAAAGTTTGGCATAAGTTAGAGTTCATCAGTGCTAAGGGACCAGAGTCAACCTTCCCTGTACTGTCTGAAGAGATGTTACATTTATAGCGAACAACAGAAATTGTGGGGATACCAGGTCCCCTGACCATCACTGAGAGAGTCAGGCAGTGAAGGGGGGTCTGCCTAGAGCCCATAGCATGTCAGTAGCTGCTCATTCCCAGTCTTAATTGAGGACAAATAAACTCACTTCAGAAGGGTTGTCACTCTACATGGGAGCCCTGGTGGCATAATGATTAAGCACTTGGCTGCTAAAATAAAGGCTAAGGGTTCAAACCCACCAGCTAGTCCATGGGAGAAAAGACCTGGCAACCTGGTCACATAAAGATTACAGCCTAGGAAACCCCATAGGGCAGCTCTACTTTTTCACATGCAGTCTTTATGAGTTTGAATTGACTCGATGGCACCTAACAGCAACAAAAGCTCTCTGTATAGGAAGTGATGACAATGTTAACTTAGCTCTATGTTAGTTTTACCTTGAGTGTATCCCACCTGAATTTGGAGACCATCTGAAGAATGGATTTGATGCATTGAACACTGGTGACCGAAGACCTGACGAGTTGTGGAATGACATCAAGGACATCATCCATGAAGAAAGCAAGAGGTCATTGAAAAGACAGGAAAGAAAGAAAAGACCAAGATGGATGTCAGGGGAGACTCTGAAACTTGCTCTTCAGCGTCGAACAGCTAAAGCAAAAGGAAGAATTGATGAAGTAAAAGAATTGAACAGAAGATTTTAAAGGGCAGCTTGAGAAGACAAAATAAAGTATTATAATGACTTGTGCAAAGAGCTGGAGATGGAAAACCAAAAGGGAAGAACACACTTGGTGTTTTTCAAGCTGAAAGAACTGAAGAAAAAATTCAAGCCTCGAGTTGCGATAGTGAAGGATTCTATGGGGAAAATATTAAATGACGCAGGAAGCATCAAAAGAAGATGGAAGGAATACACAGAGTCATTATACCAAAAAGAATTAGTCAATGTTTAACCATTTCAAGAGATAACATATAATCAGGAACCGATGGTACTGAAGGAATAAGCCCAAGCTGCTCTGAAGGCATTGATGAAAAACAAGGCTCCAGGAATTGATGGAATATCAATTGAGATGTTTCAACAAACGGATGCAGCGCTGAAGGTGCTCACTTGTCTATGCCAAGAAATATGGAAGACAGCTTCCTGACCAACTGACTGGAAGAGATCCATATTTATGCCTATTCCCAAGAAAGGTGATCCAACCAAATGCAGAAATTATAGAACAATATCATTAATATCACATGCAAGCAAATTTTGCTGAGGATCATTCAAAAATGGCTGTAGCAGTATATCAACAGGCCAGTTTCAGAAGAGGACGTGGAACCAGGGATTTCATTGCTGATGTCAGATGGATCTGGCTGAAAGCAGAGAATACCAGAAGCATGTTCACCTGTGTCTTATTGACTATGCAAAGGCATTTGACTGTGTGGATCATAACAAACTATGAATAACATTGCTAAGAGTGGGAATCCCAGAACACTTAATTGTGCTCATGAGGAACCTTTACATAGATCAAAAGGCAGTTGTTTGGACAGAACGAGGGGATACTGCATGGTTTAAAGTCAAGAAAGGTGTACGCCAGGGTTGTGTTCTTTCACCATACCGATTTAATCTCTATGCTGAGCAAATAATATGAGAAGCTGGACTATATGAAGGAGAAAGGGGCATCAGGATTGGAGGAAGACTCATTAATGACCTGCATTATGCAGATGACACAACCTTGCTTGCTAAAAGTGAAAAGGACTTGAAGCACTTACTAATGAAGATCAAAGGCCACAGCCTTCAGTATGGGTTGCACCTCAACATAAAGAAAACAAAAATCCTCACAATTGGACCAATGAGCACGATCATGATAAATGGAGAAAAGATTGAAGTTATCAAGGATTTCATTTTACTTGGATCCACAATCAACAGCCATGGAAGAAGCAGTCAAGAAATCAAAAGATGCATTGCATTGGGTAAATCTGCTGCAAAAGACCTCTTTGAAGTGTTGAAGAGCAAAGATGTCACCTTGAAGACTAAGGTGCACCTGACCCAAGCCATAGTATTTTCAATCACATCATATGCATGTGAAAGCTGGACAAGGAATAAGAAAGACCAAAGTAGAATTGATGCCTTTGGATTGTGATGTCGGCGGAGAATATTGAATATACCATGTACTGCCAGAAGAATGAACAAACCTGTCTTGGAAGAAGCACAACCAGAATGCTCCTTAGAAGCAAGGATGTCGAGACTGCTTCTTACGTACTTTGGGCATGTTGTCAGGAGGGATCAGTCTCTGGAGAAGGATATCATGCTTGGCAAAGCACGGGGTCAGCGGAAAAGAGGAAGACCCTCAATGAGGTGGATTGACACAGTGGCTCCAACAATGGGCTCAAGCATAACAACAATTGTAAGGATGGCACAGGACCGGCCAGTGTTTCATTCTGCTGTGCATAGGGTTGCTATGAGTTGGAACTGACTCGATGGCACCTAACAACAACAACAACATGTTAGTTTTATGTAAACTGTGTTTACATTCTTATATCATATCATAATAATAAATATAACTAGAGAAATGTTAACACTTATTTTTCAGTTCCTTGCCTAGTTAGGTTATAGACTGCCTGGTTTCTGCCAGTAATTCTATGAAATTGGGCAGTTTCCCTTGGCCACCTGGATCTTGGTTTCCTCTTCTCCAAGATGAGATCAAACTAATGATTCTTATGTGATTGCACCATTCAAATATTCTGTGGTTCTAAGATACAATAATTTTTGAAGACCCACTACTAAGGAATTCAGAGGTATGGTTTTATTAAAAAAAAAAAAAAATCAAAGGAAAGGATCTTTTTCTTGTGAATGCTTTGGTGATTCCTAGCCCCACTGGATTTCAGAAGGGACTTGAAGAGGCTAAGTGCGCAAGTCAATAGCAAGATAGGCTGGACACTGCCCAGGCCACGTCTGCACCGCCTGTGGCCTCATTCTCAGCACCTTGCTTCGTGTTGTGATGGATGTTCTCATGAACAGAGGAACTAGGAAACTCTCAAGGGCGTGCTATCAGGACTCGTATTTAATTCTGTTTAACTTTCCTCTTTTTCTTACATAAAATATCTAGTGTACCTCTGTGCTCCCAATAACCTCTGTTTCCTACTGCCAATTCGACTCTATCCACTGCATTCAGCATTCAGCACATTACAGCCAGATTATTTTTCTGCATTCATGTCCATTTTGCTCAAATGACTTAGCATAGGAAGCCAAATGTGCATTAGACAGTAATTAATTTCCTGGATTTCCAAGATAAGTACTCTTGAAGGGACTTGGCTGAGGGGGCGTGTTGGCTGAGCAAGGGCCGTGGCTCTTGTAATTGATAACAGTTATGAACTGCCAGAGCCGAACACATCTCAGGGAAAGCATTTTAGATTAGTGTGTATTTTATTTTCTCTTTTCTCCTAGTTTTTTTTTAATTGTTGTAAAAATACAGATAACACAACATTTATCGGATTCCACGTTTTTCACATATACAATTCATTGAGATCAATTGCATGAGTCATCTTGTGCAACCATCACCAATGTTCTTTGCAAAGTTTTCCATCCACATATACAAAAACCCACTGCTTCCTAAACAATAATTCCCCCATTCCCTGCTTACCATCCCTCCCACCTATCATTAAACTCTGATATCTATATATTTGTCTATTCTAGGTACTTCATATTAGTGAGATCATACAGTATTTGTTCTTTCGTGATTGATTGATTTCACTCAGCATAATGTTTTCAAGGTTTGTCCATGTTGTGGCATGCATCAGGACTTCATTTCTCTTTATGGCAGCATATGTACCACATTTTGTTAATCCTTTCATCTATTGGTGGTTATGTTTCCCACTGGAATAGTAAGTCTTATGGATGAAATCAAATGGTCGCCTGTGAAGAGCCCAGGATTAGGAATAATGAGTTGCCACAGCTGGTGGGTGAGCCCCATGTTCCACCCAATGTCTCTGAACCTCAGTTTCCCCATCTGTAAAATGCAGGGGAGGGGAGGGTTTTCAGGCTCAATTCTGCTCTCCGTTCGTATGATGCCATTTCATATATTGTTCATCATCAAAACAAGACCTTATTATGGTCTTGGAATATTCAACCTCCAGTCTGTACTTGGCTGCAAATATGCTTTGAAAATATGTTTAAGGTTTATTTTATGGCAAAATTCAAGCATAGTATTGCATAGCAGGGCAGCCATAAAATGGAATTGCCTTATAATCTCAGACAGCAAAACGAACATAACCGTTTAAAAAGCCTTGTTCTCATTTGTGCAATGTGCTGAGTTGGTTTTCCGTCTGCTGAACATATAGTCCAGAAAATAGATATGGTTTCTGCAGCCAAGCTCCGATTGTTGATCAGACGCGGCCAGGTTTTGCACATTCCATCTGGAATCATCTCCCTTCACTATTGGAATTGTCTGTCCACTCTCTGACACCCAGACCAGGAATTGCAATTGCTCCTTGATCTTCTCCAACAAGCAAGATAATAATTGGAAGTTGACAAAATTCAGGTGCAGGTTAGAGGGTATTGATTTCTGTTTGTCTTGCTTCTTAGCATCTGGGGCATAATTGTCATGTTTACTAAAATGCAAAATTTACTATCTTCATAAAGTTTTACTAAATCAGCAATAGAGGAAGAAGCTATTGGCAGCTTTTTCATTACTGGCTATAGTAAAGCTGGAGCACCTGATTATCTTTGTATTTAGGGCTTGTACTGTGTCTTGAGTGTTCAGTGATAAATATAAGGTCATTTAGAAATTCCGAATTTCCCCTGAAACCTTTTCTTTTCTGAGGAAGATCATTTCAAATTTATTTTGAAATGCTTTTTTAGACACCAAGTGCTTTTAATTTCACAGAATCATGTTTCCTCAACCCCTTTAATATTATTAAAGATGTTTGTTTCATGACTACTTAGCACAAGAAAACAGTATACTTTGAACAGTTTGTAGGTGTTACCCTGGCATAAGATGAGGGTTGCCTGAATGAATACAAGTGCCAAGACCGTGTGTTTTCTTCCCAGATGGATGCTAGACAAGAAAGAGTAAAGAAAAAGATAAAATGTGATTTAGAAAGAAGTATGGTTTTAAGTATCTTTTTTCCTTTTTATTGCCTCGGCACTTGAAATTTGAAATGTACCCGTGTGCTAAGGAATATCTGGAAAGAACAATGGACTGTTTTGCAGTGAAATCAAAACCTCCAACGTGTAAGGATGTGAATGAATGAAGTGAACTTTAGCACTTCATCCTCCCTTTTCTCCTATCATGGTTTCCTTGAAAAAGTTTCACAGGAATTATTCCATTGTCCAAGGGCCTCATAGAGCACATCTCGCTTAGTAGGTGCTGGGTCAGTGTTTGCTGAATGAATATCTCTGCTAACCTCTACCGGAAGCCATCATAAGCGGTGAGAAAAATCAACATAAAATGGATGAAAGACAAAAACAGGCCATTTATAAATAAATATATGCAAATGGCAAGTAAATATTTGAAAATAGTTTTCCATCTTTACTTAAGTCAATAAAGTAAATGAAGATAAAGATGAGATGTTTTCTGTTGGTGGGTGACTTTATGAGTGACACCTCATTTTGAGCAATTTACGGTATATACCAAAACCTTTAAAAGTATGTATATTCTTTGATCCAACCATTCCTCTAGAAGGAAATTATTCTACATAGATATTTGGAATAGTGCTCCAAATGCAGGCATAGGTTTGTTCACTGCAGCATTGTCCATAACAGTAAAACATTGGGAAAATAAACTTTACATTTTTGCTGTGCCATGGAATGTGATGCAACCATTAAATTAGTGATCTAGATTTCTACTGGCCCTCAAGGAAAGATGTTTATGATTTATTAAATGAAGGAGAGTAGGTTGTAAATCATATACATAATCTGTGTATCAAAAAGTAAAAAAAAAAAATTCTTCCCCTAGTATTCATCTATTTGGGGTCCCTGGGTAGTGCAAATATTTAATGCACTTGGGTGTTAACAGAAAGGTTGGAGGTTTGAGTCTGCCCAGGGGTGCCTTGGAAGAAAGCCCTGGAGATTGGCTTCTGAAAAATCAGCATTGAAAACCTTAAAGACCACAGTTCTATTCTGGCACACGTGGAGTCACCATGAGTCGGGCTAGACTCAATGGTAACTGTTTTTATTCATATATTTATTTTGTCTCAGGGAAAAAAAAGAAAAGAAACTGTTCCTATTTAAAAACAACAAGAACAAACTTTAATGGGCAAAAGCCATGCATACAATTCTGCCATGGATGTACCTAGGAATTTCTAAACCAATGGAAACATTCCACTGGATCTCAACCTAAGAAATTATAACTAACCTACAAACTCCTAAATTCCTGAAGTCTCTTCCTAGCACTTTAAAACTAAGCAATACAAATATTTAAAGAGGCCCAACACTTGAACGGCCCTTCCCCTTCTAGGCCAAAAAACCTAATCCGTTGCCATCAAGTCAGTTCCAACTCACAGCGACCCTACAGGACAGAGCAGAACTGCTCCATAGAGTTTTCAAGGAGCAGCTGATGGATCTGAATTGTTGACGACCTTTTGGTTAGCAGCCAAGCTCTTAATCACTGCATCACCAGGTCTCCCCTTCCAGCACGTTAGCCTTTAATTGTAGATCCCACCCAGAAAGTTAATTTTTCTAAGGCTGCACAGCATAGCGTTTTTGCTCTGGGCTTTGGCAGCCAGGGAGCATGGGCTCAAACCTTGCTCTTCCCTGGGCTCATGAGCAGGGTTCTGGGGCTGTTGTTTTCTTCTTGGAGATGTGGATTAACTGAGATGGCATGTATTTGATGCTTTCATACAGAAAAATAAGACTTGCTTTAAAGAAGACTTTTTTAAAATAACCCATCTTTTTAAAAATTGGTGAATTAGAGTTGATTTGGCCAATGGCAGCTATTATAATTTCAAATACATGCAATTTATTCCAAATTTCACACCATTATGGTTTCACAAGAGGGGAACAGTCCTTGGAACAGCTCATTTACATATTTCAGCAGAGGAGAGACACGTGGCATGATGTAAATGTACAATTTGAGAAACCCACACCAGGACCGAGTTTGCTTTCAGAAACGGAAATCTCCTTTACTCGACAGTCATTTCACTTTTGCATAAAGGGCCCTGAGTAGTCCCCAGGTCTGTCAGTCACCTTCCCACACTCTTTGTCCCCAATTCTGTGGCACCAATGTTGTGGAAAATTGTGAGAGATTCCTAAGCAAGATTTTGGCTTTCTCTATGATGATTTATGAAAGAAAACATGTTGTGCCATTTTCCTCTAGTATTATTCCTTAAAAAGGTGAACTATTTTAAGTCAAGACTACACGGGCGCGCGAGCCCTGGGACAGGGACTGGAAGGTAGGAGGGACCAGGAAAGTTGGTAATAGGGAACCCAGGGTTGAGAAGGGACTGTTGACATGTCATGGGGTTGTTAACCAAGGTCGTAGAATAATGTGTGTACTGTTTGATGAGAAACTAGTTTGTTCTGTAAACCTTCATCTAAAGTACAATAATAAAAAAAAAAGGTGAGCCATTTTAATGATGCCATGTTTAAAATAGTGAGATTTGCCATGGACTCAAAAATATGTGGGGCTATCATGTGTCCCAGTCCCCACTGGTTGGCCCATCCGGAGGTCAGTCTACCTCTCTCTGCATCTCCGTACATATCTCCTCCTCAGTGAACAGCATTGCTCAGGGTCCCTAAAACTTGGTGGCAGGGTTTCCAGCTCCTGGTTGATTGAACGGGAGCTCATGAGGCTTAATGGAATGAATGACAGGTACTTCCGAAGAGAGGGCTTCTAAGGACTCTAGATTCTTAAGAATAATAGTGGTCAATGACCCTGTGAAGTTTTATAACATATTCTTGTAAAAAAAGGGAGGGGAAAAAAACATCGTATATTATTATATTGAGTAATTTTAGCTCTCCACATGACAAAAGTAGAATTCAAGTTTCTCTATAGAATCATATTTGTAAAGCTGTTTTAAATACTTTATAGAAAATATATAAAGCTTTAACGTTTTACATGGGCACCACCTTAAATGCATCAATATAATGTTGTTGCTGTTAGGTGCTGTCGAGTCGGTTCTGACTCATAGCGATCCTATGCACAACACAATGAAACACCGCCCCATCCTGCGCCATCCTTACAATCATTGCTATGCTTGAGTTCGTTGTTGCAGCCACTGAATCAATCCGTCTTGTTGAGGGTCTCCCTCTTTTCTGCTGACCTGTACATTGCCAAGCATGATGTACTTCTCCAGGGACTGATCCCTCCTGACAACGTGTCCAAAGTATATAAGACACAGTCTTGCCATCCTTACTCCTAAGGAACATTCTGGTTGTACTTCTTCTAAGACAGATTTGTTCGTTCTTTTGGCAGTCCATGGTACATTCGATATTCTTTGCCAACACCACAATTCAAAGACGTCAGTTCTTCTTTGGTCTTCCTTATTCATTGTCCAGCTTTCACATGCATATGATGTGATTAAAAATACTATGGCTTGGGTCAGGTGCACCTTAGTCTTCAAGGTAACATCTTTGCTCTTCAGCACTTTAAAGAGGTCCTTTGCAGCAGATTTACCCAATGCAATGCGTCTTTTGATTTCTTGACTGCTGCTTCCATAGCTGTTGTTCATGGATCCAAGTAAAATAAAATCCTTGACAACCTCAGTCTTTTCTTCATTTATCATGATTTTGATTATTGGTCCAGTTGTGAGGATTTTTGTTTTCTTTATGTTGAGGTGCAATCCATACTGAAGGCTGTAGTCTTTGATCTTCATTAGTAAGTGTTTCAAGTCCTTTTCACTTTCAGCAAACAAGGTTGTGTCATTTGCATAATGCAAGTTCTTAAGGAGTCTTCCTCCAATCCTGATGTCCCTTTCTTCTTCATATAGTCCAGCTTCTCGTAGTATTTGCTTAGCATACAGATTGAAAAGGTAAGGTGAAAGAATACAACCCTGACACACACCTTTCCTGACTTTAAACCAATCAGCATCCCCTTGTTCTGTCCAAACAACTGCCTCTTGATCTATGTAAAGGTTCCTTATGAGCACAATTAAGTGTTCTGGGATTCCCATTCTTTGCAGTGTTATCCATAGTTTGTTATGATCCACACAGTTGAATGCCTTTGCATTGTCAATAAAACACAGGTAAGCATCCTTCTGGTATTCTCTGCTTTCAGCCAGGATCCATCTGACATCAGCAATGATATCCCTGGTTCCATGTCCTCTTCTGAAACTGGCCTGAATTTCTGACAGTTCCCTGTCGATATACTGCTACAGCCATTTTTGAATGATCTTCAGCAAAATTTTGCTTGTGTGTGATATTATTGATATTGTTCTATAATTTCCACATTTGGTTGGATCACCTTTCTTAGGAATAGGCATAAATATGGATCTCTTCCAGTCAGTTAGCCAGGAAGCTGTCTTCCATATTTCTTGGCATAGACAAGCGAGCACCTTCAGCGCTGTATTTGTTTGTTGAAACATCTCAGTTGATATTCCATCAATTCCTGGAGCCTTGTTTTTCATCAATGCCTTCAGAGCAGCTTGGGCTTCTTCCTTCAGTACCATCGGTTCCTGATCATATGCTACCTCTTGAAATGGTTGAACATCGACTAATTCTTTTTGGTGTAATGACTCTGTGTATTCCTTCCATCTTCTTTTGATGCTTCCAGTGGCATTTAATATTTTCCCCATCGAATCCTTCACTATTGCATCTCGCGGCTTGAATTTTTTCTTCAGTTCTTTCAGCTTGAAAAACACCAAGTGTGTTCTTCCCTTTTGGTTTTCCATCTCCAGCTCTTTGCACATGTCATTATAATACTTTACTTTGTCTTCTCGAGAGGCCCTTTGAAATCTTCTGTTCAGTTCTTTTACTTCATCAATTCTTCCTTTTGCTTTAGCTGCTCGATGCTGAAGAACAAGTTTCAGAGTCTCCTCTGACATCCATCTTGGTCTTTTCTTTCTTTCCTGTCTTTTTAATGACCTCTTGCTTTCTTCATGTGTGATGTCCTTGATGTCATTCCACAACTTGTCTGGTCTTCGGTCACTAGTGTTCAATGCATCAAATCTATTCTTCAGATGGTCTCTAAATTCAGGTGGGATATACTCAAGGTCATATTTTGGCTCTCATGGACTCAAAAGATGACTGGAGAAGAGCTGCCTCTTCAAAGTAGAGTCCACCTTAATGACATGGTTGGAGTAAAGCTTTCAGGGTCTTCATTTGCTGATGTGGCATGCCTCAAAATGAGAAGAAACAGCTGCAAACATCCATTAATAACTGGAACCTAGAATGTACAAAAATATGAATCTAAGAAAATTGGAAATCATCAAAAATGAAATGGATTGCATAAACATCAATATCCTAGGCATTAGTGAGCTGAAATGGACTGGTATTAGCTATTTTGAATTGGACAATCATACAGCCTACTGTGCTGGGAATGACAGCTTGAAGAGGAATGGTGTTGCACTCATCGTTAGAAAGAACATTTCAAGATCTATCTTGAAGTACAATGCTGTCAGTGATAGGATAATATCCATACACATACAAGGAAGACAAGTTAATAGGACTATAATTCAAATTTACTCACCAACCACTAGGGCCAAAGATGAAGAAATAGAAGATTTTTATCAGCTGCTGCAGTCTGAAATTGATCAAACATGCAATCAAGATGCATTGATAATTACTGGTGATTGGAATGCAAAAGTTGGAAACAAAGAAGAAGGATCAGTAGTTGGAAAATATGGCCTTGGTGATAGAAACAATGCCGGAGATCGAATGATAGAATTTTGCAAGACCAATGACTTCTTCATTGCAAATACCTTCTTTCACCAACATAAGCAGCGACTATACACATGGACCTCACCAGACAGAACACACAGAAATCAAATTGACTACATCTGTGGAAAGAGATGATGGAAAAGCTCAATATCATCAGTCAGAACAAGGCCAGGGGTCAACATAGAACAGACCATCAATTGCTCATATGCAAGTTCAAGCTGAAACTGAAGAAAATCAGAGCAAGTCCACGAGAGCCAAAATATGACCTTGAGTATATCAGCATAATATAAACCACCAAAACCCACTGCCGTTGAGTTGATTCCGACTCATAGCAACCCTATAGGACAGAGTAGAGCTGGCCCGTAGAGTTTCCAAGGAGCACCTGGTGGATTCGAACTGCCGACCTTTTGGTTAGCAGCTGTAGCTTTTAACCACTACACCACCAGAGTTTTCTCAATATATTATATATACATTTTAATACACACATTAATTTCCCTGTAAGAAAACAAGTTAGTATATAATTATGCTTTAATTTAAGTGAGTCTACTAAATTTCAAATGCAATTCTATGGGAAGTATTCAAGAGACCCCAAGGTTTTTAATTTTTAAACCTTATTTCTGAAGTTAAAAGACCATTCCCATCTTTGTTATGGGACTTGTGTGATTTTAACCGGAACTAAGGCCTTTGGGAAAGCCACTTCACATCTCTGATCCTGAGTTCCCTCACCTGAAAAATAGGAATAAAAACTCTCAGCTCATCTTTGTCTTTTGAGCATCAAATATGCATGGTACAAGAGGCATTCATTAGATGCTCGCTTTCATCTTCCTTGTCTTAATTAGCTAAACTAGAAGAAGTATTCGTAGTTTAAGTTAAAGTTACCAGAGTGTGCACTATATAAATATGTACTTCAATTCCTAGGTTCCCAGCATTTTTGTCTTATGAATCAGGTTCATTATTTATTTTTTTTAATTGAAACAATCCCGCTACAGTTTTCATGACACCTGTTGGACTTGAAACCCTGGACTATACCCCCTTACATTGTTTAAACTTTAGTAATCTTTATGTGCTGGGCCTAAGTGTAGATAATGACCTTAACGAATTAGATACTTTGTGATTTCACAGAAAGAAGAAACAGAGAAGAATTTCCACAAGCACCCCCACTCCATCCATCCACCCTTGATCATCTGGGATTCCCTCAATGTGACCAAGGTCAGAAGTTCACCCTTACAGCCACTTCTGCGCTTGACTGTGAGCTGGGTGTCTGCTGGGTCCTCTCCCTCACTCTGGAACATTCTCCTTAGCTGTGCACAGTGCTGTAACTTCCTTTATTTGAAAACAAACAAAAGAACACTCTCTCTACTCCAAACTCCCACCAGCTCTCTAACTCTTTCTCCATTCTCCATTCATCCAACCCCCCTTAAAGTACTCTCTCCACATGCCATCTCTAGCTCCTCACTTCACTTTCCTCAGAGCCTCATTCCAATCATCCCAGTAAAACCATTCTTGTCAACAGAGCCAAAACTCCCACCATTCTACACCCAGTGGTTGGCTCTCAGTCCCCACCTCCCTCCTAAGCAGCGCTGGCATGGCTGATCATACTCTTCCCTGAAACACTGTCCCCACGTGGCTCTGAGGAGACTCCCCCTCCCCACCCACTTATGTGCTTCATTTTTCTCCATACCACATGCTTCCCTTTGCCGTACTGTGGATTTTATTTATTAGTTTCTTGAGTTTTTCTCTTCATTCGGATGTAAGCTCTACAAGGGCAACGGAGATTTGTCTGCTTTTTAACTGTGGTATCCCTGCTTCCCAGAATAGTTCCTGATATGTAGTACCCCCCAAAAAACCAAACCCAGTGCCGTCGCATCAATTCCGACTCAAAGCAACCCTATAAGACAGAGTAGAACTGCCCCATAGAGTTTGCAAGGAGCACGTGGTAGATTTGAACTGCCTAAGCTTTGCTTAGCAACCATAGCACTTAACCACTATGCCACTAGGGTTTCCTGATATGTAGTAATAGCCACTAAAAAATACTCGGGAAAGTAATGAAGTAACTAAATTGTGCTAAAATAGTAAAGGTCATTCATGTCTATACACATTATTATAACTCTGTTATATAACTGTGTGTGTGTGAGACAGAGAGAGAGAGAGGAAGAGGGAGAGAGAGAGAGACCCTTTATTGTGTGCTAGAAATGTTACCTTTAACCTTATTTGATAATCTCATATCCCCAGAACACACAGATGTTTTAAAAGAAACTCTCTCTAGGCGGAGCCAAGATGGCGGAATAGACAGACGCTTCTGTGGAGCCCTCTTTACAACAAAGACCTGAAAAAATAAGTGAAACGAATATATTTGTGACAAGCTGGAAGCCCGGAGCATGATAGGCAAGCTTAGAAAACAAACTGAGGGGCAGGGGAAGGAAGAGACCATTCAGAAGCAGAGAGGAGTTACAGGACCTGAATCGCAGGGAGCCCTTAGGCACCATTCCCAGAGCAGCAGTGACAGCGGCAGGCTGGTCCTAGCGTTCCGCTGCAGTTTCCTCAGGGAGAAGCAGCCAGCCACACAGCCCACTCATGCCTCCGGAACCTGAGCAGAAGGGCACTCTCAGCAAAAGCTAAGTACTTGCGTATATTTTACCGCACCCCCCCCACCCCCAAGCCAGCTTCAGCGGCTGAATCCCTGGGCCTGAGATAGACCCTGGTGAGCACCTGGAGCCATCCTCCCTGCCTTGGGGAAGGAAAAAATTTCCAACTGGGGGGAAAAGATAATTTGCTAGCTCCATTAACTGGGGGAGCTCAGGACAGAAGCAGCTTCTGTCCAGGCATAAACCATCGGTGGACCTTGAGCAACTTTCCCTTCTGCGTGGACCTGTGTGGGACTATTTTGGGAGAATAGACCCTTGTTGCCAAACTCCAACCATTTCAGCAGTGCGGTGGAGAGGTGGATGTTTGACATTTGACATTGCTTTGCCTATTAAACAAGGTCCTCACCTACCCACAACAGGGACCTAAGGACTGGTGGCTCCACTTGGGTGGCCCAGCCACCTGTGACAGGGGCCCAGGGATAACTGGTACCTCCCAGTCCTTACAACAAAATCTTTGGGTGCCCATGGTCCCTCTGCAGAGCCCACCCACTAGCACGATCTAGGGAACAGAGACACGTTTTCCTCAGAGACACTTGGGGGTCAGTTCTCAGCCCCCTGCCCTGCTCAGAGAGTGACCCCCTGCTGCAATCAGATACGGGTATATACGCCAATCACCCCTGCCCCTCTAAGGCTGTAGGACAGAGCCTGTACCACACACTTGATATCAGCTACCTGGAAACCTGAGCTGAATTCATACAAGAAAACTGAAGGGACTCCTACACTGATATACCTGATAACAGCTCTAGCCAGCTGGAGACAGGACACCAGAGCTCCAAAGGCGAAAATAATCAAACTAGCTCACTCAAGCAACCCATAGGGGTATACCAAAATAAAACAAAGCAAGTAGCTACGACACAGTAAGCAAGCATAAACTAATACAATAACATAGATGGCTTGGAGACAACAGTCAATATCAAGTCACATAAAGAAACAGGCCATGATCACCTCAACAGGCTCTCAAAACGAAGAATCCAGGGATCTTTTAGATGAAAGTGCATTCCTAGAATTACCAGATGCAGAATACAAAAGTTTAATATATAGAACCCTTCAAGACATCAGGAAAGAAATGAGGCAATACACAGAACAAGCCAAGGAACACACAGATAAAGCAACTGAAGAACTCAGAAGGATTATTCAGGAACATAATGAAAAGTTTAATAAGCTGGAAAAGTCCATAGACAGACAGCAATCAGAAATTCAGAAGATTAACAATAAAATTACAAAATTTGATAACTCAATAGAAAGTCAGAGAAGCACAATTGAGCAAGTAGAAGCCAGAATTTCTGAACTCAAAGATAAATCACTTAGCACTAATATATTTGAAGAAAAATCAGATAAAAGAATTTTAAAAAATGAAGAAACCTTAAGAATCATTTGGGACTCTATCAAGAAAAATAACCTACTAGTGATTGGAGTGCCAGAACAGGGAGGGATAACAGAAAATACGGAGAAAATTGTTGAGTATTTGTTGGCAGAAAACTTCCCTGAAATTGTGAAAGATGAGAAGCTATCTATCCAAGATGCTCATCGAACTCCACATAAGGTAGATCTTAAAAGAAAGTCACCAAGACATATTATAATCAAGCTTGCCAAAACCAAAGATAAAGAGACAATTATAAGAGCAACAAGGGATAAAAGAAAAGTCACCTACAAGGGAGAGCCAATCAGAATAAGTTCAGACGACTCGGCAGAAACCATGCAGGCAAGAAGGCAATGAGATGACATATTTAAAAAATTGAAGGAAAAAAATTGCCTGCCAAGAATCATATATCCATCAAAACTGTCTCTTAAATATGAAGGTGAAATTAAGACATTTCCAGAAAAACACAAGTTGAGGGAATTTGTAAAAACCAAACCAAAACTACAAGAAATACTAAAGGGAGTTCTTTGGTTAGAAAATCAATAATATCAGGTATCGACCCAAGACTAGAACACTGGGCAGAGCAACCAGAAGTTAACCCAGACAGTGAAATCCAAAAAAAAACAAAGCAAGATTTTAAAAAAAACCCAACACAGGGTAATGGTGATGTTATTATATAAAAGAAGGCAACATTAAAATAATAAAGAGGGACTAAGAAATATAATCATACACCTTCCATATGGAGAGGAAGATATGGCGATACAAAGAAATAAAAGTTAATTATAAATTTAGAAAAATAGGGGTAAATAATAAGGTAAACACAAAGGAGACAAACTATCCTACTCATCAAAATAAAATACAAGGGAAAAAGACAGACTTAGCAGAAACAAAATCAACAACAACAAATATGAGGAAAGGACAATACATAAAGAAAATCCACTCAGCACATAAAATCAAGTGGGAAACAGAAGCTGTCAACACACAAAAAAAGACATCAAAATGATAGCACTAAATTCATACCTATCCATAATTACCCTGAATGTAGATGGACTAAATGCACCAATAAAGAGACAGAGAGTGGCAGAATGGATTAAAAAACAAGATGCATCTATATGCTGCCTACAAGAGACACACCGTAGACTTAGAGACACAAACAAATTAAAACTCAAAGAATGGAAAAAAATATATCAAGCAAACCACAATCAAAAAAGAGCAGGAGTGGCAATATTAATTTCTGACAAAATAGACTTAAAGTTAAATTCATCAGAAAGGATAAGGAAGGACACTATATAATGATTAAAGGGACAATACATCAAGAAGATAGAACCATATTAAATATTTATGCACCCAATGACAGGGCTGCAAGATACATAAAACAAACTCTATCAGCATTGAAAAGTGAGATTGACAGCTCCACAATAATTGTAGGAGACTTTAACACACCACTTTCTGTGAAGGACAGGACATTCAGAAAGAAGCTCAATAAAGACACAGAAAATCTAAATGCCACAATCAACCAACTTGACCTCGTAGACATATACAGAACACTCCACCCAGCAGCAACCAACTATACTTTCTTTTCTAGTGTACACAGAACGTTCTGTAGAATAGACCACATATTAGGTCATAAAGCAAGCCTTAGCAGAATCCAAAACACTGAAATATTACAAAGCATCTTCTCTGACCATTAGGCCATAAAAGTGGAAATCAATAACAGGAAAAGCAGGGAAAAGAAATCAAACACTTGGAAACTGAACAATACCCTGCTCAAAAAAGACTGGATTATAGAAGACATTAAGGAATGAATAAAGAAGTTCATAGAATCCAATGAGAATGAAAACACTTCCTATCAGAAGCTTTGGGACGCAGCAAAAGCAGTGTTCAGAGGACAATTTATATCAATAAATGCACACATCCAAAAAGAAGAAAGGGCCAAAATCAAATAACTATCCCTACAACTTGAACAAATAGAAAGAGAGCAACAAAAGAAACCCACAGGCACCAGAAGAAAAAAAATAATAAAAATTAGAGCTGAACTAAATGAAATAGAAAACAGAAAAACAACTGAAAGAATTAACAAGACCAAAAGCTGGTTTTTTGAAAAACTCAACAAAATTGATAAACCATTGGTCAAACTCACAAAAGAAAAACAAGAGAGGAAGCAAATAACCCAAATAAGAAATGAGATGGGCAATATCACAACAGACCCAACTGAAATTAAAAGAATCCTATCAGATTAGTATGAAAAACTATACTCAAGCAAATCTGAAAACCTAGAAGAAATGGATGAATTACTAGAAACACACTATCTACCTAAACTAACACAAACAGAGGTAGAAAACTAAATAGACCCATAACAAAAGAAGAGATTGAAAACGTAATCAAAAAACTCCCAACAAAAAAAAAAACGCCCTGGTCTGGACAGATTCACTGCAGAGTTGTAACAAACTTTCAGAGAAGAGTTAACTACTAAACGTATTTCAGAGCATAGAAAAGGATGGAATACTACCAAATTCATTCTATGAAGCCACCATATCCCTGATACCAAAACCAGATAAAGACACCACAAGAAAAGAAAATTATAGACCTATATCCCTCATGAATGTAGATGCAAAAATCTTCAACAAAATTCTACCCAATAGAATTCAACAACATATCAAAAAAATAACTTGCCATGACCAAGTGGGATTCATACCAGGTATGCAGGGATGTTTCAACATTAGAAAAAAAATTAATGTAATCCACCACATAAATAAAACAAAAGAATCACGTGATTTTATCAATTGATGCAGACAAGGCATTTGACAAAGTTCAACACTCATTCATGATAAAAACTCTCAGCAAAATAGGAATTGAAGGAAAATTTCTCAACATAATAAAGGGCATTTATACAAAGCCAACAGCCAACATCACCCTAAATGGAGAGAGCCTGAAAACATTCCCATTGAGATCGGGAACCAGACAAGGATGCCCTTTATCACCACTCTTATTCAACATTGTGCTGGAAGTCCTAGCCAGAGCAATTAGGCTAGATAAAGAAATAAAGGGCATCCAGATTGGCAAGGAAGAAGTAAAAGTATCCCTATTTGCAGATGACATGATCTTATACACAGAAAACCCTAAGGAATCCTCAAGAAAACTACTGAAACTAATAGAAGAGTTTGGGAGAGTATCGGGATACAAGATAAACATACAAAAATCAGTTGGATTCCTCTACACCAATAAAAAGAACATCGAAGAGGAAATCACCAAATCAATGCCATTTACAGTAGCCCCCAAGAAGATAAAATACTTAGGCATAAATCTTACCAGAGATGTAAAAGACTTATACAAAGAAAACTACAGCACACTTCTGCAAGAAACCAAAAGAGTCTTACATAAGTGGAAGAACATACCTTGCTCATGGATAGGAAGACTTAACATTACAAAAATGTCTATTCTACCAAAAGCGATCTATACATTTAATGCAATTCCAGTTCAAATCCCAACGACATTCTTTAAAGAGATGGAGAAACAAATCACCAATTTCATATGGAAGGGAAAGAGGCCCAGGATAAACAAGGCGTTACTTAAAAAGAAGAACAAAGTGTGGGGCCTTACTTTAACTGATTTTAGAACCTATTATACCGCCAGCATAATCAAAACAGCCTGGTACTGGTACATCAACAGATACATGGACCAATGGAACAGAATTGAGAATCCAGACATAAATCCATCCACGTATGAGCAGTTGATATTTGACAAAGGCCCCAAAACAGTTAAATGTGGAAAAGACAGTCTTTTTAACAAACGGTGCTGGCATAACTGGATATCCATCTGCAAAAAAAGGAAACAAGACCCGTACCTCACTCCATGCACAAAAACTAACTCAAAATGGATCAAAGACCTAGATATCAAATCTAAAATGATAAAGATCATGGAAGAAAAAATAGGGACAATGTTAGGAGCCCTAATACATGGCATAAACAGTATAGAAAACATTATAAAGAACGTAGAAGAAAAACTAGATAACTGGGAGCTCCTAAAAATCAAACATGTATGCTCATCCAATGACTTCACCAAAAGAGTAAAAAGACTACCTACAGACTGGGAAAAAGTTTTTAGCTACGACATTTCCGATCTCTAAAATCTACATGATACTGCAAAAACTCAACTGCAAAAAGACAAATAACCCAATTAAAAAATGGGCAAAAGATATGAATAGACACTTCACTAAAGAAGACATTCAGGTAGCTAACAGATATATGAGGAAATGTTCACAATCATTAGCCATTAGAGAAATGCAGATCAAAACTACAATGAGATTTCATCTCACTCCAACAAGGCTGGCATTAATCCAAAAAACACTGAATGTTGGAGAGGCTGTGGAGAGATTGGAACACTTCTACACTGCTGGTGGGAATGTCAAATGGTACAACTACTTTGGAAATCGATTTGGCACTTCCTTAAAAAGCTAGAAATAGAACTACCATACGATCCAGCAATCCCACTCCTTGGAATATATCCTAGAGAAATAAGAGCCTTTACACGAACAGATATATGCACACCCATGTTTATTGCAGCATTGTTTACAATAGCAAAACCATGGAAGCAACCAAGGTGCCCATCAACAGATGAATGGATAAATAAATTATGGTATATTCACACAATGGAATACTACGCATCGATAAAGAACAGTGAGGAATCTGTGAAACATTTCATAACATGGAGGAACCCGGAAGGCATTATGCTGAGTGAAATTAGTCAGTTGCAAAAGGACAAATATTGTATGAGACCACTATTATAAGAACTTGAGAAATAGTTTAAACTGAGAAGAAAATATTCTTTGATGGTTATGAGAGCGGGGAGGGAGGGAGGGTAGGAGAGGGGTATTCACTAATTAGATAGTAGATAAGAACTACTTTAGGTGAAGGGAAAGACAGCACACAATACAGGGGAGGTCAGCACAATTGGGCTAAACCAAAAGCAAAGAAGTTTCCTGAATAAACTGAATGCTTTGAAGGCCAGCGTAGCAGGGGCAGGGGTCTGGGGACCATGGTTTCAGGGGACATCTAAGTCAATTGGCATAATAAAATCTATTAACAAAACATTCTGCATCCCACTTTGAAGAGTGGGGTCTTAAATGCCAGCAAGCAGCCATCTAAGATGCATCAATTGGTCTCAACCCACCTGGATCAAAGGAGAATGAAGAATACCAAGGACACAAGGTGATTACAACCCAAGAGACAGAAAGGGCTACATGAACCAGTGACTACATCATCCTGAGACCAGAAGAACTAGATGGTGCCTGGCTACAACCGATGACTGCCCTGACAGGAACACAACAGAGAACCCCTGAGAGAGTAGGAGAGCAGTGGGATGCAGACCCCAAATTTTCATAAGACCAGACTTAATGGTCTGACTGAGACTAGAAGGACCCCGGTGGTCGTGGCGCCCAGACCTTCTGTTGGCCCAGGACAGGAACCATTCCCGAAGCCAACTCTTCAGACATGGTTTGGAGTGGACAATGGGTTGGAGAGGGATGCTGGTGAGGAGTGAGCTTCTTGGATCAGGTGGACTCTTGAGAGTATGTTGGCATCCCCTGCCTGGAGGGGAGATGAGAGGGTGGAGGGGGTTAGAAGCTGGTGAAAAGGACACGAAAAGAGAGAGTGGAGGGAGAGAACAGACTGTCTCATTAGGGGGAGAGTAATTGGGAGTGTGTAGCAAGGTGTATATGGGTTTTTGTGTGAGAGACTGACTTGATTTGTAAACTTTCACTTAAAGCACAATAAAAATTATTTAAAAAAAAAAGAAACTCTCTAATCTGGTGTAGTGATTAAAAGCTAAGAGTGCTAACTAAAAGGTCAGCAGCACAAATCCACCAGGTGCTCCTTGGAAACTCTATGGGGCGGTTCTACTCTGTCCTATAGGGTCACTGTGAGTCGGAATCAACTCGATGGCAATGAGTTTGTTTTTTTGGAAACCTTGGTTGGTGTAGTGGTTAAGTGCTATGGCTGCTAACCAAAAGGTCAGCAGTTCAAATCTACCAAGCGCTCCTTGGAAACCTATCAGGCAGCTCTACTCTGTCCTGTGCGGTCGCTATGAGCCAGAATTGACTCGATAGCAATGGGTTTGGGTTTTTCTCTCATCTCAGGTTTTGCCAACTCAGAAGAAGACTATCTGACTCTAATCAACCAAATATCAGCAATTATTACAGAAGTAATGGGGAGAAGGGTAGTTAGAGCATTCTCCACCCTGCCAAGCACAGTGCAGGTTCGTGTATAATCCAAGAGGTACAATTTCAAAACAGTTGTTTGGTTTGTAAAATTTAACTTGAGAGTCACAACTATCATATTCTTTAATTTTAAATTTTTGTTTTGTTTTGCTATTGTTGAAAATTAAATTGGGAGGGGCTTTTATGTTCTTGTTTTTCTTATAATTGCCCTCCTTTATGTAGACAGGTAAAGTGGCCATAGATAAGGACTTTCAAATGTAAAGATGTTTCTCTTTATTCGTATTGATATACAAAAAAAACAAACCAAACCCATTTCTGTCCAGTCAGTTCTGATGTATAGTAACCCTATAGCTATAGTGACATATCACCTTAATATATATTTTTTAATGTTTACTGACCTATTTCACCCATATTTGAACCATGTAACAAACTCGTGAATAAGGTATCCTTCATTATTCATGTCATTTCATAAATGATGAAACTAAGACTCACGAGATTTCTTTATATGTGTGTGTGTAAAGAAATATATGTGCACATATATATGTACATATATGTATGTGGACATATATATGTATATTTACATGTATTATTATTGTTTTGTGCCATTGAGTTGATTCTGACTCATACAGACCCCATGTGACAGAGTAGAACTGTCCCATAGGGTTTCCTAGGCTATAATCTTTACAAGAGCAGATCACCATATCTTTTTCCCTCGGGGCCTCTGGGTAGGTTTGAACTGCCAACCTTTCAATTGCTTAAACACTGCACCACCAGGGCTCCTTCCATATACACAGGCAATTAGTAGGCTGCAGGGCCAAAAGGGTGATTTTCATCTGAATTCATCATTCTATTGTCTCTAACTTCTGCCTCAGTTCAAATGCGGAGGTTTGAAGTCAAAGATCCAGGAACATTATTAAATGTTTTACATATACCTAGAGGTCCATTTTAGAATGCTGTTTTCTATGTAATTTCTATTATTTAATGTTACCCCCTTTAAACTTTTTGACAAGTGGCATTTCCTTAAATCCAACCAGTGATAATCCTATAGTATCATTTTAAAGTAAAGAGCACATACTTTTTAAAAGATCTATTCAGATATTCTGACAGTAGCATTTCCTTTAAACGAACTTTCATTTTGATATCTTTTTTTGTGTGCTGTTGACAGTTTCTTTTTTCCACTTAATTTTTTGTGCTGAGTAGGTTTTCTTTATAAACGGTGTCTTCCTCTTTTTCGTTGTTGTAGATTTTGTTTTTGCTGAGTCTTTATGTTTTTCTTGTATTTTATTTTGACGTGGAGGATTGTTAGTCTCCTTTGTGGTTACTTTATTATTTACCCCTGTTTTTCTAAGTTTAAACCAAACTTGTATCTCCCTATATCGTCTTGACCTCCTCTCCATATGGAAGATCTAAGACTACTTTTTCCAGTCCCTCTTTATTGATTTAATGTTGTCATCTTTTACATAACGATGTCTGTGTTTCCCTGTTTAAACAAACTTTCAGCCAGTAAGAGGCATTTTCAGAAAACTATGGAGAAGGGGCACGTCTCATCCGAAGCCCATGCATAGAGGTTAATGTAAAATAAAACACAGGTTGCTGTGATGCCTCCGTCATCCCCCTGTCTCAAGAGCCTCTCATTATAAACGTGCTCCTGGTCTCTGCCTTAGCAAAGGCATTCATCCTGGGTAACTGTCCACCTACTCAATTATTTATGTCTGTGCCTCAGGAAAAGACAAAACAAATTGTTGAGCACACCCCACGTCATCTCACCTTCATGGTAGCCTCTGAGCAAAAGAGATGGCCGCCCTGTCTGAACACAAGTGACATCAGGAGCTAACTGAAGTGAATCATGGGTGTCGCGGGCATGTCTGCACAGCATCTGAGAGCTTTCCAGGGCCCTCTCAGCACCAAGCATGATGTGTTGGTGACTAATGGGATGTGCGGGCCACTGAGTGTCATCTGGAGCCACAGTAAACAGCCACAGAGCCCTTGACATGTGACGGATGCTGGGTTCAACCACACTGTCATCCTCAGCCATCCTGCGTCCTTCCAGTCCTCCAAGGTTCCCAGGGGCCTGGACAGATCTCCCTACCACCCAGAGAAAGACGGTGATGCGTGTGTTTAAGAAAGCTCCACTCATCGTAAAGCTAGCCTGCAGCTAAATTCACAATGCCTGTGGAAATCTGAGTTTTCACTTTTCCACTCCAAGGCAGGGCCACCTTTCAGGTAGCCCTGCTGTCTTCTGATTGGAGAACCGACAATTTCACCTTTGAAGCATGCCTAAGGAATGGCATGATTTCAGCACTTATTTTGAAAAATGGTTCTGTTTCACCCACCAGTGGAATATTGAAGTAATCGAATTTTGTGGCCCTTACTTCAGCTCTCCGTTTAATTACTTGTTTGTCTTTTATTGGGAAAGGAAATATGGCTGTCAGGTTTATGGGGGCAGAAAGGCTGACCCTGTTTTATCTGTCCTTGCATGTGCCTCAGTGTAATGATGACAAAATGGGGTGTTAACTAATGATTAGTAGAAATGGTTGCAGTTAATTAGTTGGTTCTTCGTTTATCGTTCCATTTGCACATTTTGGGAGTAATCATTATTAATTAGGACCATCATGCCGAAAGGGTCGAGGTGGAACCCTACAGCCAAGTTAATCAGGCGCAATGAAAGCTCCATTATCTTGTCAGATCATTTTGGCCTGTGATCTATTTGCATTATCTAAAAGCTGCATTAGGATCAGAAGGAGAATAAAAGAGTGCACCGTTTGATAGAGTTTCGCTTGGATCAGTGGTTTCATATGGAACTTCTCCACTTGCCATGCAAACTTACAAGGACCTGTGGTTGCTAGAAAGAGGGCCCCCTGCATCCGAGACTGTCTTGTTTGCTGGTGGTCAAAGGGGTGGGTTGTGGGTTATGAGCCCTCCTCCTGCTCCCGTCTTAAACAGATAACACCTTGAATTGGCTCTAAGCTGCTCTCGGGTTTGATTCTTGAGACAGAGGCGTTCGGAGAGCATGGCTTCAGTGTGAGGTCCCCTTTGACACAAATAGCTTGTTGTCTTCAGGTGTCTTGAGCATTTAGTGCCAATCTTAAACACTGCCACGTGATAAAGTTGAAAACTTGAACAGTGTCGGGACCTGTCTTTGCCAACAGGAGAGTTTGGGGCAGAAATGTAATTAAATAATACTTTTCTGGTCATCGGTGAGGTCCTGTTGTAATTTTTCTCTAGTTTTGGTGCTGGGTGCTGGGTCCTGTGAGCTCTGATGTACTTGTTAATATAAATTATTTTAAAGATACAGCTGGAAGCAGAAGGAGAGACATGGACAAAGTCAGTGTGGACTTGCATTAAATCACAGAAGGGCTTCAATATGTTGCTTGAGAACACCCACCTTGTCTTTTCTGGTCTCAAAGTGTGTCCTCCTCTTGAGCATATCATCCAGACACTGGGAAGCTGCAGGGCAGACATGAGTGGGTTGTTAAGTACCATTCTCCTTCAGCTCAGCTGCAATGAGAAAGGGACCCCGAAACATTGGCCACATTTTGGAAATTGTCAAAGTGTTAACTGTGTCTAGATTTAGTTGTGGTACATTCAGGTATCTTGACCTTCAGGTGAACAAAGGGCAGGTTGACAGGATAATGGATGCTGTTTATTAACAGGTAATAGCAAGAGACCACATTACCTATCAGAATTTGGACCAGGAAATCTCTCTACTAGTTTTCCAAAGAAATCCATGCATCCTGGATTGCGCTACAGAAATCTGTCCTGCAGTATTTACAGCTGTACCTGGTGCATACAGGTGTTGTAGACACTTTTTATAGGCATCATGCAAAGCTGTTGTGTTTGTTGTTTGCCGTGGAGTGGATTCCAATGTATGGTGACCATATAGGACAGAGTAGAGCTGCCCATAGGGTTCCTAGGCTGTAATCTTTACGGGAACAGATCTCCAGGCCTTTTCTTCCAAGATACTTGTCTTTGATTGAATTGTGTTCCCCCAAAAATGTGTGTATCAACTTGATTAGGCCATAATTCCCAGTATTGTATGGTTGTCCTCCATTTTGTGATTGTAATTTTATGTTAAAGAGGATTAGGGTGGGATTATAACACCCTTACCAGGTCACATCCCTGATCCAATATAAAGGAAATTTCCCTGGGGTGTGGTCTGCATCACCTTTCATCTCTTAAGAAACAAAAAGGAAAGGGAAGGAAGCAGAGAGTCAGTAACCTCGTACCACCAAGAAAGCAGCACCAGAAGAGCAGGCCCTTTGGACCTGAGGTTCCTACTCTGAGATGCTCCCAGACCAAAAGAAGACTGATGACAAGGACTTTCCTCCAGAGGCAACAGAGAGAGAAAGGCTTCCCCTGGAGCTGACACCCTGTATTTGGATTTGTAGCCTACTAGACAGCGAGAGAATAAATTTCTCTTTGTTAAAGCTATCCACTTGTAGTATTTCTGTTATAGCAGTACTAGGTGGCTAAGACAGTGCTGGTTAGTTCAAAAAGTTGACCTTTTGGTTAACAGCCAATCTCTTAGCCACTGTGCCACCAGCATTCCTTCATTTGATGCTACTCTTAGGTAAATCTAAACCAAAAACCCAAATTAACCAGTTGCTCTCAAGTTGAGTCAGACTCGTAGTGACCCATGTGTGTCAGAGTAGAACTGTGCTCCGTATGGTTTTCAAGTCTGTGACCTTTTGGAAGCAGATTGCCAGGCCTTTCCTCCAAGGCACCTCTGGGTGGGTTTGAACCGCCAACCTTTTGATTAGTAGTCAAGTGCTTAACTGTTTGTACCACCAGGAAAGGCTTGGCTAAATGATTACTAAATGTTTATGGACATTAACAAAGGGCCACTCTATGTAATCAGACGTTATATATAATGTATCTTACAACAAATTCTGTCAGGCTGAAACACTACAGTTCTGTGGACATAGTTTTTACAGAATTCTAAAATAACAACAAAATTATAAGTGTTGAGCACATTCCTTATAGATATAAAATCTACTCAGTTATCTTAAGGTAATTGGGCATACATTTACAATGAAACATTTTCTTTTCTCTTAAAAGAAATAATGTGCCTCTCAGAATGCCTCTTCCCCTCCCTCCCCCGTAAGATCAGGGATTGGTACTGTGATGGCATGTCTCTATGTCCATCAATAAGAAACCCTGGTGGGGGCCTGTTAGTAACTTAAGAAATAATTGTTAATGCTTAAAATATAAGTGAAGAGAATAACTCTAATGTAACTATTTAAGTATGTCACTTATCTTGTAGTAAGTGGATTAAATAAGTTTATTAGCTCTCACTCACTCACTAGTATATGGAACTAGTTCATATGTCCGTTAGCATGATTTTTTTCAGGCAAAACACTAGAAGTAAGATTGTTTATACATATCAAGAAATACACTATTAGAGTCCAGCACAACTAGATGGTGCCTGGCTACCTCCACCAACTGTTCTGACAGGGATCACAGTAGAGTGTCCCAGATAGATCAGAAGAAAAATGTAGAACAAAATTCCAACTCACACAAATAATCAGACTTACTGGTCTGACAGAGACTGGAGAAACTCTGAGAGTATGGCCCCTGGACACCCATTTAACTCAGTACCGAAGTCACTCCTGAGGTTCACCCTTCAGCCAAAGATTAGACAAGCCTATCAAAAATATAATAACTCGTAGTTCAACCATGCATATGAGACAAAATGGGCATACCAACCCAAAAGCAAAGATGAGAAGGCAAGAAGGGACAAGAAAACTGGACAAATGGAAATGGGGAGCCTAAGGTCAAGAAGAAGAGTGTGCTGACATGTCTCAGGGTTGGCAACCAATGTTGCAAAACGACATGTGTATTAAGTGTTTAATGAGAAACTAATTTGCTCTGTAAACTTTCACCTAAAGCACAATTAAAAATATATATATGTTCTTGTATTTGTAGCTGGCCCTATAAAGATAATTATTAGTGGGTTTTATATTTAATAAAAATAGTACACTTTTAACAGCAATTGTGTTCATGAAAGAGACCAAACCAAAACCAAATCTATCGCCATCGAGTCAATTCCAACTCACAGGAACCCTATTGGACAGAGTTGAACTGCCCCATAGGGTTTCCAAGGAGTGGCTGGTGAATTCAAACTGCAGACCGTTTTTGATTAGCAGCCTGAGCTCTTAACAGCGCTGCCACTCTTTCTGCCATGAAAGAGACAGATATCTGAAAATTAAAATACACAAAGACAGTAAGTTCAAAGGCATTATTTGTATTATACAGAGATACTTAGTTTGAAATTGATAACTACTGTTATAGAAAGATCGGACAGGAAACTTAAAGAGCCATAAATTTATGTTAATGGGGGAGAAACAACTCAGAAAAGAAGGGTGAGAATGTTGCACAACTCCAAGAATGTAATCAATGTCATTAAGTGGTACATGTAGAAACTGTTGACTTGGTGCATGTTTTGCTCTATGTATTCTCAACAATGACAAAAAAGTAAAGAAAATTTTTTAAGTTTTCTCACATAATGAAAAAGTAAAGTTCAAAAACAAAGAGAGATGCTTAGGATGACACAACTTTCGGCTTCCGTTGAATACGGAGATCTAATGTGTTTAACTTCCACCTCGTGTGGCGCAAGTTGCCTTTACGAATAACGTTTTGTATTCGTATAATAGGAACATAGCTATTAAAAAGGCAAGATCTAACTTAGCAGTTGGAGAGTGCAGCATGGTCAAAATGGCACACTCTAGAACCGAAAGAATGTGGGTTTGCTCTTGGACTTTGTGAGCGCTGCTTCTGTGAGTAGAAGTGTTTGGCCTCCCTGAGGCTCAGTCTCTGCTGAATGGAGAGAGACACCATATCTCATAGCATTGCTCTGGGAACTTAATGAGGCATTTGAAGTGGTCATGCCTTGCTTCGTGCTATTCAGTTAAACTATCTGTAACTAGAAACACTCCCAGTTCACTCACAAATGCCTAGTATTTGCCACGAACTGTGTTGGGTGCAAGGAAAGCAGGTAGTCCTAGTCCACGAGGAACTCAGAATCAAGATGGAGACACAACAGACAAGGGATAGTTCCACGTGAACCAAGTGTGATAACAATGTACACAGGGAATTTCTAGGCTACCAGGAACTCAGCTGTATTCCTAGAAGAGGTTTGCTGGAAGAAAAGATAAACCAAACCCATTGCTGTTGAGTTGATTCTGACTCACAGTGACTCTATAGGACAGAGTAGAACTGTTCTCTAGGTTTATCCAAGAAGCGCCTGGTGGATTCGAACCACTGACCTTTTGATTAGTAGCTGTAGCTCTTAACCACTACGCCACCAGGGTCTCAAGAACCCTCAGAAGAGAGAAGGGGGAAAAACCCTGAATTTATTGCCTTATACCAAGGGCAAGAGTTATTCAAGAGCAGTAAGTGAGAGGGTACTACCTGGGGGGTAGGAGGGTAGGCTTGAGCGAAGTGAGGGAGGTGGAGTCGCAGCTCTTGCAGAGTGTGAGGGTAGAAGCAGCCCGGCACTGCTTTTTGAGCCGTGGAAAATAAGACAAATCAGCCAGAGAGATACTGATTACGGAGAACCTCGTGGGTCATGCTCAGTCTCTCGTGTTTAATCCATAAGCAAAGAGGACAATTTTAAACAGAGGAGTCATGTAGTCAGACTTGTGTTTTAGGGAAATCAGTGGTGGTCAGATGGAGGATGGATTGGCAGATGAGCCTCAAGGCAGAGAGAAAAGTTAGAAGTTTCCATTCACTCATTCATCCATTCATTCAGCAAGCAGTTTTTTGAGCTCCAACAATGCATGAAGCCCTTTCTAGACAGTGGAAGCACAGGAAGCAAGACACACACAGAAAGCAAAAAATAGAATAATTTAAAATAGTTTCAGTTAGTAATAAGGGGCATGGAGAGAAACAGAGCTGGCTAAGGAAATTCAAAGTTCAAAAAAAACCCAAACCCAATGCGGTTAAGTCGATTCTGATCCATAGTGACCCCACAGAACAGCGTAGAACTGCCCCATAGTGTTTCCAAGGAGTGCCTGGTGGATTCCTCCTGACCTTTTGGTTAGCAGAGCGGCTCTTAACCACTTCGTCACAGGGTTTCCAATTCATAGTTAGAGAGGGGTTATTTTAGATACAAAGGACAAGGAAATCCATTTTTGAAGAGATGATGCCTGTCTTGGTCACCTAGTGCTGCTGTAACAGAAATACCACAAGCAGATGGCTTTAACAAAGAGAAGTTTATTCTCTCACAGTCCAATAGGCTAGAAGTCCAAATTCAGGGCCCCGGCTCCAGGGGAAGGGTTTCTTGCTCTGTCAGTTCTAGAGGAAGGTCTTTGTCATCAGTCTTGCCTTGGTTTGGGAGCATCTCAGCCCATGAACCTCAGGTCCAAATGACACGCTCCGCTCCTGGCTACTTTCTTGGTGGTATGAGGTCCCCATGTCTCCCTGCTTGCTTCTCTCTTTTACATCTCAAAAAAGATTGGCTTACAACACTATCTAATCTTGTAGATCTCATCAATATAACTGCCACTAATCCATCTCATTACATCATAGTGACAGGATTTACAACACCTAGGGAAATCACATCAGATGACAAAATGGTAGACAACCATACAGTACTGGGAATCATGACCTAGCCAAGTTGACAGATACTTTGTGGGGACACAATTCAATCCATGAGATTGCCTGAGCATGGACTTAAAATTAACTGGAAATCATGGTCGTTTTAGAAGAAAAGTGTCCTGAGCAGAGGGCGAGTGCTTTGTGTGAAGACAGACAAGGGGGAGGGGGCGTGGCGAGGGGGTAGGAGAGGGAGAGAGAAGATCTCCCAGGGGCAGAAAAGACCCATTTGATGCCAACGTACTGCCCGCAGTAAAGGGCTGGAATTTTAACATTGCTTAACCGTTTGTTATTACATAAAACAGATACACAAAACTACATAAAGCAAACGTACAGTATGATTCGTTTTTTAAGAGCTACCACCCAATTCAAGAAGAATTTTCCCTGCACTTCCATGTGCTGGTCTCTCACAAACCCCTCCCTCTTCCTCAAACGTCACCCCCATCTTCATCGTCAGAGAAGCCTCTTCTTTGTATTACTTTATAGCAATATCACTTGAGAAAGCGTTCCTAAACTGTTTTAGTTTTGCTAGTCTTTTCATGTGCATTTTAAGTATCTTTTAATCTAAATATTCTCTATTCATTCCTTATTTCCCTGACCTGAATTTTCTTGATAAGCTAAGATATTTAGCACTGAATTCTTCCTCATGGAGAGGAATAATATAGTCCTTTTTTTTTCTATTTCCTGTAAGCTGGTATTTGGGGAGAATTAAACAGATTCAATTTTTGTTTTTGTTTTTTCTACTTCATTATGTGTGTGTGTGCGGGTGTTTGTGTGTGTTGAGTAGTGATTTGCAAGACTAATGGCTGTGGTATTTTCTTTCTTTTTGTGATTGTATGAGCTTGATGCTAAATTATGATGCTTGCAACTATATCTATTAATACATTGTTGTGATCTTTGTCGGTTAGTTGCCCTCCAGCCGATTCTGACTCATACTGACCCCATGTGGGCAAAGTAGGGTTTTCAAGGCTGTGACCTGTTCGAAGTAGGTTGCCAGGCTTTTCTTTTGAGGCACCTATGGGGGGGATTGAACCACCAACCTTGTGGTTATCAGTTAAACAATTAACCCTCTGCACCACTCAGAGAACCTATTGATACATTCCAAAACCCAACCCATTGCCGTGGAGTCAGTTCCCACTCATAGCAACCCGATAGGACAGAGTAGAACTGCCCCATAGGATTTTCAAGCTTATAAATCTTTACAGAAGCAGGCTGCCATATCTTTCTTCCACGGAGCAGCTGGTGCATTCAAACCGCCAGCATTTCGGTTAGCAGCTAAACATTTTAACCACTGTGCCACCAGGGCTCTGCATCAATACATTTGGGGTCATAAAAGAATGGTAGTTGTACTACATCCGCATTGTTGGAGTCTACCACAGACCCTCAACGAGATGGATTGACACAGTGGCTGCAACAACGAGCTCAAGCATAACAATGGTTGTGAGTGTGGCGCAGGACCAGGCAGTGTTTTGTTCAGTGGTG
Source organism: Loxodonta africana (assembly GCF_030014295.1). Lineage (NCBI taxonomy): Eukaryota > Metazoa > Chordata > Mammalia > Proboscidea > Elephantidae > Loxodonta > Loxodonta africana. The sequence continues at coordinate 30,962,802 of NC_087352.1, read as the reverse complement.
CATAGGGTCGCTATGGGTTGGGACCAACTCCACAGCACCCAAAACCACCACCACCACCACCATTATGTTCATTGGTCCCTTTAATTCTCATTTAGCCTCACTTTCTACAAGTAGCTATATATTTAATGCTCTTAAATGTGAAACTATTTCCTTATGTAGTAGAAAAGGCTTGATGTTAAAAATTTATGATAATCTATCATAATTTTCTTATTTACTTGGTCTTTTGGCTTAGATTCCCGACTTTTTTTTTTTTTTTTTTTTTGACTAGAACATATCTTAATGTTGGACAATCTGTGTTATCATTTTCAGATATATGTATGCCTTTTCAATAGGTAATTTCAAATATTTTTAAAATCATTAATTTAGGAGCGTTTTCTTGATTTATAGATTTTAACGTGTATTTTATTTCTTTGCCTTAGCTTCCTTCTTCTTGTGCTCCTACTAGTATGTTGTATCTTTTTTCCTTCCTTTGATATTTGTCACCTTCTCTTGAATTCTTCTTATGTCTTTTTCTACTCTCTCTTGAATTCTTCTTATCTCTTTCTTCGTTTCTTTTTAATTTTGCTTATTTTCATTCTCCATTCTCTGAAGACAATATTTTCTCCGCCTATTTTCTCTGTGTTCATTCTAATTTAGTATTCCTTTAATTCTTTCCTGAATTTTATCACCTCATTTCTGTTTATTTTTTTTAATTCTAATATATGTTGCTCTTTCACAGATTGTATCATTTCCTTACAGTTTTCAACCTTGCTTTAAAATGGTAGCTTATAACTTTTATGAGTTTCTTTGGCATGTTTTTCTGGAATTGTATTCATTGTCTGCTGGGACATTATTTTATGCCTTTTAGTAACTTAGTATGGGATTTTACTTAAATAATTTTATGTTGCACATGAAATTAGTTTGCTTAAACTTTTTGAAGAAGTTGTGGATTAGGATAGCGTTTGTTTTTTCAGCTGATGGAGCTTCCTTATTTTTTTGTGTGCATGTAACATTCACTGCATGGTCGTTGTTTTCTGAGATCACCTGGCTTTTTTTCCCATCCTCTACTTTCTTCTAGATCCTTTCTTTTATTTATCTCTATTTTCCTATCCGATAGATTCTAGATTTTTTTCCCCAGAAATGTATCCTTAGTGCCGTATTTTGCCCTTAAAAAAAAAAAAAAAAAAAGTCAATTCTGACTCATAGTGACCCTATAGGACAGAATAGAATTGCCCCATAGAGTTTCCAAGGAGCGCCTGATAGATTTGAACTGCCAACCTTTTGGTTAGTGGCCATAGCACTTAACCACTATGCCACCAGGGTTTCCATGTATTTTACCCTAGAAGACATATTTGACTGGTTAGTTTTAAAAGTTCATAGAACCTGATGTTCCAGTCCCTTCAAACCTCCTGCAAACCATTCCACCACCTACCTTCAGAGTGAGACAGAACTTTTCCCAGTTTCAGCTGCTTTCCAATGAGTTCCTGTTGGCAAATTTGGTCTGTCAGGTGCACAGTTACATCTTCTTCTTCTTCCCAGAAAGAACACAGGCAGATGCTGTAGCTGTTGGTATTTTTTTCCCATAAAAAAAAAAAAAATACTGTCTTTTATTTTGGAGCTCAGGGTTACATTGCCACCAAATTTCACTGTAGATATTGTCCACGGGCTTTTGCTTTTTCTCTCGAGTTACTCGTTGTTTATTGGGGGATTTGGGGAATTAACAAATTTTGTGGACTCAGCTACCATATTCTCAGAATACTAAAAGGGTATACATTTTATTTTAAGAAAGGTGGACCACCATTGGGATATTGTGAGCAGAGAAATAAAATTATCTGATTTATACATTAAAATCATCTTACTGACTGCGTGTGGAGAACCTAAGTTGATGTGGTAATAGGCAAGATTAAGTGCAAGGACACCAACAGGTGGCAGCTTGTTACTGCGGGATTCCAGTCCAAAGAGGTTGGAGTTCTGGCTAGGGTGGTAGCACTGAAAAATAGGGCGAGGTTTTAGACATATTTAATTCTGAAAGTACTTTCCAGAGATGTAGGAGGATGTGAATGAAGTATAGGAACCAATGATGGTTCCATAGAACAGGGTATGAAATTGGACAAATGGTCCTGCTCTTTCCTAAAATTGGGAACCTAAGGGGAATAGATTAGGGTAGGGGGTGGGAAAAGGAGCAATGGTTTTGGGGGGCATATTAAGCACCCAGGTTAAACAGGAAGTCAGCTATTTGAGTCTGGGGCCCAAGTGAGAGGTCAGGCAAAGAAACATCATGATGAGTCAGTATCCTTTCAATTAAGGGAGGAACATAGATACGGAAGAGAGGAGAAATGACACCTGAATGCTGATGTCAAAAAAAGCTAGTATATCCAGCAAAAATGCAGCTGTTAGTGGAGTAGTAAGTGAGGCCAAGTGAAAACTGTGGTTCACCTTATTCAGGTATGAGCTGAGACAAACTTGAGCTTGGCTGTCGAGGTTGGGTGTAGGAAGGTGGAGACTGACTCAGAAAATAATGAGGAATACTTATTGTTAGAAGCTGGTAACAGGTTGAATTTTGAGTGTAAGAGGGAAACTCAAAGACGATTTCTAGATATCTAGCATAGGTACTGAGCGAAAGCAGTACCAGCTATTGAGCTAGACAGTAACAGGAGAGAAAGAACGAAATCTTAACGTTATTTGAAGCGGAGGTTGGGAGTCAAGTAGGCATTTCCAAATGGATCTTTGGCATCTATGGGTGATGTTGTAGAGGTAGAAACATTAACTTGATTGAGTGCATGTATGTCCGCGTCACTCTGTGGAAAGTTTCCTATCTATGATATGGGATATGGTTAAAAAACCATTTGTAGTTGCTCAGGATGGAGACCGAGGAATAGATCAGAGAGGGGTTGGAGGGAACTTTCTAGTGTGTTAGAAATATCCCCTCCATGATGATGTCACAGATGTTATAATTGTCAAAGCTCATTAAACTGAACACTCAGTATTATGTGCATTTTATTTTATGCTAATTATAACTCAATGAAAATGTCAACTATTCCACTGAAAGAAACAAATCATTAATTATGAATATTACAACTTCAACAAGGACAGATGGTTCACCTTCAGAGGCATACACACACACATATATGCATATACATTGAAAACTTTGTTATTTTGTTGTGTTGTATTTGTGAAAGGGGATGCTATGTTGTTTGATTAACTTTTCACATTAATATATCGGTCTCCAGTGATCCTCCTCATCTCAAAAGGAAGACCACTGATCTGGGATATGAGCTCACATAAACAAACAGAGGTCTGCTATAGACATTATGAGAAGGGTGGATAATGTTCTCTGCTGAAAAGTAGATGGAGAATAGAATGGTGAATCAAGACAAGGCTGGGGTAGGACATAGTTGTTGCTGACCATTATTGTTAAACTAGACGTGATGTCTGGCTGAAGAAGTTAGAGGTAATTGTAAATCATGCAGTTAATTCATGCAGTTCTACGAAGGATAAACAAAGTGAGGAAAGTCCCAATGCAGGTAGAGAAAACAGGCCAAACACAATGAAAGACTCTTGGATTAATAAGATCAAATACCCTAGGATCTCAAGTAGTTTCTTGAGAGAGGAGTGGATACTGCCCCTCAAAAATTCCTAAGCTGTTGAAGTATTCTTATACATTTATGACAGGTTTGCTTGCAATCCTCATTCCCCAAAGACTCATTGGCCTCTAACCAATGATAAAGCTAAGTGAATGGGTTGAGTTTATTTTACAGGCTGTAGGATGTAATGTATATAAAATGTTCAACACAAAGCACATACATATTAAGCACTTAATACATGGTTGTGATAACCATCCGCAAAATGCTTGGGGTGGGGCTTCCATCAAACACATTGCCACCAGAGCCCATGGGCTGGGAAAGCAAGCAATTGTGTCCATTTTTATTGCCTCAGTATTTTTCTCGGAGAGTCCTTTTATTTCTTCATTAAGAACAAAAGTGAACCTAATGCCAGGACTTTGGCCACCTCCAATTTGGGAATGTGTATGTGTGTGTGTGTATGTATTGCTCTGTCTATCTGCAATGCACATGCAGACAGGCTGAGCCTCAAACTTCCAGGCATCCATAAGACTGCTAGGAAGGAGACACATACACCCACTGGCATTAACCATTCCATGGGTGCTACGTTCCTCTGTGATCTAGCTGGGCACACGAGACACTTACACAGTGTTGGCTAAGTGAAAGCCAACAACAGATTCATGAACGGAGAACTACTTACCCTTCCCCAAATCACTTGTATCTGTTCTTATGTCACTGGGCAAGCCTGTCATGGTCCAGGTCAGATGTCAGATGTTGTCTTCACATTACCACTGCCTCTGGCTACCTCCGTGTTACTTGGGGGTCTGCAGGCTCACAAGGCTTCTGCTGCCACTGGGCCTCACTGGCCTCTGCTACTGGCTTCCATCATACTACCATGGCTCCGGCTTGTAACCCTTACATGGGGCATACTCAGGCCTCTCTTGGTCCACACAAGCAAGTGTTAACATCTCTTTCAGCTCTGTTGGCAAGCCTCCTCCTGGAAGGTACTCAGCACTCACTTTGTGGGCCAGGAAGCCCACTGCCACTGTCTTTCACCAACTCACACCATGTTCATTGTAACTGCTCTCTCTTCTGAGCCTGGGAGGTTATCAGGGCAGGGACCTTGAGTAATCAGTCCAAAGGACATACTCCACTCCAGGCTCTTTTGATGGTAGTGAAGTTTCCTCAAACCTCTGTGGATTGTCCTTTATATAAGCCTACTTCCTGTCAATTTCAATGCATGGTCCTCCCAGCAAGACCACAAAGTGACCAATTCCCTTGGTAGAACATAAGCCACTCAATTTGCATAGTAACCTGACCAAAAATCTCTTGAAAGATTTTGGCCCAGTCAATCATTTTGGGTGAGCTACAAGACCACAGCTGAAAGACCATATAAAAGCAATTCACTCCACCACAGCATATAAATATGAATATATATAGGGAAACCCTGGTGGCATAGTGGTTAAGTGCTACTGCTGCTAACCAAAGGGTCGGCAGTTGGAAACTGCCAGGCACTCCTTGAAAACTCTATGGGGCAGTTCTACTCTGTCCTATAGGGTCGCTATGAGTCAGAATCAACTCGACGGCAATGGGTTTGCTTTTTTGGCAAAAATATATATAAATACATTCTGAGGAAACCCTGGTGGCATAGTGGTTAAGAGATATGGCTGCTAACCAAAAGGTCGTCAGTTCAAATCCACCAGGTGCTCCTTGGAAACTCTGTGGGGCAGTTCTACTCTTGCTATAGGGTCTCTATGAGTCAGAATAAACTCAACACCAACAGGTTTGGTTTGGTTTACATATTCTGTGCAGCATCATAGAACATCAAAAGTAGAGCATCATGAAGTATTGAATCACACTAGAAATGATTGGAATTTTCATCCTAGAAAACATCAAATCTGGGTCCTCATTTTCAATGAGAATAATGCAGCTCAGAGACTCTTTGGCAAGGTGAAATTGAACCAATAAATTGATTGATGACCACCACCTTCCCCTTGGGTCCCCAGATCTGAGAAACTCAACTGAATTTTCTCTCTATGCATTACTGTTCCTGGCATTGCAGGCCTTATTCACCCCAGGGATCTGGAAGGCACTGCCCAGAGACAACCTCTATTGACCCACCACTGAGACTAATTGGAACTTTCTTCATGCCCAACTTAACCCATACTGTCAGATAGCAACATTAAGCATCTTTGCCAACGAAAGAAAATGAACTGATCTAATATTTTACAGCTAATGCTGTCTATATTGATATCATATTTAAAAATAAATAAATAAAGGTGTGATAGGTATGAAATAATGTATTTAATCTACCTTTTAAGTACACAAAGGTGTCAAATGCCCTTTCTCTTGTCATCAACATATCTCTGATCTCACTGTACTTATGTAGACAAAATTCAAACTTCCAAAATTCAGCCCACACTTTCCTCATACTTCCTGTGTTATCAAATTTCAATTACTTTTCCAGTTTACTTTTTATAACTACAAGATGTGAATACTGTTTGAGTGAGTTAATTTAAAAATTAAATTTCCAGAATAATTTCATTCCCCACTTAGTGTATCAGGGAGATAGCCAGATTTTATCTAGAAAGTGGCTACTCTCCTTTACAGATTTAAATGAAAGTCAAGGTCCCAGACAGCTCTTTAGTAGCAAAATGGGAAATCCATTCAAGGAAACACAGCCCTCTAAAAACACAGGTATTCAATTCTAACTGACAATGTATAATTTTTGCCCTTTAAAAGGAAAAAAAAAAAAAACTGTCTACTATTTGATTAAAACAAAACATGTGAATTTCAAGTGAAGAGATCTTGATGACATTGGATAATTCTAAGGCAGAGTAAATGCAAAATTGGTCCACATTCTTTTAAAGAGGAACAAATGCAGTTGAAAAATCTCACCACTAGATGATTTATGTGTCACTAATAAAAACCAAATGAGTGCATTTTTAAGTTCTCCAGTAAAGCAACACGGAACCCTCGTGATGCGGTGATTAAGAGCTCAGCTGTTAACCAAAAGGTCAGCAGTTCAAATCCCAAGCGCTCCTCGGAAACCCTATGGGGCAGTTCTACTCTGTCCTATAGGGTCGCTGTGAGTCGGTATTGACTCGACGGCAACGGGGCTGGTAAAGTAAGAACTAGCCCCCTGCCATTTCCATTTTGATCCTAGGTGTGCAGTCCGGAACGGCATCCAATCCTGATTTGGGTGGAGAGCAGCTGGGGCTGGTGTGCTTGTCACAATGCAAGGGACAAATAGAGCAGCATGAGACCTTTATTAGACTAACAGATATGATGTGTACACAGACATTAGCTAATCTATTGGATTTAGCCAGACATTCTAAGAAACTGATTTCCTGGGCAAATACAAAATAATCCATGTTTAACCTTTGAGCCTACCAACCCAGGGTGTCTTATTTATTCGTGGCTTTCATTCTTTCTCTTTCATTATTATTATTTTTTAAACAAAAAGAAGATTGAGACTTTGAATGATTGGTAAAGAGGAATTATCTGAATTATCTATTTAATAATTACACAATATGGCACACCAGCCAGCCATGCCATAGTTATACTTATGGTTGATATCAGGCCATATAATAGATAATAAGTATAGCTACCTAATTAACAGAGTTTAATGACAAAGACATGTTAACTGGTTTGAAGCTGTTAATAAAAATTATGAAATATATAGGTTACTGACACACAAGTGGAACATGTTGCCAACAGAAGGTACGCTTTTCGCCCTTGTTTATTACTGCTGTCAGCAGCGCTAAATTATGAATTTGGTCACTACTAGCTTCTTCCACCATGTACCTCTGAAGGGCAGATGACCCAAATGAATGCAAATCGAATTAGGCCTCCTCTCAGAGACTTTAATACCATAAATGAGAAAGAGCATTCATCACAAATAACTAGGGATTGTATACCAAAGTGCTTGAAGAAAATCAATATGCTTTCAGCTGCTTTAGGCCTATAAATGTAAATGAGAACAGATATAAAGCTGATATGCACTAAAGAAAGGTTATTGAGAGAGCAACACATAACACCAAGAAATCAATTGAATAAACTTGAAAAATGATTCAGATAGAGTAGATATGAACATAGAAAATCAATCATATAATTTAAAGAATAAACAGCTTGAACCTCACAAATCTCCCTTATGGTTTTAGCGTGTAGGATTTTTAATTTAGCATTGATATAATGCCAAGCTATGAGAATCTGCAGATGGCAGAGACTAGGAGGAAAATCAATTCATTCTTGTTCTATGGTCTTAAGGGGTATTTGATATTTACAGCAGGGTAGCATGAATCCTTGTATAAATTTACATTTTAAGAGATAAAGGGCCTCTGTATTTTGTCTTGTTATTGTTAATAGAAACTGTCTACTTTTATTCTGTCCACTTTCCAGGGAAGCGTAGCTGTCTTTGTGTTGCTGGGTGTCACAGGCAATTTTCGAGGCTTTATTTTCCTGATACACAAAGTTTTGCTTTGTGCTCCCCCACCCTCCACCGCAAGGCAATTGAGGTGGCATAATTGCATCAGTGCTCCAGAAATATAGGCTGCAATTTGGGGGAAAAAAACAATTCCAGACAAGTTCATTTATATGTTGCATGGAGGTTTAGAGGTTAAGAAAATGTGACAGGGTACAAGTAAATGTATATGTAAATTCAAGAGACTTTCATTGCACTTATAATCAGTTATTTGCCTTTTTGCTTCCAACTCAGGGATTTGTCATTAGGAATAGCTGAAAAATCAAATTTACCCATGATCCTACCGATGCCATGTTGGAAATACACTCCCAAAACGTGAGATGGTCATAACGTTGATCCATAGGAGACAAATATCACTGAACATTTGCATCATCTGACTGATTTGCAGCTGTTTAGTTGCCTAATGGAAATGGATATCACTTTGTTAGAGTTGTCTTTCCCTCTAGCTCTGTTCCTTTTTCCTCAGTCGCCCTGGAAGAGAAAGTCAGCTGTTCTTTGCGCCAAAGGCGCGACGGAGTATCACAGGGGAGATCTGACAACTATTTTAATTTCCAATAAATTCCATTTAGTGAAAATGCTCAATCTGATTTTTTCCCACCTGAAGTGGATACAAATGCAGGTTTCTCTTCATGAATTTATCAGCCAAGTGCTATTACCATTCGTAGCTTATTAAATCCACTGGGAGGAATAAGTCTGATGCTTGATGCATAACATCAAGACTTCTTTTTTTCAGTTCAATAGATAACTCCTTTCTCAGCTCTGTTGTTATTTGTCTTAATTCAGAAAAGGTCCTGAGAAAGGCCAGAGACAAATTCAAAAAAGGAGAGAGAATAGTGAATATCTCTGTCATCTACATATCTATCTATATAACTCACATTCATGAGAAAACAGCAGATATTTCCAATAATTGCTATATGTTTCTTCTAACCTATCCATTACCACAACCAAAAGAACAAAGTGAAATTTTTCAGGAGGACTTAATTTGCTTAGATATGAGACTTAATTGTTTTCACTCTAGGATTTTCAAAACAAGTGGATAGAGACTTTTTCCTCAAGAAAGTAGACATATTTTTCCTTATTCTTCCTATGAAGTGTAGCTAACAATTTAGGTTGTCAAATCTAAAACAAACATAAGGAGACTCTGAAAGGTCAAGAGAAGAAGGCATGGGCTTTAGAAAATGACACGCTGGGTATTTTCTGGCTTTTCTTTTCACTTCATGTATCCTAGACTGCACATTGGGGAAATAGTGATCCAGAAATGCCCATGGGCACAGACAGCCCCAAGAGCAGCCTGCTTTCTCAGCCATAGTACCAGAGAAGGGCAGCCCAGCAGGACAGAACGTGTTTAGACAATAATAACTTACCCCAGCCAAACCCTCAGAAAACAACTGCAGCCCTATTCCCATCTCCCTGGGAAGGCCCAATGAGGACCCTAAACTTCTAAGTTGCAGGCAGTAATAAGCCACCCTCCACTATCCCCACTGGGTGATATCAGAGGAGGCTGTGGGAAACTAGAAACCCTATGCCCATCATCAGTTAGGAGGATCCCCCAGCAGGGGCAGAGAGGGGAACCTGGATTTCCATCAACCTGACAGTGATGGTGCAGGTCCCTCTCCCCTACTGGGGCAGTCAGAGGAGGCCTACTACAACGGAAGTTTTAAATCAAGATCCAGAGTCTCATAACAATACCCAAGATATCCAGCTTTCAATCGAAAATCATTTGTCATACCAAGAACTGGGAAAATCTCAACTTGTATAAAAAAAGACCATCAGATGCCAACGCTGAGATGACATCACGGTTGGAATTACCTGATGGGGATTTTAAAACAGTCATACAGATTCTTCAACAGCAGAATGCAGATGACAGAAGTAAGAATCAGTGACCTTGCCGGTAGAAAAATAAAATCTGAATAACAGAGAGAAAATTGACTTAAAAAAAAAAAAAAATGAACAGAGCCTCAAGGACCTGTGTGACTATAACAAGAGATCTAACCTTCGTGTCATCAGAGTCCCAGGAAGGGAGGAGAGAGGGTGGGAGTGAAAAAGCAGACAAAGAAATAATGATGAAAAGTTCTCACATTTGGCAAAAGCCACAAACCAATGGATTCAAGATGATGAATAAATCCCAAATGGAATAAACCCAGAGACATCCATACCAAGACACATCATAATCAGGCTTCTGAAAACTAAAGACAAAGGAAAAATGCCTCATCTGTCACTTTCCTTCTCGCCCACACCAAGCACAAGTTAAATTAAGAAGCCTCCGCTCACATCCATCACGAGAGGTCTTCCAGAACTTAACTTTCCTCCTCTTTAGATAATGACCTCAGTGACTGTGATGAAGATTCAACAACCCAGGTATGTAAAGGACCAAACCCAATGTCTAGCAGATGGAGAAATAGCTGCTCTCAGGTCGGCTGCAATTCAGGGCAAGCTTATGTACAACGGCATTTACCATAACATTAATAAAGTGTGTAATGAGGTAATGACATTGCTGTTGTCTTAGTGATATTTATGTGCCTAAATTACTGAGACCTTCCTTTATAGCACTATACTGTTTTTGATAGATCTTCTATCAAATTTTCAGATTAAGCACATCTGCTTACCAAATCTACCTACCAAACCCTGGTGGCGTAGTGGTTAAGTGCTATGGCTGCTAACCAAAGGGTTGGCAGTTCAGAACTGCCAGGCGCTCCTTGGAAACTCTATGGGGCAGTTCTACTCTGTCCTATAGGGTCACTGTGAGTCGGCATTGACTCGACGGCCCTGGGTACTTACCAAATCTATAGAGTGCACATTTGAAAAGTGTGCACATATCCGCATACTGGTTTAACATTTTTTAAGCAGTGTCCAAATGAGGGAGCATTTTACCTACAACCTGGTAGAAGACCATGTTCAGTTCTGAAATGAACTAAGAGCCTATTTATGAAACCACACTGTCCTTACATAGTCAATACATTATTCCTGATAGTTAAAATAAGGAAAAATATATATATATTGTTCTTTCAGAACACACTTCCGGGCACTTAAAATGCTGACTCACAATGCCAATCTTCATTCCCAGGTCTGGAAGCATTAGCAATGCTACTTCCTTTTCTGATGCAGTTATATGAGGATGGTAAGCCTAGTGTAAATAGTAAGGAGTCCTGGGGACACAATGGTTAAGCACTCGACTGCTAACCAAAGGTTGATAACTCGAATCCACCAGCCTCTCTGTAGGAGAAAAGACCTGGCGATCTGCTCCCATAAATATTACAGCCTAGGAAACCTATGGGGCAGTTCTACTCTGTCACATGGGGTCACTGTGGGGCAGAATTGACTCAACGGCACACAGCAACAACAGTGTAAGTGGTGTTTCCAATAACTTGGAAAGAAATTTTGAAATAAAATATTGAGAATTAATATAGATGATACATAAGGCTTGTGCATAATGAAATGAAATAAGAAGTTAAGAGAGGGATTTGATGAACTCTTTTTTTTTTTTTTGACAGTTTTATTCCCAGAATTCCCAGATTCTCTACAACTAAGCATTTCTCATCCACTTCTAACACAAAAACCAAACCAAAACCAAACCCGTTGCCGTTGAGTCAATTCTAACTCATAGCAACCCTGTAGGACAGAGTAGAACTGCACCATAGGGTTTCCAAGGAGTGGCTGGTGGATTTGAACTGCCGACCTTTTGGTTAGCAGCTGTGCTCTTAGCTCCCGCACTATGTCGTTTTAAGTCAGTTGAAGAAACTGACCTCCTCAATGGAACATTCAGAGTTTTTATCGTTCAGAATTAACACTTCTTTTTATATATTTAATGAAAAAAAAAAAATGTAAGCAGAGTTACTGCTGATCCATCCTGAAAGAAAGGAAGGCTCTAGTGACTCCTGAGGAACACATCAACACCTCTTGGATCGAAAGAATCCCCGGAAGCCTTGTTTTTCTTAAATGTATAAAAACATTGTCACTTAAAGTTTGGAAACCTACAGTGGTGCCTTGCATTCAAATAGATATTTTGAATGTCAGTAGCTTTTTCCTTTACGCCGTACGTGTTTACAGGTGTATGTGTGTGGAAAGGAAACCTTGGTGACGTAGTGGTTGAGTGCTACAGCTGCTAACCAAAAGGCCAGCAGTTTGAATCCACTAGGTGCTCCTTGGGAACTTTATGGGGCAGTTCTACTCTGTCCTGTAGGGTAGCTATGCATCGGAATCGACTAGATGGCAATGGTTTTTTTTTTTTTTTGGTGTGTGGAAAAGCACACATTTGTATGTGTGTATATATATACATATATATGTATATATATACATATACATGTATATGTATATAAAAACCCAATATATATACACATATATATGTATACATATACATATAAAAACATGTGTATATATATATGCATGTTCCAATCTAAGAAGATTTGAATTGATTCTGGATTTTCACTATGTAATTTTATTTCATGAGCGCATAGACAAAATGCTACATGAGAATGTTTTCCTTTTGAAAACTATTTTCTGCGTCATGCTAGCTATATATCTAAATCTGTTAAAGAAAAAAAAAGTGTTTGTGTTCAATTTTCAAGGACATATGCAAAATTTCTCCTTACAAAGGAGCAGGGCTAATAGAGAATTTAATCTTTCCTTCCAATATAAATATCATAAATAGAGGAAAGCACTTTAATCATATAATGAAAAAAATCCTTTTAAAAATATAAAAATACAGATACCATATTCAGTAGACACTGAAAGCATGCTGTGTGTCATGAATTATGCCAAGTGTTGGGGAAATAACAGTAAATAAATGCATGGGTTATGACCATAAAGATCCCAGGGTCTGATGGAGGACAAGTAGCCAGTGATTAGTATACAATACGGGAAGAGTAAAAATAGAAGTGTGGCAGAGAAAGCGCAGAGAATAAAGCCATCACCATTCTTTGGATGTGCAGGGAAGGCTCAAGGGGGGCAGGGCTGGGCTGGGCTGAGACGAGAAGGGATGCATGAGTGAACAGTAGGCAAGGAGGGCAAGAGGAGGCCCCCAGGAGGAAGGAACATGGAGGCAAGGAGAGCTGTCCCTGTTCTGTATACCTCTCTCAGTGTTGGCTAGGTCATAAAGCAGAGACAGGAGAGAAAGGTGGCGGGGCCAGGCCAGTGGGATGGGGCAAGGATACATATCTGCATCCAGGGAGACAGATTGGAGCTTCCTCTACATAATTTTCTAACTTTCCAGTACTCGCTGGCTTCATCCAAAGAAGGGGCTTAATAATAGAGTTTACCACATATAACACTTATTCATTTGTTTTTATAATTATCATTATGGATCTGGTAGCTCAGACTAAGAAACTTGAGGTTTCATTCATTAAGTGGTAGAGTCCCAAAGAATACAAAGATAGGGACGTGGCGTGCTCATGTGTGCGTGTTAGAAACCTCTGTTTACAGAGATTGATAATGTCCTGGGAGGGGACGAGACCACAGGCAGGAAGGCCAGGGCAGGGTGTGGACAGGGTCCAAGAGAGGCCAAGAGAGCCTGGGACACGCCACACAACATATTGTTCTGTGCTGGGGCTTCTCGAAAACTCTGGATTTGAAACATCATTGACTAACTGCAATATGCCAGGATTTAGGCTAGGATTTTCACCTTGTTTCTGACATTTCCCAAAGGATTCTGCCACAAAACAATTGCTTTCCATACTAATTTAATAACTAATTACGCCCCATTAAAAATGAGGGAAAAGTTTATGATTGGAAGTCACTGATGTTACCATGTTAGTGGAAGTTAAAAGAAATTCTAGTATCTTTGGCTGTATTTAATGAAAGAATATAGTTTTTTAAATAAAAATAATAAATGAAGTATTTACGTATTTGCAGTCTTATTTCTTTAGTGTAGATCCGCTTTTTTAAACGTGGGTATTCTGTTCTTTCTCTCCCTCTCCACCTTTCTCTTCTCTCTCTTGTTCTCTCTCTCTCTCTGTCTCTTACACACACAGAAACACAAGCCATCTTGAGTGCACCCATTGGGCATATCTTTGCAAACTGAATCCTAACGATACTAATCTATTTATCTGAGAGCAGGAAAAGGAATAACTGTTACAATAGATTAGAATGTCTGCTTTTTAAATATGTTTAAATAGAGAGCAAATTAGTGAAAGTCGGTTGGAGTAAATTCAGTGTCTTAAAGTGTTCTTCAAGTCTCTGTAAAAGAGGACATTGCGGTGTTATTTGGAGCAAACATGGGGTAGAAAACTCTAGAGTGTAGAGAGAGGATATATTTATTAAAATCTCTTCCACTTACAAATTAGAAGGAAGCCAGGCATTCCTTGTGTGCCTATTGATTGCTAGACATAGTATCTAGTGTTGTGCATGTGCAATCACATATTTTAAACTTTCCTCTTAATCTTTGTGGACCTGGGTTGAGGTAGAAAGAGTCATCCCAATTGTACAGTTAGTGGGAGGCTCTCAGAAGAGTGAAGCATACAAACAACTGTAACCAGTGGAGCTGGGCTTCATGTCTACCTCTCCTTCCTGAGCTGAAATGACCCGAGGGCCAGAGAGCTTTTAAAAGGAGTGAGCAGAGATACTAGGTAAGAACTCAGGGCCTTGACTCAGATTCTGGAAAGAAATCCATTTACAACCTCAAATTGTGGGTATAGTTACTTCATTCCTTCAACGACTCATTTTCTTCATGTTTAAGATGTGAATGACAGAGATTTATGGTTAAGGATTCAATGAAATATACAGGCAAAATATGTAGTGCCCTGTCCATCACAGAGTGAATAATATGATTGAGATAAGTGCTTGCTCTTTCTCATTGTCTATCATCACCAACATCATCGTCATCCTCACCATTAGCAGAGTGACTTCTGCGGGTACTCTGTTTTTCCTGTCACCTGAGCTGTGTTTTACAGCACTGGCCTTGGCACTTTCTGTTTTAAGTCCTGGCTCCAGTGAAAGGATAATAAAGAGCTTTAGTTGGCCCAAGAATGTCATAAAAATGTGTGCCCAGTCCTACGGTTTTGTGGCATGCTGTAAGGACTTTCAGATTTATTTCCCCCCACAACTATCTAAATTGAAAACTTGTATAATTAAAAATATTCTCTACGTGCAAACAGTAACTTTAGTACAGCTATTTTTGAAGGCAGGGGAAAAATACACCAAGGTACAGGACCTAGCAAACCCCTATGCTGTGGCCAAAATTTCAACAGGTCTTAAGGCCTTCAGCAAGGAAGATATTCTACAGATTAATAACTCAGACTTCTATTTATTTTTAGGTAGCCTAAGCTAAATATTTCCTTTAAAAAACAAAACAAAACTCTAAATCTATGTTTTGAGTAAAATCACAAAAACCATTAATACTTATACATTTGTCTTTCCTGGCATATTGCATTTCAAAAAAAAAAAAAAAAAAACCTAGGTTTAGCCCACACTTCTGTATCTCAGTACTGAAAATAGAATCAGGTCTTTACAAATGATTAGTCTACTTTTGAAATGTAAAGACCACCTTGACCTTCAACTGGTGCTTGTACATACTTGGGGTTGTAGCTGATGTTCACCTGTAGCTAACTCCATATCACACTGAAGTCAACTCAACATACTAGAGTGAGGCTCCATAAATACAGTTCATTATTTACAGCAAGAATTAACCCATGTGTAATCTCTGCTCTTCACTCTTTCCACCTGTGTGTTGACAGACCTTATTATGTAGAAGCTTTTTTTAGAATCATGCTAATCAAAAACAAATGTGAACAGTTGCAAATGATGGTTTAAAAAGGAGGCATTTACTCATTTCTGCCTGCACTCATTTTTAACCGACATTGTGAGCCAGCCTGATGCTGTGTGTTGTTCTGGGAGTGTAAGGACAGGGACAAGCTCCCTGCTAGTCACGTGAGGGGAAAGAACTGCATCAACAAATGCAAAACCAAACCGTTGCCTTTGAGTCAGTTTCGACTCATAGTGACCCTATAGGACAGGGCAGTGTCGAGCTGCCCCATAGTGTTTCCAAGGAGTGGCTGGTGGATTCAAACTGCTGACCTTTAGGTTAGCAGCCAAGCTCTTAACCACTGCACCATCAGAGCTCCAAGGTGCTCACAGAAGAGACAAAAGGAAGGGTGTGAGTCAGTCCAGGCCTCCTGGAGGAGATGCTAAGAGGTGGATTTTAGAGTATGAAGAATCAGGAGGAGCTGAGAAATGTCAGTCCCATGGCTAGTAGCTGAGCATGTTGGGAGCTCTTACTGATAAGAGAGGTCAGGCAGGATGGGAAACAGAGAGGTAGGCAGAGGTGGTGTCAGTCAAGGAAGGTTTTATAAGCTATGCAATGAGATACGGCCTTTATCACAGGCTATAAGCAGGAGGCAGTCAGCTACTAACCTAAAGGTTGGTGGTTTGAACTCACCCAGTGGTGCTACAGAAGAAAAGCCTGGAGATCTACTTCCTTACAGCCAAGAAAACCCTAGAGGGGCAGTTCTCTGTAACATATCAGGTACTCAGGAGTCGGAATGGACTCAATGGCAACAGGTTTGGTTGTTCTTGTTTTGTTTTTTCCATTTTATTAGAAGGGGCACTACGTAATTACATCTGCTTTTCAGAAAGGTCACTGAAGCATGTTGGCTCTTAACCCTCCTTGCACACGAGTATTACTTGAGATCTTCTAAAACATACCGTTCTCCTGTGATTCTAATATTTTACTTGGTGCTGAGATATTCATAGATATTTAAGGAGGAGCTTTTGTCTCACAAAGCTCATAAACCATTCTTTAATTCATGTTGACATGAGAAGAATGAACTAACACAATGGCTTAAGAGATGGTTGGGAAACTATTAATGTAATTCCATCACATGGATTCAGCAGGAATTGTGTTCATTTGGACAGTCTACTGCCTCTCTGCCTACTTGCTCTAGCAAGCAGCATTTAAAGTTGAGTGCTAATTGTTTGGCTTAAAAGTGTAATTTATTTTTCACCGCTGAATTAGCAATACTTAGCATATTGTGCATGCTTTTTAGTAAAGACAGCAGCTCAGTTAAGCTTTAGCACATGATTCTGAGAGGTTTGTGTTTGGAATTAAATGTGAGCAACACAAGGGTGCCAACCTGCGACGAAGACATGAGTTGTCATTACATAAATTAAGCATCTGTTTTGTGCATTGCTGAGATTATTGAGTTTTATTCATAAAATATTTACACACGATATTTATAGCTGTTATAGCTCAGTGCCAACTGAGTATATTTTCTATCCTAAAGAGCAAATAAGTTTCAAATGTGTTAATCTTAGCTCCCATGTCCATATGCTCAATTTATTTTATTTTATTTTTTCATATTCAAGAGAATGGTTCGTGACTATGAACCATTATTTTTTAATGTTGTGATTTGGGAATCAATGTGATTATAAATGGAAAGGTAAACGAGTTAAAAATATATTGACTAATTTTTGGTAGACATATTAGAGCAAGTACTTGTTTTTGTTGTTGGTCGGTGCTGTTGAGTCCATTCCAACTCATAGCGACCCCATGTGACAGAATAGAACTCACCCACAGGGTTTTCTAGGCTGTAATCTTTATGACAGGAGATTGCCAGGTCTTTCTCCCTCAAAGCTGGTGGGTGGGTTGGAACTGCCATCCTTCTGGTTAGTAGCCGAGCACTTAACTGTTTCTCCACCAGGAGTTTTCAACATGTGACCCAAGACACCCATGAATACGTTGGGTGTCTTTAAACAGGCTTCAGGGTTCCATGAACCTTTTGAAATTATGTACTGAAGTGTGCATTATACATGCTTAAACACATTTTGAAAATTCTAAGGGGGATAAAGGTACAAGAATTTCTTTCAATTCTCAAAGCAGTAGCTGATTAAAAAAAAGATGACTCACTTAGCTTCTTGGTTAGAAAGTGCATACTGCTAGAAGTAAAGACACATTTTTAAAAATAAATACAGCTTGATAAACCCGCAGTCTAAGAAAACTCATGAGTCCACACTGAACTCCAACATTATTTCTGATGTGATTTCTCTGTGCTTTTCAGTTGACACAGCCATTATTAAAAAAACCTATGAAAGTACCAGTCCTGACTGAGGGTGATCACTACACTACCAGAATATTGAGAAATTTATGATAAACCTTAATGTCCCTCAATAGGAGGGTAGCAAATAAACTGTGAACTTTAATTAGAATGATCCAAACAAACAAACAAACAAAAACCCATTGCCGTCAAGTCAACTCCGGCTCATAGCAATCCTATAGGACAGAGTAGAATTGCCCCATAGAATTTCCAAGGAGTGCCTGGTGGATCTGAACTGCCAACCTCTTGATTTAGCAGTGGTAGCTCTTAACCACTACACCATCAAGGTTTCCAGTAAGAATGAGGTAGCTCTATATTTATTAACATGGAAAGATCCCTGAGACACGTTGGTAATTGAGAAAGGAAACTCAAAAGTACTTCAGGTATTATAATCCCATTTATGTAAAAACAAATAAGATCTTTTTGTTTGTATATGAGGGCAGTGCTGGTTTAGGGGTAGAATTCTCATTTTCCATGTAGGAAACAGACCTGGGTTCGATTCCCAGCCAACTCACTTCATGCGTAGCCACCACCTGTCTGTCAGTGGAGGCTTGCGTTGTTTCTATGATGCTAAACAGGTTTCAGCAGAGCTTCCAGACTAAGATGGACTAGGAAGAAAGGCCTGGTGATCTACTTCTGAAAGTTAGCCAAGGAAAACCCTATGGATCGCAATGGTCCAGTTCCCAACCGACCATGAGGATGGCACAGGATCCGGCAGCATTTTTGTTCCACTGAGCATGCAGTTATCATGAGGCAGGAGTCAATTCTACGGTATTTAACAACATACATAAATAAATACATGTTCAGAAAGACTGTGTAAATCATACCAGGTCAAACACTGTATCGCTAAAACTTAAGCCCAGCTTTGCTAGAGAGGGCAGGCCTTTTCCTGAACCAGACATCCTCAATTGTCATGCCATTTTTCAGTGTTGTGTTACCTGTTGCCTCAATTAAACCTGGAAAACCTCACCAAACCCATTGCCATTGAATCAATTCCGACTCATAGTGACTCTATAAGACAGAGTAGAACTGCCCCCGTAGGGCTTCCAAGGAGCGGCTCATGGATTCGAACAGCCAACCTATTCATTAGCAGCCAAAAGCTCAAAAACGTGGAAGGTATCCCCAGTGCCTCCTCTCCTTCCCACAACTAACCAATCACTAAGTCCTGTCCAATCCCTTTTGCATGCATTCCCTGCTCTGTCCCTTCTTCTTCATCTCCACTAAAGTTCTTGTAATTTCTCATTGGCCTACTACAATCACCCAATCGATCTCCCTATTATCCTGTCTTACACAATTCTGGCCTGCCCTCTAGACTGATTTTCCTAAAATGTAAATGTGGGAACACTCCTCCTGCCTTCAAAGTCCTTCCATTGCTTCTTCCATGACCTCACTGCAGTGATGGTTTTATTTTCCAGTCTTTCCAGTAGATCGATATCAGTTTGAGAGAGTGGATAGTATTTGTCTTTGTATTGCCTGGAACACCAATGTCTATGTACCATAACAAGAACTCGTTAAATTTGTGTAAATAATTTAAATGAATTTTAACTAATGCAGACTATTTGCATGATATCCTGCCTTCATCTACAAGTGTTTTCAAATCACACTAGAAAACAGCACCACTACTCTAATTATCTTTCAAAACCAGGTTTCACTGTATATAATGAATAAATGCTTTTCTGTCTTCAAGGAATAAGGAATTCAGGGAGGGAACTGAAACTTCTCTGCTGCAACAAAGGGGAATAGTTTTGTTTCCAGAATTAAATGGTAAGATCAAATTCACTTGAAAAAGAATGAAGTAATTTGATTACACTTAACTGTAACATTACTGGTTATATTAACAGATCCACAGAAAAAAAGTACCTCATTCTAAGTGGCACTTTGATCAGCCATAAACGTAATGAAAAAGCGGAGTCCTGGAAGTGAGCAGTGATAATAGCCTTTGCAGAACTACTAACTGAAGACTGCTTGAGCCATCGCACCTAGGGCATTCCCAATAAGAGTGATGTGGTTGTCTCTCTAAAGGAATATCATGTCATTCTAGTGACAATCTCAGATTCATGGGCAGCGTAGTTGGTGTTAGTTCTCCGAATCTAGCCAAGTAAGTCTAGATATTGGCAAGAGTATGTCTCTAGGTCTTCGTATCAAGAAAACACATATTCCAGCTGTGTTCTTGTCACCCTCACAGCTCTCTAAGCATACCTCAGAGGCCGCTTGGTGGAAATGCAGTGAAGGGGCAGGCCTAGCAGATAATTCTCCAAATGCATTCTGGATCAGCATCAGGCCTAATTCTGCTTATTGCGTTGTTAACTCAGGGCTCCATAGAGGGGAGATGTTCAAAATACTTAATATGGGCATGGGTGCTGGTCCTGGCAACAGATTCATTCACACTGTATGAAAGGGATAAACTTATAGCTATACAGTCCTAGGAAACCCCGGTGGCGTAATGGTTAAGAGCCGTGGCTAATTCTAATATAAGGTGATTCAATTTCAGCACTGTATACCCACGATGGCCGAATCTCTGCTATGTACAACGTAGGCAATAGCCTTTATCAACTGAATCCTAAGGATGAAAGGAGTAAGGCAAAAACATCAGCACCTAAATAAACTCTGAGGAAGACAAGTACATACCATTTGCTTATTTTACTCAGTATTGAATGGATTATTCTCCACTCATGGTTATATAAATTGAAAATAATGAGAACAATTTTGAGTCCTTAAAAATATAATGAAGACCAGGAGGAAAGAATGTCTCTGAAAATGATTTTTTTATCAAAATGAGAGGAAGATTTAAGAGTTAATATGTTTCCTATGTTTAAAAAAAGGTGAAGAGTGTTGCTGCCACCAAAAGGAACTGGGAGCTATGAGTCGATAATTGACTCAAGTAATGTCAGAGAGAGATAGGAAGCAAAGAAGAAAAGAATTCACATAAAAACAAAATTGAAGAGTGAAATTAAATTTGCATTAAACAGAGTGAAAGAATTGACACTGAAGAAAGCTGAAGTCATTTTGTGAAAGAAGCGGACGCTTTCTGGAGGTACATATTGATGAAAGTTATGACAATACAAATGAGCAATCTACCTCAGATGTGTCCAAGGAATAGCCCAGAGCAGCTGAAAGAAAAGAGGAAATAAAAGCCATAATTGAGCTACATTTTCTTCCACTGAAAATTGATTTAAACTTGCAGATCAGTATGATTATCTAATTGTGGCCAAAACCAATGAAAACATACTTAAACATGTTCTCTCTACTCCATTTTGACTACCCACAGTCAAGGGCCAGAGCTAGATGTTCTTATCAATTAAAACTGTTTTCCTTTATACCTTCTATATTATTTCTTCTGAGCATAACACTTATTTCTTCTTTTTGAACTTATTCTTATCTCCCAGGACACTTGTTTGTCACTGGCTTTGCTTTCACTGCATGTGGTCCTGGGTTGTGGAGCACTGCTGACTAGGTGTTTTAACAAACATGTCCTGTCTTATTATTGTTTCTCTCCATTCTTTCATCCACTGCAGACATCCTATCATTTCAGTGGCTGTCCTACACATGCTCAGCTCTCCTCAAACTCTCACACCTGCTTCCACCCCATCAACAGTTATTGTCACTTCCTGGTTCCCTATAAAACTGACATATGCAGTTACACCTTGCTCTCCACATTTTCCGTCCCTACGAAAATTCTGTCCCCAAGTCAGCCAATTCTTACCCAATTTCGGTTAGTCCTACCTCTGGTGAAACTTCTCTCAAAAGTTGTAACAATCTCCTAACAGCCAAGTTGAATGGATTACTCTAAGTGTTCATCCCCTTCTATCTCTCTGTGACTTCTTAAAATTCACTTTCCTGCTATTCCCCTAAATAGAGCATTATTTTACTTCTTACCATTTCTCTCTTTTTTCTTACTTCCTCCTTCTCCCAACATCTAAACATAGATCTCCACCAAGATTCTTCTTTGTTTCCTTTCTAAATCCTCAAGCTTTCATCTTTATGGTCTAAACACACATCTGGTTCTTAGAATCTCCAACTGCAAATTTTTTAATTCTACCTCACTCTTGAGAGCCTAAACCCATATTATCAATAGCCTTATAAAGTTCCTAACATGGAATTCAAACTGACAACTTAAAAGAAGCATGCTCAAATCAATTTCTTTTTAAATCTGCTAGGAAAGCTTTCTTCTACCAGCTCTGGAAAGGGTTGTATTCAAGAAAGTTTGCAGACAAGATCAGACTATTAAAACCACCAAAACCAGGCTAACTCTTCTGCCTATGGCAACAAGTGTAGGGCGAAAATGAGAACTTCCTGCCCATACCTTGTCAGAAAATTGAGTCCATGCAGTGGAGGACAAATTTTAGACACTCCTTTGAAGTGTTTGCATAAAAACAAGACAATTAAAATGGTGCAAAATAAAGAGCGAATCATGCAACTTGTCCAATATCACAAATGAAATTAGGCAAAAAAGAGTTTTCTAAATTCTAATTTGAGTATGACAGGAATTTCAACAGTTATAAAAATTTAAACTTCCCCAAGTTCTGCGTAAATGCTGTATTGCCTTGGAGAAGTTGGAGAAGCAGTAACCTATTTTCAATTTCATTTCTAGTTGTGAGTCCACTATCTGATTTTTTTAGAAAAAAAATATGCTTCTTCTATTTTTTGAAAGTTGCCTACTGTAGGGTCTCTCGGAGTTGCAATTGACTTGATGGCATCGGGTTTGGTGTTTTAGTATTATTATTTTTATTAATAGCTGTGTTAAGATATAATTTACATACCACAAAATTCACCCATTTTTGCATGTACGATCTCTATGTTTTTTTGGTAAATTTAGTGAGCTGGGTAACCATCACCACCACACACTTTTAGAGTCTTTTAATTGTCCCAGTAAGAACCCCCATGCTTGTTAGCAATAAATCCCCAATCCTATCCCCCAGTCCCAGGCTGGCACTATTTTTCTCTTGGTCTCTATCGATTTTTAGAAATTTCATGTAAACAAAAACATACACTGTGTGGTCTTTTATGTCTGTTTTCTTCACACAGCATAATGTTTTTGAGATTCGTCCATGTTATAGCATGTGTCTTCCTTATCTTCTTGATGCCTTATTTAAATTTAATGGATGTATGTTTTCCACATATAATTTATCTTTAGATTCCTAGAAATGTTTTAGCAAGTCATTTGCTTCAAAAATACACTAAGAACAGAAGCAAGGTTAGAATGTCTGCTCCCACCACTTTTATTCAGCTTTATACTGGAGGTTCTAGCTAGCACAATAAAGCAAAAATAAAATAAAATACCATGCATAAAAGAAAACAAACCTGTTGCCATTGAGTCTATCCGGACTCACTGCAACACTATATATACCACACTACAAAATGCTATAGACATAGCGTGTGTGAATGAAGGTTCTATAAACCAACCCAAACCTGCTGCCATCAATAACCCATAGGGTTTCTAAGGCTGTAAGTCTTCACAGAAGCAGGCTGCCACATCTTTCTCTTGCAGAGCAGATGGTGGGTTTGAACTGCAGGCCTTTTGGTTAGTAGCCGAGTGTTTTAACCACTGCACCACCAGGGCTCCTGGCTAAAAACCAAAGAACACTTAATTTCGTTAAAGAATAGTCATTTCCATGTTGAGAAATAATCATGCACATTTATTCAGATTTTCCAACTTTAGAAAATAATCTTATAGGCAAAATATTATTTAAATACCTCTGCCCATAATTATTGCTTAAGGCAGGAGTTTAGGTAAAGTGATATATCTTCAGGCTAATAGCAGTGATTTGTTAAGTATTATCTTCATGGCCTAAAGCAGATCATCTTGAACTTACCCGTCAATGTGACAGCACACTCCTTCTCCCCACCCTGTATTTCCTGTGTCCATTCAACCAGCTCCTGTCCCCCTCTGCCTTCTCATCTCACCTCCACATAGGAGCTGCCCACATAGTCTCAGGTGTCTACTTGAGCTAAGAAGCACACTCCTCACCAGTATCATTTTATTTATGTTCAGTCTAATCTTTATTTGAAGAGTTGTGTTTGGGAATGGTTTTAGTTCTTGGCTAACAGAGAGTCACAGTGCCATGTCCTCTGGGGTCCCTCCAGTCTCATTTAGACCATCAAGTCTGTTCTTTTTACTAGAATTTGAGTTCTGCACCCTGCTTTTTCCCACTCCATCGGGGACCCTCTGTTGTGTCCTCTGTCAGGGAGGTCATTGGTGGTAGCCAGGCACCATCTAGTTCTTCTGGTTGCAGGCTGATGAAGTCTCTCTGGTTTATGTGGCCCTTTCTGTCTCTTGGGCTCATATTTTCACAAGAGGGGAATTTAAATAACATTTTTTTCACACCAGTGTTTCCGAAACTTTGTTCAGAAAACATAGGTATGCAAAAAGTTGATACACGTTTTCTGGAAAAAAAAAAAAAAAAAGGTTGTTTAACTGAGAAATGCTCATTAAATCGGTTAAGATTTCTCTCTCATGTTGTTGTTAGTTGTCATCAGGTCAGCTCCGACTCATGGAAACACCCTGTACAACAGAACAAAACACTGCCATCTTCATGATTGTTGGTATGTATGCTTGAGTCCATGGTTGTGGCCATGAGTGTTTTAAGTGTCTTCCAATCTAGGGGGCTCACCTTCTAGCATTATATTGAACAATGTTGTGATTCACACGGTTATCACTGGCTAATTTTTGCAAGTAGATTGCTAGGCCTTTTTTCCTAATCTGTCTTACTCTGCAAGCTCTGCTGAAAGCTGGCCGTCAGGGGCGACTCCTCTGGTATTTGAAATCCCGGTAGAATAGCTTCCAGCATCATAGCAAAATATCAAACCACAACAGTACACCAAACTGACAGATGTGTGGTTGTCTGTATCGTAGGGTCTCTCAAAATTTCCTATATGCAAAAGGGTTTTATAAATAAATCCCCAATAGGGGGTAGAGGGTGATTTATTTCCCACTCTTATTTTGATTATGAATATGATCCTACTATAGAATGTCTTTTAACATTTGTACAAACAGCAAATTAAAGTTTGGAAACTTCATTGCCTTATTCTGCTCTAAATATTGGATTAGCTGTGAGTTTATGACATATATTATACGGTGAAGAAAGCATAAGAAGAATGCAACGTATTCAAATATCCCTAGAGTTGGACTGAAGTCATTAAGGCTATTTCTTAAATACTGTCTTAGTGTCTAATGCATCTTTCCCTCCCTCTGCTGCCCCCAAGAGGGTCCTCTGATTTGCCTTCACATGATCCAAGTGACACCTTAAATGTGACAAAATAGAATTCAATGTGTCTTTCTGGAAATAGCTAAATTCAGCAGCCCAGGCAACTCAGCAACAGCTCCAAATTCCTCTTTATAAGGAAATACATAAGGTTGAGGGACTCATGCGTAACTTAAGTGACAGCAACAGCTCTAAAGCACATTTAAATATTTTCCATATGGAATACATAACAACACCATTAATAACAGCCCTGAGTCTTTACAAGTAGTATGTCTGTCCCTGCATACACTCCTCAGATCCATACAACTGCCCTGTTCATTGTTTCTTCGTGACAGAGCTGCAGGTCCATTCACATTACCTTTTATTTAATCTGTGTATTATGATATATGGGTTTATTATGACATATGATCAGTTCAAGCTTCTTCTCCCAGAGAACACCTCCTGTAGTCTGCATTCAAGAATCTTAATTTGGAGATTGAATTCAGCAATCGTATTTGGAATCCATACACTGTTTTGCTGCAGCTGTCTGCATCCCCCCTGCTGGGTAAGAAACCTGTGCACATTATCACTTGAGAGAATGTTCCAGGCACTCAAGTGCAAACACGTGGGTATGTTTTGAAAACTTAAGTGGAAAACTTCCCAAACTTCATACATATTTTTATGAGTTATTTCTCCCAAAGCATAATTTGCAAATGCTAAATTGATGTTGTTAGGTGCCTTCAAGTCGGTTCCAACTTATAGCGACCTTATTTACAACAGAATGAAACACTGCCCGGTCCTGCACCATCCTCACAATCATTGCTATGTGTGAGCCCATTTTTGCCTCCACAGCGTCAGTCCATCTTATTGACTATCATCCTCTTTTTCACTGACCCTTTACTTTACCAAGCATGATGTCCTTCTCTAGGGAGTGCTTCCTCCTGGTAGCATGTCCAAAGTATGTGAGACACAGTTTCTCCATCCATGCTTCCAAGGAGCATCCTGGCTGTACTTTTTCCAAGACAGATGTGTTCATTCTTCTGGCAGTCCACGGTATATTCAATATTCTTCACCAACACCATAATTCAAATGCATCAATTCTTCTTCAGGCTTTCTTATTCATTTTCCAGCTTTCACATACATATGACATGATTTGAAAAATACCATGGTTTGGGTCAGGTGCACCTTAGTCCTCAAGGTGATATTTTTGCTTTTTAACACTTTAGAGAAGTCTTTTGCAGATCTGCCCAGTGCAATATGCCATTGGATTTCTTAATTGCTGCTTCCATGGGTGTTCATTATAGATCCAAATAAAATTAAACCCTTGATAGTTTCAATTATTTTTTCATTTATCATAATGATGCTTACTGATCCAGTTGTAAGGATTTTTGTTGCCTTTATGTGAGATGTAATCCATACTGAAGGCTGTAGTCCTTCACCTTTATCAATAAGTGTTTTCTCTTCTTTGCTTTCAGCAAGCAAGGTTGTGTCATCTGCATATTGCATGTCGTGAATGAGTCTTCCTCCAATTCTGATGCCGTGTTTTTTATACGGTCCAGCTTCCCGAATTATTCGCTCAGCATTCTGTAAGTGGAACAGACCATCAATTGTTCATATTCTAGTTCAAGCTGAAGCTGAAGGAAAATTAAAACAAGTCCACAAAAGCCTTGAGTACAGACAATTCCCAGATTATTAATCTCTGATTTATAGACTAGTAATTGCCCTTTACTGTTACATAAATTTGCTCTCTTTGAAACCACTGAACCAGCCTGTGCTCACAAGAAATTCTTCATCACAATCACCTTCGCTTGCTGCACATGCAGTTTTTACATCATTGAAAGGGCTTGGAGCCTCTTCTTGCACTAAGGTAAGGCTAAACAAGAACCATACGCACCTGTTTCTACTTACCTATAAATTCGACTTAAAGACACACTTAGAAACAGATCTTACTCATCATCTAGGGACTATCTGTATATTTCACCTGAATTTAGAGACCATCTCAAGAATAGATTTGATGCATTGAATACTAATGCCCAAAGATGAGAAGGGTTCTGGGATGACGTCAAAGACATCATACATGAAGAAATCAAAGGGTCAAGAAAAAGATAGGAAAGAAAGAAAAGACCAAAATGGATGTCAGAAGAGGCTCTGAAACTTGCTCTTGAAAGTAGAGTATCTAAAGGATACAACCCTGACACACACCTTCCCTGATTTTAAACCACAAAGTATCCCCTTGTTCTGTTCGAACAACTGCCTCTTGATCTACGTACACATTCTGCGTGAGCACAATTGTAAGTGTTCTGGAGTTCCCATTCTTACCAATGTTATCCATAACTTGTTATATCCACACAATCGAATGCCTTTGTCAATAAAACACAGGTAAACATTTTTCTGGTATTCTCTGCTTTCAACCAAGATCCGTCTGACATCAGCAATTATATCCCTTGTTCCACGTCCTTTTCTGAATCCAGCTTTAATTTCTGGCAGTTCCCTGTTGTTGTACTGCTACAACATCTTTTGAATTATCTTCAGCAACATTTTACTTGCGTGTGATATTAATGATGTCGTTCAATAATTTCCCCATTCCGTGGGATCATCTTTCCTTGGAATGGGCACATATATAGATCTCCTCCAATTCGTTGGCCACGCAGCTGTCTTCCAAATTTCTTGGCATAGAAAAGTGAGTGCTTCCAGCATTGCATCCATTTTTTGAAGCCTCTCAATTGGTATCCCTTCAATTCCTCAACCCTTATTTTTCCACCAATGCCTTCAATACAACTGGAACTTCTTCCTTCAATACTATCTGTTCTTGATCATATGCTACTTCCTGAAATCCTTGAATGTTGACGAATTATTTTTGGTGCAGTGACTCTGTGTAATCCTTCTGTCTTCTTTTGATGTTTCCTGCATTGTTCAATATTTTGCCCAGAGAATCCTTCAATATTGCAACTTGAGGCTTGAATTTTTTCTTCAGTTCTTTCACCTTAAGAAATGCTGAGTGTGTTCTTTGCTTTTGG
The DNA here is from genome assembly GCF_030014295.1 of Loxodonta africana. Lineage (NCBI taxonomy): Eukaryota > Metazoa > Chordata > Mammalia > Proboscidea > Elephantidae > Loxodonta > Loxodonta africana. The sequence continues at coordinate 30,934,560 of NC_087352.1, read as the reverse complement.
TTTTCTAACTCCAAGTCTTTGCACATGTCAGTATAATACTTTACTTTGTCTTTTCGAGCCACCCTTTGAAAGTTTCTGTTCAGCTCTTTTACTTCATCATTTCTTCCATTTACTTTAGCTACTCTACATTCAAGAGCAACTTTCAGAGTCTCTTCTGATATCAATTTTGATCTTTTCTTTCTTTCCTGTCTTTTTAATGACCTTCTGCTTTCTTCGTGTGTCATCTTCTTAATGTCATCTCACAACCCATCTGGTCTCCGGTCCTTAGCCTTAGTATATCAGATCTGTTCTTAAGATGGTCTCTAAATTCCGGTGGGATATACTTTGGCTCTTGTGGTCTTGTTTTGATTTTCTTCAGCTTCAACATGTACTTACATAGGAGCAATTGATAATCTGTTCTGCAGTCCACCCCTGGTCTTGTTTTGACTAATGATATTGAGCTTCTCCATTGTCTCTTTCCACACATGTAGTTGATCTGATTTCTGTGTATTCCATCTGGCGAGGTCTATGTGTATATATAGTCACCATTTATGTTGTTGAAAAAAGAAATTTCCAATGAATAGGTTGTTGGTCTTACAAAATTCTATCATGGGATCTCCAGTGTTGTTTCTATTACCAAGGCCATTTTTTCCAACTACCCATACTTCTTTGTTTCTGACTTTTGCATTCCAATCACCAGTAATTATCAATGAATATTGATCACATATTTGATCACTTTCAGACTGAATAGTTGGTAAAAATCTTCAGTTTCTTCATCTTGGGAATTAGTAGCTTGTGGGTAAATTTGAGTAATAGTCATATTAACTGGTCTGCCTTGTAGGTATATAAATATTTTTCTATCACTGATAGTGTTGTACTTCAGGGTAGATCTTGAAATGTTCATTTTTATAATGAATGTGACACCATTCTTCAATTCGTCATTCCCTACACAGTACACCATATGATCGTCCAATTTAAAATGGCCAATACTAGCCTCACTATGCCTAGGATATCTATCTTTATGTGTTCCATTTCATTTTTGACTACTCACAGTTTTCCTAGATTCATACTCCATACTTTCCACTTTCTGATTATTAATGAATGTTTGTAGCTGTTTCTTCTCATTTTGAGTCATGCCACATAAGCCAATGAAGGTTCTGAAAGCTTTACTTCATCCACGTCATTAAGGCCCACTCTATTTTGAGGAAGCAGCTCTTCTGCAGTCATATTTTGAGTCTCTTCCAACCTGAGGGGCTCAGCTTCCACCACTATATAAGACAATGTTCCACTTCTATTCATAAGTTTTTCACTGGCCAAATTTTTTTAGCAGTAGATCTCCAGATCCTTCTTCCTAGTCTGTTTTCATCTGGAAGTTCCGCTGAAACCTGTCCAACATGGGTGACCCTGCTGGTTTTGAGAATCAGGTGACATAGCTTCTGCAAAATTAATAGTCACCAATTTTAACTTCCAATTTTAAATTATTTCTGACACTGATGAATGGAAACATACCTGTTTTCAGGGCTGTTTGAGAATCCTTCAGTTTGTTAGATTCTGGAAAATTGGCTGTGTCTGCTAGATCACAGGAGGTCAGTTCCATAAAAAGCAGTTGATGAGCTCAAGCATTGGGAAAGAATTCCTAAAAAAGCTCTACGTACTCGGGTTATTTCATGGTAAAAAAAAAAAAAGAATTTCAGCCTGTTTCACTTTAAATTCAATTTTGATGATTTTTATTGTTTTAGTGAGTTGGACATAGGCTCTCAAATTAGTTTCCCCAAATCTTTAAGGACTGGATTAATAACAATGTGCTCAAAAAATAACAATAACAATACTCCTATTTGAATAATCTTATTGAAAAACATATTACAATCCTAGGATTTATGTAGCTTATCTAAAATTCTTGGAGGGACATGTTATGAATAGACTCTTAGTGTAATTCTCAAAGTCCTGTGGTATTATATAGCCAGTAGAAGAAAACAGCTAAAGATGAACATTTCCATTGTTTATTCATTTTTTTATGAATCCATGTATTCTTTCATTCAAAAAATTAGTTCAATTCTTTAGGAATTTGCAATGCATCTGGCATCATGAGGAGGAAAGATGTCAATGCAAACTTAAATCAGAATTCCCCTGTAACTGGACGTGGTCCTGGGACCCGAGATGCTAAATAGCTAGTGCTATTATCTGTTTCTTTAATTGCCTGGTGTGGTGCAAAAATAGATGGTCAGCAAACACTTTAGTGTCCTCCCCATTGGGGCCAAGGAAGCTTCCCTGTCCCACTGACCCTCAGCTTATTCAAATGGCTCATGATGCCCACTGGAACTGGAGTAGCTATGGTAAGAGCAAAGGAAGCAAACGTGCTTTCAAGGTTCAATACGGATCTGGTGCTTTCATCATCTGCCATGGGGAGGCCATGTTCTGGGGAGCCACTGGTTCCAGCACAAGAAACACACAGAGCAGACCCAAACCCAGTACACAGCATGGGGACCATGCTGGTCAGCCTGCAGACCCATGAGTAAGGAAGGAATGCTGTAGTCTGATGCCCAGGGAAGATTTTAAAATAATCATTTGACTTGTATGAAAAATTAACAAATATACCTGGTGTCATGACATTCTCTAGGGTCACAAATATTGTTGTGTGTCCTATGGTAGGAGTTAGAAATACATGCAAACAATGATACAGTGAAAACTGTGACAGCCAGAGCTCGACAAGACTATCTTGTTTTTCTGGGTCTTGCAAGTTTTCTACCTTTGACAGGGTGCAGTCTTACCACTTTTCTATGGCTCTTTATTAGTAAAAAATATTTGAGTTCTCCTTCTCTAATAATAGGTTTCCACCTTACACAAGATCTGGCTTTCACAGATTTTACTATATTACTAATATAAGCTAACATATATTGGGGGTTGACTATATTCCAGGCACTGTTCAAAGCGCCTTAATGTAGAATAGCTGACTTAAGCCTCAAAACACCCTATGAGAAAAATACAATTGTTTTCATCCTGATTTTACTGATGCAGAAATTAAGGATAATGTGATTTCCCCAAGGTCACACAGAGGACCAGGATTGGAACCAGAACTGTCCAGACTTCGGAGCCAGGTCTATGAACCTCAATCCATGTTGTATATTATGACCTTAATTGCAAAGAAAGAACTGTTGTTACACAAGGGGAGTGCTTAGGTTCTGCAGGCTGGTTGTATCAGGGCAGATTGCTGAGGCGCATTTTATACACACATATAACATACACGGAAATCCCGGTGGCATAGTGGTTAAAAGCCATGGCTGCTAACCAAAAGGTCAGCAGTTCGAGTCCACCAGGTGCTCCTTGGAAGTCCTGTGGGGCAGTCCTACTCTGTCCTATAGGGTTGATATGAGTTGGAATCAACTCAATGGCAATAGGTTGGTTTGGTATAACATACACATTTACACAAATTATATATGATGTGCAAACATATGTGTGTGTGTTTATCTGCTTGATGGTACAGTGGTTAAGCACTCGGCTTCTAACCAAAAGCTCAGTGATTCGAACCTACCAGCTACTCCATGAAAGAAAAGACCCGACCATCTGTTCCTGTAATGATTACAGCCTAGGACACTCTATGGAGCAGTTCTACTCAGTCCTATAGGGTCACTATGAGTCAGAATTGACTCAACAACATCAAATTTTGACAGATATTTATATTTATAAAAATTTCTCTATCTGGAAGAAAAGAAGCTTCCCTCAGCTGGCATGAAAAGGAACAAGGCATTCTTGCTGCAAATCAGATTTTATTTTAAACCTGTTCTATCACCCCTTCCTCAAGTTTTGGTTTTGTTTCTTAGACGTATGATAATTGCGTGTGTGGGTGGGTTGGTATGGATCCTGTTGGAAACGTGTGTCATTGCCTTCGATGTACTATTAGGTGTGTTAATGCTGTGGAAACCACACTCCCTTCTATAGACAACACAAACGCCACCAACTTGCGGCACTCTGGATTTTGCTACGGAAGCTGTATCTAAACACCCAAAATGCAATGAGGAATTAGAACAATTAGCTGGAAACATACACAGAATTGTTTGGGCTTTAGTTTCATGGACCAGGCTCTGTCCATGTTTTGAATTCTCGGTGTCCCTGCCCTAATTCTGCCTTTCACTCTACTTTTGTGACCTCAGCCCAAGTAGTTCTTTGCCCTGCTCATTTTGCCTTTTGAAACTTCGTTGGTGCTACATTACAGACTGAGTTCTAGCCCTGCAATGCAGCTCAGCTATTTGTTATGGTTTGGGAACAAGTGTGAATTAAAACCAGCCCTGGAAGGTTGTGCATCGAACCAGCAAGGAATGAATAACTCCCATCAGATATCCTATATTTTATGTCAGGGCCCTGCCATGCGGTTCAGAGGAAAATCCATTTCATGAACACCATCCTTGGAAGCTAGGTGAGTGTCAGAGGAAGGTGCCAGCTCCATCAGGACATGGTTTGATACCTGATGTTGGAACTGCAGCTGAAGGCATGGCAGATGCTTAGACCCAGCTGAATGGGACGGGGTACCATCCCCCACACAGCCAAGTCCTTACCGGATCATTCATGACACAGTACCGCTCCGGTAATCGTCAAGTTACCATTTCATCTGCTCTTGGTACTGTTGCTTACAAGTCTGTCCCCACCCTGACACCCATGTAAAGTTGCATGTTCCCTCATTCCTGTAACTTTCCACATTTATCATGGCCCTGGAAGAGCTAGGCTCAAAATTACCTAATACCCACACTTTCTGTTTTGAAGAACCAGGGCCTCAGCCCTCTTTCCACTTGGCTTCCATTAGTAACAAATCCCCCTTGTCCCTTTTAATTCTTAATTACCATTGTCTGTTCACCTTTGTTTTACCCATGACATCTTCAATTTAAACAGTATCAGAGAGGTTGATGTGAACAGTTTTCTTTTCAGCTTAAGTGACTGCAGCTCGTTTAGTTGTTAATTATGCAGGGAGGTTGCATGGCTGGGGCTGGTAATTTGAATATGCTCTCATGTTGGGGCTGTGCCTGGGTGGCTGAGCTTGTAAAAGGATTATGATGATGTATATATGGTTCATGGCTAAGTGGGCTAATGAAAGCACCTCATTTAATCAAGCACAATTAATTAAATTAACTTATGATATTAACCCATCTTCCCGTGCATGTATAATTTATATTAATTGATTGGCTGCATCCGAATTGACCAATCAGGTGGGCAGCTGACAGCTTAAGGAAGAAGGAAGTGCCATTAGCATGAGTTTGATGCAAACCATAATTGATGGGTCAGTGTGTTTTAGGGATGTAGCAAAAGCTTGGCTAATTGTCATAAGAAGTTGAAATTGATTGTGTCTGCATTAGTACATAAATTTAAATTGATTAATGTTTTGTTCTAAAATTAATGTCCATTCTGGGTGGGTGATACAATGCCTTATTTATTGGATTCATTAATGCAGTCTAAGGGAAAAATAGTGTTGAAGTTAGGTAAGTGAGGGTGGATCGTTAAGAGGGCGTTCAAGGGAGCGTCTGGGAGACAGGGTCTGCCCCCCAACCTCAGCCCTGCTCTTTACAGTGTTGGAGTATGCAAGCGCCCAAGTTGAGCATTTAATTAAAGCTCCTTTAGAGACGATTACAATGGAAAGTACCTCACATTTGGCGAACAGCATGGGGATGCGGACAAGAGAGGGGGACATTTTTTAGAAACAGGATCATTTCCTGGCTGAGGCATGGATGTTAAACGTCACGGCAATTTATATCAACCTCCTAAACAAAAAGAGACAATGCTCTCAAACTTGTTTGACTTGCAATTTATACTTTACAGCCAATTGACAGCGATCATGAAATCTGAAATCACAGACGCTTTATTAGAGCCGAGAATTTAAGTGTAGGCTGCATTTTTCATCCACGCTCTCATGCGGTGACTTTTATTCAGAAAATTTCCTCATTCATGTGGTTTGGGACCTGCACACGTTCCTGTTTTCAACACTGGCAGCTAATTTGGTAGATGTTTCTAAACCGGCACCTGCTATTTTCAAGAGCAGTGGCTAAAACCGTTTACGTGAATCATATAACCATGCATTTAGGTATTACTAAAAACACAAATGCATTGAGAACTCCAGAAGAGCGAGAGATTTACTGAAAAATCAGTTTATTTCATTTATAACTCCCTTTTTTCCTTCCATGGAAAGCTTAACATCTGCTTCTTATACACTGATTTAAATAGAAAATGTGTAATGCACCCTTTTACCAAATGGTTCCCTTTTTATTGATGGAATGAAGCAGTTTGGCAGTTCTGTTTTTACTACAGTGCATTCATGCTCTTAGAAATGGGACATCTCTGTTTTCACAAGGAAACATTCTGAACTTCACACGCTAGAGAGAAGATTAGATATCGCTCTTTGCTGTCTGGTTGAAGTATGCAAAGTATTATTTACAGACAGATTCCGGAGTCTCCAACAGTTGAATTATATTCAAATATCACTCCATGTGGTGGCACTATTGAGTAACAAACAGTAATTGGTTCTCGGGAAGCAATTTCCTCTTCTTAACTTTCTGATTGTGTTAATGGATGCCTGGTACTTGTTTTCTATTGTCAGGTTTTTAAGGACAGCAATTCAGAGCTAAGTCATATTATTCTGAGGAAGCAGTGATGAGATTTGTCATAGCTGCAATTGCATGTGCTATGTGGAGGGAAATGAAGTTCTTATCACTTGCTTAAATTACATTGAGTGCTCTTGTTTTATATATCCTAGATTTATATATGCATTATATATGGTATGCAAATAAAATACATTTGTGTTCTGTGTATGCCTATTAAACATGCAGCAGAAAACTCACTTGAATTTGAGTATTTCTAGGTTCTTATTTTCTCTTCGAAATGAAAATGAGAAAGAGTTCATTGTTTATTCCATTGGAAATATTACACATAACATCTCTACCCTCTTTTACAGAAGTGATTTCTTTAAGATATACAATAGAGGTAAAGAGTGATTTTTCCAAGTACAGGTAGTCCCTGATTAAATGAACCACACTTACTTGCATCTGTTGGTTATGTTTTGTTTTGTTTTTTGGTACATCATGTTATCATTAGTAATTTGAAAGGCATATAATATTGAAATACATCTGTAAGTTTATATGTAATGTTTCCAACCCTCAAAGACAGATAATGATAGGATTTATAAAGATATTGATAATAAAAGGCATTAATAATGAAAACTAAAAAAAAAAAAAAATTGAGGTATTCAGCTTACATCAGAATCGACTCGCCATGCAGTCATCAGAACAGGACCCCTTAGAAGTCAGGGACTACTTGCACTCAGTTACTCGTCAGTGGTTAATGGAATCAACTGACATTCTAGAAAGCAACTTAGGAAGAGGGAAGTTGAGGGTGGAGAAAGGTCAAGATAATCTAATATTTTAGGAAAGCAACCCCAGAGATGACTATAGGTTTATAATGTCAATGTTTAGAGCAAGACCACCTAGAATGTTGAGATTTTTTTTAATTGCTTCTGTGTTGTTGCTTTTGATATACTTTAATGTGCATAAGGAGAAAAAAATCAGCTACAGAAATATTCTTGCCTATTTTTATTGGCAAGGGTAGAATTCAAATGAATATCTTGGGAATCCTGGTCTGAAATTTACATATTCGCTAGCATTTCTGAAGGTAGAGAAGGTAACAGAGAGTGATTTAAAATAATATTGTCTTAACTTAGCACTTTTGTGAATGGGCCACAGATGTTCTAAGAAAAAATTAACATTATTTTGTAAAAAAAAAAAAAAAAAAACTTAAGTATATGCAGAATGCCGTATCCATTGGAATAATTATTCTGTTAATCAGGAAGTGGTTTATACGGCCGCAAAGCAGGGCGCTTTTATGGTTATATCGTTACAGGAAGTCAGCCATAGTGGCTGAGGAAGGCTGGATAAAGAGAGGAATCCGGCTTCCAAGCAGCACCACAGTGACTTTTTGGAGCGATAGGAATCTGAGTTCTGAGTCCAACATGATGACTTCAGCATGATGCGTTTCCTCCCTGTTTCAGAACGTGCCCAGAAACCAGCACTGGTTCTAGTTAGGAACTGCATCCCAGGGTTACAACTATCAGTTCATCTCCACGTCCTCCAACAGAAACCCTGCCCTTTTGCATTTCAGAACCCAGGTAGAGGAATTCTGCCATCAGTAGGTGTCACTGCAGTCAATAAGAATTATTTTCAAGAATTTCTAAAGAAAAAGAAATTATTTCTAAAGTTAAAAAGGAAAAAAAAATCATAGAATATTGGCAAAGTCAAATGGGAATTTTTTATGTCATTTTGAATATTGAGTTATCCTAGTTTTAAGGATTAAGTTGGAAGAAAATCACTCCTGGAATCCTTTTCCTTCGGCCTGAAGACTGATTTGCACAAACAATGGTTTCTACCCTAATCCTGGAAAGCAAACAGGCCAAGGCGTCCCCTGCAAGTCTGGCGTTTCTTACATCTATCTTCTCCTTGATTTCTGAAAGTGTCCAGTCCACTATGTCAAAAGAGTTTATCACTTACCAAAACACACCCTATAATCTCAATACTGCAAAAATAATTATGGTTTTTACAGTAAACATTCCCAATGTGGCTCAAAGGCTGCACCCCCGTAGTAACTTTATGATACACTACACAAAAACTTTTCAGAGATAGGTGAACACCACGTCTCTCTTAAAGAATGAATATGCCATTATTGCTGAGTTTAGGGCCACTTTTTGAATGTTTCCAAGAATTTTCTTAATACTGCCTGTACAGATAATGTTATACACCATCAAAATAATCATGTTGGTTTTACTGTGGTCATACTGCTTACTATACAATGCTAAAATAATACCATTTTATCTTGCATGTTAGGCTACCAGGTATAGATAATTATCGGATGTTTTAAAACCATTTAGAATGGGTTTCATATAAGTGTGTCATGTGCCTGTAGGGTATCAATCTCTTGTTTTATATTCCTTAATGCTCTGAGGGTAACTTCTCATTTTATAATTCGGCTTTTTCAATTCATACAACTTAATTTTGCTCTTCATTTGGCATTTGGCTTAGGTAAAGAATCACATACAGGAAGGAACCCGATCCATTCGAATGCCGTGATCAGAGCTCTGTTTTTTTAAGGTAATCTCAGTTGAATAGACTGGATTTTGTCAGAGGTTGAATTGCCTTAGATATATGTATTGCTTATTTTTAAAAAAATAAATAAAAATTGATTTATGTTGTCCTTCGGCCAATCCGGTAATGCTTTGAAAGAACTCATTTTTCCCCATAAATGACAATCCTGAAAATTGTTGTTTTCTACCACTTCAAAAACAGGTGGAGAGGGTCTGACCCCTGGCTGACCCATGGAGTGGTTTCAAGAGCACCTTGGGATCTTTTCAGATCTGATCTGATGGTCGTTCTAGTGGAAAGGATGGTTCTATCTCATAAAAGGTGATTGTTGCAAAATTCTAAAAGAAGAGTGGGCAGAGATAAATGTTGACATTACTGTCACATTAAAACTGTTTTTAGAATTGAGTGCTTCCTGTTAACTCTTGTGTGTTCAGAAGCAATACACTACAGACACAAACACTCTTTCCTCAAATATGTGTGAATATATCAAGGACCAAGAAAGGTTTATATAACAGTAAAAATAACAGAAAAACACATAAACACACCCTGCCACATAAAGTATTTAATGCTAAATTAAATATTTGCAAAGATCATATGTATTTTATGCTAAATTAAATATTTGATTGCTCATGTAAGCTTTATTTTTTTAATTGAATTATTCTTTTAAGAAATGGGATGCTATCAGAAGGCTAGAAATATAAATCCCGTGTTTCCTTTAGAATGCAGTACAAAAGGAGTCGATGTTTGGATTTGGAATTTTGGATGTTGAGAGTGAGTCAAAACTCAAAATTCAACTGTTTTCTCAAATGTCACACTTTTATCATCATTTACAATATTTCCTGGGACAGGCTTTATACGGAAGGGACCACTGCAGTTATTTTCTTATCAGCTTGGCTAGTGGGGAACATGTTTACTTCTCAGCTCTGACGGGTGATACGTGAGGATAGAGAAATTTCGGGGAAGGCTTTTATTTTAATGTGTGGATGTTTTAATGTTTAATAATGCTATGATTAATTAGTGTTGCTTATATGGCCTGAAGATCATTTTTAAATTGCCCTTTAGATTCTTTGCTCAGCAGTGTTAAACCTATCGTATTAAAAATTCCAAGGTCTCAGTATAATTTTAAATGTTTCTCACATTTCTAGAAATCAATTGTGTCTTATCATTTGTCACAAAATAAGCTCATCCTGATGCATTTCAAACCTAAGGAGATATTTACCGGACAATGCTGCCTGGTGTCTTCACAGTTATTCTCGGTCTCCACATCACTCACGCCTGCTAGAGCTCTGTCTAGTGCGTCTTTCTCAGTTTGTGCAGAAGGGACCAGGGCTGGAGCTGGTCACAGCATAAGAAAACAAGCTCTATAAGAGATTAAAACATAAAATGTGATATTAAAAATAGCTGAGAGCTTGATAAAGCTAGAAATGACCTCCATTATTAAAAATTCAAGCAAAAAGCAAACAACAGAAAAGACCCCTAGTCTAGAAGTGACAGCTTTTTTTTTTTATTATTCCTGCTGCAAAGGTTGTATGTGCCCGACTATCATTTGTTGGGAAAAAAAGAATCAAAGATACAGTGCATAGCTTGAAATGTTGCAACAACAACAAAAAAATCTTCCTTTTTCTCTCATGCAAGTATACATTCTGTATTCTGTTAAATCTTTTTTCTTTGATATTGTAACATTTACAAATATCAATAAAAATGAAACACAAGCTAAACTTCACAACGCTGATTATAGTATAGTACGTGTGGGTCATCTACATTATGTGTCTACACACCGTCCTTAAACATATGGGGTTGGTAAAAAAAAAAAAAAAAAGTACATCCATTGTATTTCTAGAGTCTTCGCTGTGGATTTTGGAATGGACTCCACAACTCAGAGCTACTGCTACCTTCTGTTACTAACCTCTACGCCTACAAACATGTTAGTTCAATATGCCCATGATCTCAGGTATTCATTTTATGAAGAAGCCTCAATACCTTCAGCAGGGCCTTTAAAAGTCTCATGCTAAGCACTAATGTTTCCAACTGTTAGAATTTGGGTGGCAGTGTTTCTAACATACACGATTGTATCTGTAAATAAGAGACTCAGGGAGCCCTTCAGTTGGGTCTGTGTTAAAGAGCTGGCACAGGAAACATGCTGCTTGTGTAGAGAAAGGTAGGATGCTTTGGCCAATAATAAAACTTAAAACCCATGCATCAAAGTAATTACAGAATCACCAGCCTTTATTATCCTAATACAAAAATAACATTTAAAAATCTAATTTGAAGTCCAAAATTTAGGATTTGGAGCAAATCTGATTTGCATCTATATTCATGAGCCTTTTGGGAAAAAAATAGTATGGGAATATTCCCTCTAATTCATTCGAGACTGATGCACAAAAAAAAGGGGAATTTCTTAACTAATACTTGCCTATTGTAATACGCAGTAAGGCTTGCACTTGTTTTCCCCAAGGATCATGGCTAGAGAGCAAAGAAAGAAGAGGTTAGTCCCAAGTATACGAATTGGTTATCTGTATAAATCGGCCCCAAAGGGAAATTTTCCAAATGGGTTTTTTTGTTGTTGTTGCTCGACACAATTTGGTCAAAATCATATTTGTTGCCTTGTCGTGTTACCTTAGCAGGCGAGTTGAGTACACGGGACAGGTGCGTGCACGTATTGATCAGCGATCACTGTAAAGAGCTCTTATTAGATGTTGGAAGACCAGGGAGGCGTGAGAAATGGCAGGCAGAGCCCGGGACAGGTTATTGATGATGGTAATAACTGAGCCCGCTGGTCTCCACACACCGAAGCTGTAAAGTTGGCCAGATGAGCAGATCAGTATAGATATGTTGAGGGGAAGAGACAACATGAAGAAGTATGGAGCCGAGCGTCTTACCTGGCAGAGTTATTAAAGTTCATTGAAGGAAGATGAACTGTTTCAATATGTTAAACACTTGAGGCTGTTAAGAGAGAGTTGCTGTCACAAGAAAAGCCATTGTTTGGGGAGTTTTCATTGTTTTCTTTTTTTTTTTTCTTCCTCCTTTTGGAAATTTGAATTCGTTTTCGCTCCATCAATACCCCTGTGTCTTAGCTCTCTGGATCAACGTCAGAAAAGAAATAAACACAGCCTTTCTCTGCATGGACTTGGCTAGCCTCTAATTCCTGGAGTGGCTGATCACCTTGTGAGTCAACAAAGGTCCTAGGATTAGCTGTGCTGAACGTATTTTAAATATTAATTCTCTCATCAGTTTGCTGAGACTTCTTCTCAGAAAGAGCTCCATTGAGCCCAGGCTCCCCCACAGTATTGGAGCAGGGTACGCTGGGTCCTAGTGGCTCAGGGTATAATGAAGATGCTGTGGTTGAGAGTCAAAATCCAACCAACATAATGTGGAGTTGGAATATGCAACTATAAATTAACCTGATTAATTTGGGATCAGCAAAAATTAAGAAAAATAATTCTACATTTTACTGGAGTACAGAGGATTCCAAGTGAAGAAACAGGCAACCTTCAATATAAATTTTGCTTCGGGGTTAAACTTTCTTCCTCCGCTGCAAGATCACAGAAGGATTCAATGTTTTTAATCCTACTACAGTATAATGGCATTTTGGGGATGTTTGCAGTTGTATGATAAACTGTCATATTCAGAACAGGACTTGATTTTAGTATCTAAATTAGCCCTACCTTCTGCCATTGACATTTATCTTAGATAAAACCTAGACCCAAAGATAAGTAACCACATAAAAAATAAAACAGGAATCATTGCAATGAATATAATGCATACTGACTAGGCACTTTAAAGAGCCCTTTGAAGTCCCTGGGTGGCGCAAACTCTTAATCCGCTCCACTACTAACCAAAAGATTGGAGGTTCTAACCCACCCAGAGGTGATTTGGAAGAAATGCTTGGGAATCTACTTCCGGGTCGTCACAGCCTTGAAAACCCTAAGGAGCACAGTTTCACTCTGACACATGGAGTCACCGTGACAACAACTGGTTTGGTTTTTGTTTTGGTTGTCATTCTGAGGGCTTCTAGCTCCCATTTGTATAATGGAAATTAATTCAACACCCCAGTTTACCTTGGTGTGTTTGTCCAGATGAAGAGGCAGGCTTTTAAGAAAGCTGGCTAGTTCAGATGACTTCATTTATTTTCAAACCATGTTGTATACATGTCCTGTATTCAGTATAAAATATAATATTTCATACATCATCCCTTCTTCAAAATAGACAGTCAGAATGATTGTTTCATAACCTTTTATTGAATATATATCTTTGGAGCCACGTGTGTTGTTTGGTTTGACTACGTGTATGTGTTTTGTCCGAGTTAGACAAAGCATAATTCTAATTTGCAACAATACTTGTTCTTTTTCTTATTAAAAAAAAAAAAAGTACCTGAAACATGAAAATGGTGAAATTATTTTGTAGTACATCTGTGCCCAATTTAGACTAAAGATCCCTCGATTCTGAGCAATTCGCTAGGTAAAGCTGGTCTAAAGAGTCTGGTCCATGCTGGCCACAACCCTATATAAATAAACCAATTTAACGCCATTTTCTGTCCTAACAAAAATAAAACGTGTCCATGTTCAGTGAACCCGAGAGCAGCAACTCTATTTAAGCATGTTTATTGCTGGCGCCACTCTGCGGTATAGACTGGGCCTAGGGAGGGACCTACACAGCAGCACGGAATCGCCTAATTAAGGCCCCAGCCACAGAGCCAGGCAGATGAACCCTCTCCATTAAACAGGCGGCAATTATAGGGGCCAGAGAGGAGGACTCACAGGTGGGCCAGGCAGGAGGCACATCCATCACAGGACACAGCTGGTGAAACCACTGCCGGTCCCTGGGAAGCCGATTCCTCCAGGTAGCAGGGCGTTCCAGAGGCAAAGCACTTTTCTGTCTCTCAACATGGAAGGCAATTCAGTGATAAAGTTGAGAGGCTTTTTTTTTTTTTTAATTGAAGTATTACTAACTTAGAAGCCCTGGTGGCATAAATATTAAGTGCTTGGCTGCTAACCTAAAGGATGGCAGTTGGAATCCATCCGCTGGCTCCTGGGGAAAAAGACCTGGAGATGTGCTCCTGTAAAGATTACAGCCTAGGAAACCCCGCGGGGTAGTTCTACTATGTCACGTGGGATCGCTATGAGTCAAAATTGACTCAATGGCACCTAACAACAACAACATTGTTAACTTAACAAAATATTCTTTTCATAGTAGATGTTGTTGTCGTTGTTCTTAGGTGCCCTCAAGTCGGTTCCGACTCATAGAGGCCCTATGCACAACAGAACGAAACACTGCCCATCCTTACAATCATTGTTATGCTTGAGCTCATCGTTGAAGCCACCGTGTCAATCCACCTCGTTGAAGGTCTTCCTCTTTTCCACTGACCTTGTACTCTACCAAGCATGATGTCCTTCTCCAGGGACTGAAATCCCTCCTGAACATGTCCAAAGTAAGAGACAGTCTTGCCATCCCTTGCTTCTAAGGAGCATTCTGGTTGTACTTCTAAGACAGGTTTGTTCGTTCTTTTGGCAGTCCAGGGTATATTCAATATTCTTCGCCAATACCAGAATTCAAAGGTGGCAATTCTTCTTTGGTCTTCCTTATTCATTGTCCAGCTTTCACATGCAGATGATGCGATTGAAAATGTAAATGAATGGTGACTATTTGGGAAAATCAATTACCCTCTATTCTGTTTACTTAATCCTAGTTCTCCCGCTAGATGGGATCATGGATACCCACGCTTCTGTACTCAGCATGCGATAATTCCTGCTACACAGTAGACTGGCAACACGGGGACATGGATGATGGCCCGTGTGCCAGGCCCCACAATGAGCCTTCCTCTCCTTGCGCCCTCCTCATCCACTGCCCCCAGGTGCTGCATTTTTCTTCAGAGGGCCTGGCACCCCCAGACACTCCGTACGTGATGGTATCCAGGGCACAGTCCACCGCCCTCCCCTAGAGGGGAAGCACCAGGAGGGGAGGTGACAGCTGGGTTTATTCACTCCTGGAATCCAGAGGTGCTAAGACAGCCTGACACACAGATGGATGAATGAATGCGTGAATCATACATTCTGCAAGACTAACACACAGTCGGCAACACCGTCTCCATTTCACAGATGAAAAAACTGAGTTTCAAAGAGGCTGAGGCGTCAAGGCCACGTACCTTCTCTGTTTTCTTCTGACTTTAAAATAACCATCCGCCAGCTCTCCAGGCCCGAAAATAGTTCGAATCCTTGTTGACGTGTTTGTTTTGTCTTGTAACTATTGTAATTCTGCCACGTGGGCAAGGTTAAATGACTTTACGATGTGTGTAATGAAAGCCTGGGGTGTTCCAAGGCCTGACAGCTAATACACTGTTCAGCAATTAGAAAGGTACCTTAGACATAAAGACATAAGGGATATTAGAGCAATTAGGTCGCTTTTCCACTCTGATTCTTCCCCTTCACCTTGTCAGCAGGTAGGCCCTGAATTGGTACTTCTTTTTTTTTTTCCATTGAATAAAAAATCTGTGAGACAGTACCTCAGAAATCTAAGATTGTCTTAACAAGAATTTCAAAATTACACAGAAAACTTTTTTTTTTCCATAAGCGTTAACTGGTCTAATTTTCTTAGGGGGAAGCCCTGGTGGCCAGTGGTTCACAGCTACGAGAAGACACAGCTGGTAGCCGAAAGGGCAGCAGTTTGAATCCACCAGCCATTCCTTGGAAACCCTATGGGACAGTCCTACTCCATCCTATAGGGTAATTATGAGTTGGACTTGACTCATGGGCAACAAGTTTTTTTTGGCTACAATTTCTTTTTAATATCATATTTTAGGATTAAAAAAAGAGCATTCTGACACAGCTACTCAGCTTTCAGTATTTGTTGCAGTCTCAGTTTATGCACCACACACACACACACACTCATGCACACTCACACACACAAACGTGCGCATTTGTCCTTTCCTCCGCCTTCCCACTTCACGTTTTATCCTAAGCCTTTATGTGTGTCTCCCAGGAATCTTACACATTTTAATGTTGAGTGTCTTACTAAGCATTGGGTTTTTACCAAAGCCACTAGTCCATTGCTATACTCTCTCCGTAAGTGCTGCCTGCTATCCTCGCATGGCAATACCGAATGGAAGTCCACGCCACTAAATAGGATGCTTATTCTTAGGGCTGAGGGGTTTCTGAAAGCCAATATCAGTACCACAAATGCACCGGCAGCATTGCCCAAGCCTGTGCTGGGCGGACAGGACGTGAAGCTGGTACAAATCCTGGGCCTGGCATTGCACAAGTGCACCAAGCTGGGGACCTGTCATTGCAGAGTGGATGTAGGTGGGGGCAGGGTGGTTCAGTGGTAGAATTCTCGCCATCCATGCAGGAGCCCCAGGTTTGATTCCCAGCCAATGCACCGCATGTGTAGCTACCACTCATTGTCAGTGCAGGCTTGGGTGTTGCTGTGATGCTGAACAGGTTCCAGCAGAGCTTCCAGACTACGGTAGACTAGGAAAGACGGCCTGGTGATCTACTTCTGAAAAGTAGCCAATGAAAACACTATGGGTCACAATGGTCCAACCTGTAATGGATCATGAGGATGGTGCAGGACTGGGCAGCGTTCTGTTCCATTGTGCTTGGGGTCACCCTGAGTCGGGTACCAACCGACAGCAGCTAACAACAACAAACAACGGCGTATAGGTATTTAGCCATTCTACCCCTGGTGGGGAGTGCCAAAATGCTGTTTCACAGCAAACCGATCCCATGCTGCGACACCCCTTCCGGGCAGCCTTCGTGTCAGACAAAAGTGCTGAGGTACGATCCTGCTCCTTGAAGGCATTTTCCAACACTGCTGTTTAAACCCTAGAGAAATGCATTGGTTTAAAGGTCTAAGCCGCCTGGTGGTGAGGGATATCCTTCCACGTCTTCTCCATGTCTTGTACACGACACGGTATTTCATTTCAGTCCTTCTAACAGCTGTACTGACTCAGCGAGGTACAATACGGCCCTTCTGATGAAACAGCAAAATCACTTGGTTTTGTATGTGTTTATCAGACGGTGCTTGCTGCAAAAGCTTGTGGGACTCTGTACAATTCATGTACACCCACTGTGGAAATCGACCTTTTAGGAAAAGCATGTGGGAGGGGATATAGAGAGTATAAAGGAGTAGGGGATGACAGAAACAAAGGCCTCCATGTTTGCATGGGTTAAATATGGACCACACTCAAAAGGCCGTGGGTTGTTCTAGGGTGTTTGCCTCTGGAATGTGAGCTGCTGTTGAAGGAGCTGCGTCTGCCTTGTTATGGAATCTGTCCCTCTTCACCTGGCATGGTTGGCAGCTCTGCCCTGGGGCTCCTGCAGCCTCAGAGAGGGCACCGTGCCATTCCAGCAGATGGCTGGAATTTGGCTCACGAGCATGTCTTGAGGGCAGCTACCCAGCTAGGGATGTTCCTGTTTATTTGAAGGGACTTGTGCTCACATGCTGCTTGGTTGTCTACTTATGTGCTCTGTGAGGTTCGGTTTCATGTTTTTAATCAGCCGTGCAGAATAGGTTTGAACTGTTTGCAATAGGTGGAGCACTGCTGGGCAAAGAGTGAGAAGCAACTTTCTCTTGAAGACATTTCTATGCCTTTGGCCCTCACCCTGCCCTAAGTCTGCACACATGAGGGTGTGGACACACAGCTGTGTCCAGCAGACACTCAGAGTCATGTTGATGGTTAATGGGAGATCAATGGTTTCTACCTATAAGAGTTTGGTCCTAAAAGCCATAACCAGTTCCAGTTGCCATCAAGTCAACCCCAAGTCATGGCAACCCCATGGGTGTCAGAGTCGAACTGTGCTCCACAGGGTTTTCAATGGATGACCTTTTAGAAGTAGATTGCCAGGCCTTTCTCCCGAGGCATGTCTGAGTGGACTCTAATCTCCATCCTTTCTGTTAGAAGCTGAGGGCATTAACTGTTTGCATCACCCAGGTCCTCCTAAAACCCATAAAGAAAGCTGAAAAGGTAGTGGTCTGAGTTATCTGATTTTATCGGGTGAGATGGGAAGAATATATTTTACTTGATATGTGTTTTATGAAGGGCCTCTTTGGCAGGGAACAGCATTGATCAGCCCAGGCTCTGTCTTTGGCCTTGGGAACAGCTGAAGTCCAGTAGGGGAGGCACACGCTGCACAATGAATCCAAAATCACAATAAGCCGTATTAATAACTTACAGGAAAAGCCTGCCACTTAACTTAGGATAACTTAGAGCCTTTATTTAAGCAACTCACATTTGGTGAAAATTGCCACCGTGTAGCTGTTGTTTGCTGGCTGGCTTGAAAAATCATGGAGCCTTTTGAGGTGCTTATGATAGCCCTGGAAACCCTGGTGGCACAGTGTTTAAGTGATACAGCTGCTACCCAAAAGGCCGGCAGTTCGAACCCTCCAGGTGCTGCTTGGAAACTCTACGGGGCAGTTCTACTCTGTCCTGCAGGGTTGCTGCGTCGGAATCGACTTGATGGCAATGGGCTTGGGCTTTGGCTTGGATGATAGCCCTGAAGGAACTGGGTGGTGTAAACGGTTGATGTGCTTGACTGTAACTGAAAGGATGGATGTTTGAGTCCACCCAGAGGCACCTTGGAAGGAAGGCCTAATGAGCTACTTCCGAAAAATCAGCCACTGAAAATCCTGTGGAGCACAGGTCTACTCTGACGCACATGGCATCATCATGCGTCAGAGATGAAAAATGCACCTGGGCTGATACACACACTGAGCATTTGCACTGATCAAACAATGTTAGGTGCTCTCTGAGCCATCCATCCATGTATTCCAGGTTGGTGTTGTTTGCTGTGTATATTAAGAGCACTCCCTACCCCATAAAAAAAGTTTTTCCATAATCTTATAATATTATCGGAACTCAGAAATAAACATATCCAAGTCCCAACAGTCTTTTTTTTTTTTTTTAAATAAAATAATTATTGTGCTGAGTCTTTCTATAACCTCCCTACCAACATGAGGTTCATGGACGGCCTCCCCCGCCCCTCCTTATGGCTCTTTCTTGACTACTGCAGTGTTCCTGGCACCCCACCTAAGGAGCCAAGTGGAGGAACCCCTCATGGCTTCCAGCTCTTTCTTTCCTTTGCAGCTTCCAGATTCAACCTGAATGCCCCCTGCCACCCCTGTTGTAGAAAGTTCGCCTTCAGGACCAGCGCCTGCTTCTGTGTTTGAACCTCTGGGGCAAACTCACTCTGCCCTCCCCTAGAATCTTCCATCTCTCAAAACAGATAGACCTTTTCATTTTTTGTTTACTTTTATTCCTTTTTTTTTGGAGAGGTTAGGCACAGGAGATAAAGCATGGATATATTGCATCTATTTTTAAAAAACTATTAGGATGGATGATACCAATGAGGATGGAAATTTTGTGGCAGCTAGGAGAAAGTCAGATTTAACATGACTGCTCAGAACTTTGAGATTCATCAAGAAGTTAAAAAAATTAATAAATAATTGAGTTCCAAGCACTACCGTGTTGACCACATGCACAGTGCTGAGGGTTGAGTTTGTTCAGAGTACCGTACGCAGGCTGGGATGAGGGGATCGAAAACAAGAAAAGACAGAAGGGCTGCCCTGAGTGGCCTTGCCAGTTATATTTGAAGTAGGAATAAGACGTCTCTCCACCATATTCAGTTTGGACCTTCAGTATCTGTTGTTTTGCTTCTCTTTCACCATCCCTTGCTTTCCTGGGGTTAAATCAGGAGTTCCTAATATCAAGCCCGTTAATCTCAAGGCCAGTTCTTCCAGACACTTGCTCGGTTAAAAGCAGTACTGGGCTGTGGGACCCACTCAAATAGCAGTCAGGCCTCCCCAGGCCCTGGCTCCCAGGCCCCACACTCATCCACACCGAGCCCTGTCCTCCCCTCAGCAAGAACCCAGGGAGAAGACTCCACCTCTGGGAGCATTCTGGCTGGGAAGCAGAAAGGAGCTTTCTTCCCGGGACTGTGACAAGGGGAACATGCTGCTGGCCCCCTCACCCTGAAGGCCAGATATAAGGCCGCCTGTGACAGCAATTGGTAAATGACAACCAAGATATAAAGAATTTCTCATGGTCCTTATCAATCCCTCGTAGGATTGAGGCATACCCTCTGCATCTTTCTCTTTTCCTAATTATGGGTCATTCATTTGTTCATTCATTCATTGCACATGTACGAGGCCAAGCACTGCATTGAGAAATAGACCCCCTCCAGGAGTTTATGCCCCACAGGTTTAAAGGGAGCTGCTATTAGCTGTGAGGAGAAGCATTGTTTCAGTGGCAGAATTCTCATCTTCCATATGGGAGACCTGGGTTCGATTCTCAGTCAATGCACCTCCTGTGCAGCCACCACCCATCTGTCAGTGGAGGCTTGGGTCTTGCTGTAATGCTGAACAGGTTTCAGTGGAGCCTCCAGACTAAGACAGACTAAGGAGAAATGTCCGGTGAGTGACTTCTGAAAATCAGCCAATGAAAACCCTATGGATCACAATGGTCCTATCTGCAACTGATCATGGGGATGGCACAGGACCAGGCAGTGTTTTGTGCCATTGTGCCTGGGGTTGCCATGAATCAGGGTGACTCAACATAGCAGCAACAGCTCTGATACACCAAAGAACTGGATCTGATAAACTAATTCATGATGAGGTGTTAATTACTGATAAGTACTTAATGTGTTAGCCTTCTTAGGGTTTTTGCATTTTAATAGGAACAACTGAAAGGAATGAATTTCTAATGGTGGTCGCTCCAGGGTGTTAAAAATGAAATTCAGAGGGAATGAGGATATTTCAAGTATAACCCAAAAGGCATTTCTAGTGCTTAAACTCTGTATAAATTAAGGCTGGATTTTTAAAATACATGAATGTTTTAGTAAAGAAATCATTCACTCTTTCATCATTCATTAAATAGTGAACTGAGCCCTGTTTTTATGCTACAAAGATGACACAGTTGTAGGTGGGGCTATGCCCAGGTATGATTGGAATTAATTGTGAAGTATCGTCCTAAGTATCCTCATCTGGATAAGCACAAAGTACAGTGACAATTCAAAAGGAGAAGGTTAAAGAAAAAAAAAAAACCTTGGGAGGATATGCGTAATTTAGGAGAAACGGGAAAGGCATTCCAGACCCAGGGAAAGCAATTGCCAAAGCACAGAGATCTGAAAGGGAGTCCCTGGGTGCTGCAAAAGGTTAAAGCGCTTGGCTGCTAACCCAAAAGTTGAAGGTTGGAGTCTGCCCAGACGTGCCTCAGAGAAAAAGGTTGGGATCTACTTCAAAAAAATCAGCCACTGGAAACCCTACAGAACACAGTTCTACTTTGACACACATGGAATCACCAGAAGTTGGAGTTGACTTGATGACAACTGGCTAAGGTAAATATTAAGTGTTATGTTTTAATTATTTTATTTATGTCTCTGTGGGAGAAAAGACCTCGCAATCCATTCCTGTAAAGATTAAAGCCTAGGAAATCCTATGGGGGCATCTCTATTCTGTTGCATCGGGTGGCTGTGAGTCAGAATTGATGAGACAGTACACAGCAACAACAGTCTTAGATCTAAGACTCTTTCGGAAGAGACTCATATATCATCTCAAAACATTCTGACTCTTATTCATCTGCTCATGTGGAAGGAAGTGTTGGTAGGCATTCACTTTTCTAGATGTGCATTCTACAAGTGCAAAATTAGTATAAAGGATTGGAGCAGGAGTGAGCTCAACTGGGCATCTCACCTGTTACTCAAGACATTCCATTTCTTATAATAAGGTAAATAAGACTAACCGCTCCCCCCAAAAAAAGACTAGATAACCTAAATTAAAACAAAAATCATCAGTACATTAGCTAAGTTCAAAGAGAAAACAGACCCGCTGCGATCAATGTTGTAGCGAGTTAACATCCTCACCTGGGGGTGGAAGAGGTTGCCCAAGGCAGAGAGGCTTCAGGATGGCATCTTTTCCGAAGCCAGACCAAACAGCTCCACCTGCTGCTTTGATGAGACCCTTCTCAGGATGGTGTTCTAGCCCGAACGGTGCTCATTTTGTCTGTCTGTCTTCAAATCGCTCTCAGGATCTGTAGTCCTGATGCTTTTACCAGTTTCTACCCACTCAGCATCTTTTATACTCTTAGGTCAGAGATTTGAAAGACTAGTGAGCAGAGGAAGGAGAGCATAGAATCAAAATGACCCTGAATCCAACTGACTTTGAAACACTGAATATGACTAGCCAACATAGGCATTTTAAAGGAGAATCTTTAAGAATTTTTTTGTTTTGTTTTTATTCCTTAAGTCACCAATAACCTATGAGGATTGCTTTTGGATAAAACATATGTTAACTGATTTTTCTACTGGAGAATGTTTTGTTCTTGTAAGTATTCGAGTGTGTGAGTATGAACATATATATATATATATATATATCCTGGGTGGCACAGTTAAGCACTCAGCTGCTAACTGAAAGGTTGTAGCCTTGAAAAACCCTATGGAGCACCCAGATTTGAACCTCTAGCCTCTGAAACTGTGAAATAATAAATCCGTGCTGTTTAAAGCCACCAACTTGTGGTCTCTGTGTTACGGCAGCCCTCAGAGACTGAGACACAGGCTGCTTCCTGATCCGCCTTCCAGCCTCCCCTTTGGGCCCTGCTGTGGTCCCACCAGCCTCCCTTTGTTACTTAAGGACACTCAGAGCATAGTGTGGAAACGTGCCCCCAAGAGGCCACAGGACAACAGGACTCACTGGGACTTCAGTTCAAGTCCATGCCCAGACAGGGCTACAGGGTTGGCTTTAGTCTGCGCTGCCTTTGAAGAGACACTTGAATGATCAATTTCCTTCTTTTTAAAATCAGATGATGATTTTATATTGTAAATCACATATATATACACATCCAATATAATCCTAGTATTAATAAGTAAAATACAAACATTAAAGTAATCAAATCTTATTTATTATTTATAACAACAAAACAAAACCTATAGAGCTACATTCTACTCTGACACGTATGGGCTTGTCATGATCCCGGATCGACCCAACAGGCAACTAGTTACACACACACATGCACATGTACAAGATATGTATACAAGGAGTTGAAAGAGGAGTTAGTTGAACAACTTAACTTATTCTTTTCCTTTCATTTTCGTGTGGCTGGCTGGTCCCTCTAGTGGTTTTCCACTCTACAGCACAATTCCCTGTGGTTGTGGAAAGCACAGGGGTCAGATGAACCTTGCTTCAAGTCTTTGTGTAACCCTGATTAAAATTCTTATCTATCTGAGTCTTCCTTTTCCATTAGTACCACGAGAATAACGATAGCCATGCATGGTGTGGTTACGAGGCTGAAAACAAGGTGATGGGTTTGAAACTGCATAGAACCACTCAGGGACCATTCCATATTTCTAGACAATGCATGTGTTTAACCTGCATTATCTAGTCAAGGCGAGAGATGTAGAGGCCTGCCTGAGAGCAAGTGGTTGACCAGAAGGATGAGCAACTTCAGGTTGCATTTTTACTTCTGAGATGGCCTCTTTGGTCCCACCAATGAGCTCTGTGGGAGTTTTTGTTAAAAGCTGAAAGCAATTTTGCTTATGGAAGCTCCTAAATTACTGTTGATAGTCCAATTAACTCCCCAAAGATAGGTGCATACATAATTGGAGAGCCAACACCTTTTTAATGAACTCTACACCTAAAGGCTCAGAGTTCTGAGCTGGTCTCTCGAAGCCCCCCTGCTGGGCAGAGAGGCTCTGCATTATCTGGTTCACTGTGTTGGGTGATGGCTCCCTGGACAAAGTCCTCCATCTCTGTGAGTCTTTGATGCTGCTGACCTGTTAATTAATACCTGTGATGATTAGGGAACAGATGTATAGAAGTGGTCTTATCCCAAAATAGAGCACATACACGTACAGTGGGTTGACCTTTGACACATGCCAAAGACCATCTTTTAGAGGAGGACAATGCTAAGAGTTAAAAATAAGAATCCTATTGATGTAAACAATTACAAACCTTAAGGGAAAATCCGGGTACACAGGAATGAGAGAAAATGCAGCCTGATCTTGAGAAGGCTCAAAATGCCGAGTCTTGGGACTAAGACTCTCTTTCTCAGTCCTCAGCTTTGATTTAAACTGCAGCGTTAGGCCAGTAATAGATTCTGTTCCTTTACCTTTGTGAATAGGATTTCAGAAACAAATGTTGAGCCCAGCTAAGCTGGCCCTACACTCAAGTCTGTTATCGGCTGAGCTGTTTTGTTTTTACGCTCCTCACTGTATGGGCTCTTGGTTAATCTTTCTCTATGAACACTTGGCTGTTTAATGAAATTGGGCCCAATGAGGCAGAGCCCGCCGGGATAAGCTCATTCATCTTTATTTGATTCGTGGCTGACACCGGGGCTGCCCTGTGACAGAGGTTAAGTCACTGAGTGGCCATTACCTCCTCATTTGCCCACTCATGTTCCTCCTAACTACCTTCCTGAAGTCAAATCCAGATGATTTGTGCCAATTTCAAGGGGGCACAGAGTGGAACACCAATAACTTTCTGCATGGCTGGGTTTGCACACCGTCCGCTGCACATCTCACACCACTGTGTCTGTCTAAACACAACTCTTCTTCGCCTTCCTAAGGGCTGGGATAGAGCCTGGAGAACTGAGGTCTCAATTATAAAATGCCATGGCATGGCGCACAACTCTTATAGTGATCTCATGCTTCACTGTGAGACGGTCCAGGACGACTTTGAGCATGACTGAGAAGGACTGTGGCCCCTGGGTACCAGTGACAGAGATGGTGAGAGTCTGACAGAAACATGTCATCTACAGGGTGCTTATGGGAAGTCAAGACATGGGAGGAAAAGGGATGAAAGGGCAAGGAAAAATCTACAAGGTAAATGTTTCCCGTGTCAGGTTCTGATACTAGCAACACATTTCCAACTGGAAGAGCAGATGCATTTTCCTTTAACTCTGAGTCTTTTCAGTGAATACGTATTTAAAATGAAGGATAGGTATATGACAGGTAGATGGGTGGATCGATGGATGATTCATGGGTGATTGATGGAGGACAGATATTATTTAAAATGAAAGATAGATATATGATAGATGGATCATTGATGGGTGATTGATAGAAGATAGATGATAGATAGATAGGGTCCTTCCCCCCCAACAAAGGGAGGATATTATACATTAGTCTTCAAAATATCCTGAGCTTTCACGACAAAAATCAATACCATTTCTAATCTGTCATATACCACATAAGATAACTTATATGTTATAAATTCTCCCCAAATTATAGCTATTGTTTTTGTTTGTTTTTTCTAATTACCAAGTTTTATAAAGCCTGCCTCTTTCCTAATTGGACCACCAAATATAATCCAAGAATCAATATTTTAAACAAAGAAATACACTTTTAAATCCATAAATATGTACACTAAAACATGTTGTTTTAACAGTTATACCTTGTGAAATTGTTTTTATAATTCATTACTAAAGAAAATTCTTATATTGCCACATTTATGAAAAAAAAATATAGGTTAGGGTAACCTTCCCCAGTATTAAAGCATTGTGACTTTAAATTTTGCCTGTCAGCTAAAGAGAAGTACAAGCTGTTCAAATGGGTCTAGTAAAGATGTGGAAGTTGGATTGTATTTAACTGTAATTCACCAAAGCTTAAACGTTTGCAGTTATATCAGAGGCAACACTGCTGTTAATAGTCTTAATCTACGAAGTGTTTTTATTTGTATGTATCTTTAAATGCTCTATACTTTGTCTGCCCGTTTGTAATGCCGTGCAGGAATGAGTGTTGCTGTGATGCTAGAAGCTATGTCACAGGTATTTCAAATACCGAAAGAGTCACCCATAGTGGACAGGTTCCAGTAGAGCTTCCAGACTAAGACATACTTGGAAGAAAGGTCTGGTGATCTAAATTCTGAAAGTTAGCCAGCGAACACCCTATAGGTCACAACAGAACATTGTCTGACATAGTGCTGAAGAAGAGTCCCCTAGGTTGGAAGGAACTCCAAATACACAGTGGCAGTTACTATGAACTCAAATATACCAACAATTATGAAAATGGTTCAGGACTGGGCAAGACTTCCTTCCATTGTACATGGGGTGGCCATGAGCTGACAACAACTCAATGGCAACTAACAGCAACAACAATCCTTAAATGGTAATATCCCCTCTGTCAGTAGGCTTGGATTTCCTTCCTTTCTAAAATAGTTAGGCCCTAGCTACTCAAATTGCTATCTTGGGCTGACCTGCAACAGCCTCACCAAGGATTGGTTGGACATGCATACTCTCAGGCCCCACTCCAGGCTGACTAAACCCACATTGGAATTTTAAGGAGATTCCTGGGTTATTATATGCACCCTACAGTTTGAGAGGAAACCCTGGTGCTGTAGTGGTTAAGTGTTATGGCTGTTAACCAAGAGGTTGGCATGTTTGAATCCACCAGGCGCTCCTTGGAAACTCTATGGTGCAGTTCTACTCTGTCCTATAGGGTCACTACGAGTCGGAATCGACTCGAAGGCAGTGGGTTTGGTTCTGGTTTTTATAGTTTGAGAAAAGGGTGTGGTTTAGAAAACTCTGTTCTTGCAGCTGTGATAGGATCCCTGCCCAGCTTGCACCTGAGATGTGCCTTTGTCGGCATCCCTGTCTTTGTTTTCTCATCATTGGTTAAGAGCAGCAAGAATCAGCAACTTTGTTGTCATCTCATTTTTTCAGATTGTCTTTTAAATTCGATAATGACATTTATTTACCCAATTCCTTACATTATTAAAACAAAACTTATCTAGCTCCCTGGTATTTTCACATCATTCCTTTGAAATTTCCGTGTATCTCATTTCTTTCTACCAAACCAGCTTAGCCATGTTCCTATGGGTCAAAGAAGACAAGGAAAGAAGATACTGGGAGGGATCAATGTGCCAGTGATTAACGAGCTTCCATTTGGAGTAAAAATTCTATATGGTTCAGCAAAGGGTTCATTAAATGAGAGTAAAGTTTCTAGAAGCAGAGAGAGCAAACCAGGAGAATTGTGCCCTTGACCCAATTCCTTGTGGGTGTCCACATGAACAACCCAGCCTAATCACGTCATACTGTATACAAGTACACTGTTTTCCAGTATTAGTGGCCTATTTCTGTTGTTGCTGTTCTTATTTTTGTCTTATTTTTCTTTTGCTTATAAACTTGCATAATTTGGAAATAGAACCCAGTTGTTGATAGTAAAGTGGTCCTTGCATCACACACATTTTCCCATCAGTATCAGTGCGATTGATAATGCAGTTTCAAGTATTTTTATTGTTGAATAGACTATAGATAACTTTTTATATCTTCCACTCCTGTGCAACCTTACAAGAAAACTCAATCAATTAAAATACTGTACTCAAATGACAGTGGAATTATGTGTCTCTTCTGCTGAAAACCATTGAAACTCTTGGTGCATTACATCAATTAAGAAGACTTAATTTCCAAATGGCACAAATGAGCAAAGCATGAGTCATAGCAAACGGTTTTCCTAAAAGCCATCAGCGCTAATGGTTTTGTAACCTGTATAAATTTGATATGTGCTTCATTTATACAGCAAACTAAATCCATGTCAGTGGTGTAATATTTCTCCTTATATACACAATGCTTCATGCAGTGTTTTATGCATTTAATCGCACAAAAATAAAGATAGCTCTTTGCATAGTCTTCTACATCCATGACTTTTGGTGAGAAGATATGATCACGCTTTGCTATCACACTGCATGGAGTGCACTTAAGCTAATCAATAAGTAATGATTCATAACATTTGAAGTTATGATAATCAGAGATTAGGGGCGAACAGCAGATTCCAATGTCTACGAAGAAGGTATTTTTCATTGCTCATGTATCTACATATCACATCTGTTTGGCGTTACCCCAGACTTTTCCATTTTATCTCTTTGTGCTGCAATCTAGCATAAATGAATTATTCTACAATGAGGCATGTAGAAACAAATTTCTCAAGCTTCCAAGAGCTCCAGGTTTTATTGAGTTTTTTGTCTCTAAGCCATTTGTTATGATTGTCCTGACATAATTTGACCCTTAGATAGAAATAATTGTGTATTAACTATGACAAGTTCATAGCTGGTCCCTAGTGTGAAGAATCAGAACTTTTGTTTCTCCTGGCCTACTTATTTACTTAATATAAAAAACCATGCTTTATGTTTTCTTGGGACATTGTTCTGGTGTATTAGATCTACAAAGTATTGATAAAAACCACCAAACCCATTGCCGTCGAGTCAATTCGGACCCATAGCAACCCTATAGGACAGAGTAGAACTGCCCCATAGAGTTTCCAAGGAGCGCCTGGTGGATTTGAACTGCGAGGCTTCTGGTTAGCAGCTGTAGCACTTAACCACTATGCATAGTATTGATATGTATTTAAAATATAAGTCTGTATTAGTCCTATCGATGCTAATTTTTGTTTTAACTATAAAGGCAAAAAAAAAAAATAGGAAGAACAAACATGAAGATACTTAAAAACAATATTAGGTCTAAATATTCCTATTTCCATTCCAATATTTTGCATTAAAATGTTTATAATGTATTAATTGTTCTTTCCAATATACTGTCTCTCCTCTCCACAGGGCTTTGAACCAGTTCATTCAGGTGTGAACCCTTGCTGATAATTTGCATTTCTAACAAGTTTCCAGGTGATACTAATGCTGCTGGTTAGTACCAGTTCTGAGACCCACTAGTAGAGCAGTGGTTCTCAAAATTTAGTATACATAAGAATCACTTAGGGATCATGTTAAAATGTAGATTCTGATTCAATATATCAGGGGGTGGAAATGCAAATTCTCAGCAAGAGTTCAACTTGGAACAAAACTTTTCAAAGCCCTGCTTCTCCAGAGGCTGAATCGCTTTCAATTTTTACTCATCAAACAATTAACTGGTTTCAGAGGCAAACACCTGATTAAGTAAGGACTCTTCCTAATTTAGCTAAACAGAGATAATTTTACTGAAATAAAAATAAATTATTCTGCTTTAGCAGAAGATCTTAAGATAATTTTCTCTCAGTTCTGCTTCCTTCAATAAACTTTCTGTCACATAAAAAGAGGTCTTGTAAGGTGTGAATTATCCAGAGAGGTCTTGTTAACCAGGGCTTCGAACTGGTTTAGTCCAATCCAACTCCCTGCTGTGAATTTGCATTCCCACCCCAGATACGCTGAATCAGGACCTACATTTTAACAAGATCCCCAGGTGATTTATATGCATACATAAGAATCACCTGGAGATCTTTTAAAATATAGGTGTGTACATAAGAATCACCTGAAGATCGTGTTAAAATGTAGGTGTACACATAAGAATCGCCTAGGGATCTTGTTAAAATGTAGATTCTGATTTAGTATATCTGGAGTGGAAATGCATATTGTCAGCAGGGGGGTCAAACTGGTTCAAAGCCCTGTTGTTAACAAACTTCCTGTGGAGTTGATGCAGGTATGTTTTTATGTCTTCACTTTGCAGGACCCAGGCCAAAAAAAGGGAGTGAGAGGCCTAAGAAAGTCCTTTCAGCACCATCCTAGTCATAAAAGCAACCATTAGAAAGAATCCTAGAGTGTGCCAATCACGCAGAATTGTGGATGTTTGGATAGATGAGCTCTGATCTTTACCCCATTCTATAAAGTTGAAATATTCTCACTAAGCTCACTTAAATACTTGGAGAGCAACGCTGCAATCAGAGCAGGCATGCATAATTTAAAAAGTTTTCTTTGAGGCTCAATCATGCTGAATGCAAACCTTTAGGGCTCAACCCTAAGGTAGACCCTTAAGCTTTGCCCTAGTTTCAGGTCTCTTACGGTACAGTGGAAGAACCACCTTTTGGTCTCCTGTGATAATCACCTTGGAAACTGCCCTCTTTTCCTTTGTGGTCCCATCTGATAGTCTCCTTGGGAAATCAAGCCATTCTTTCCCACCGAGGCAAACATTAAAATGCAATGGGTAAACCTAAAGCCAGCACAACTAACTGCTTAGCCTTGCCCTGAAGTCCCAGTTAGGGTAGCTACCCACATTCCTCTCTTGTTACTTCTTTTTTATGTGTTGGGTCTCCCTGTATCCGGTCATGCTCCAAGTGGCCCTGCCATGTGGTATTCATGTGCCGTTCTTGGAACTCTGGGTATAGTGAACTTAGTTACTTCTATGGCCGCCCTAACTTCTCTTCCCTGCGTAGCAGCTGACCCATAATTCCAAAATGTGCTAAAACAAGGCGTTACAGCCTCAGTATCCCAAGATGGTCTCTGCACTTGGCTACCAATACTGAACATTCAGATCAAGGACTCTATAGGCGAATTCTGATCAAAAGGAGGAAAATGTGAAAGAGAATTACAAATTCTCACAGAGTCTAGACTTTCTGGTGCCATTGAGTCTAGATGGCCCTCTGAAACTATTGCCCTGAGATCATCTTTAAACCTTCTACCTTAAACTAAAACTATCCTCTGAAGTTGTCTTGAACCAAATAACAGTTTAGCCTAATTAAAAATGAATGTCTGCATTCAGCATTATACACTTTTAAAGAATTATCTACAATGTGATCAAATTGACAATAGCAACTCAAAAGGATAGATAAAAAGCTTGCAAGGGGAGGCACTGAGTTTGTGTGAACGATGGTGAAATAGTTTGGAAAAGGCTGTTGAGAAAGGTGACACAACTTGAAGAATATAATCGATGTCACGGAATTGTACATGTAGAAACTGTTGACAGTAGTGTACTTATTATTGTGTATAAATGAGTGAGCAAACAAACGAATGAATAAGTGTCCAAAGGAAAAAACAAAAAACTGGCCTCTGCAGGTGTCTCTGGGCCTTTACCCACCACACTTTACCACTTCAGTGTAGGCCATTGGTTTTCAAAGTGTGGTTGCCAGAAAACTACCTGGGAACCTGCTAGGTAGGTAAATGTTTGTGCCCCACCCCACCTACAGAATATGAATTGGACTGCAGCTCCACAAGTCCACAGGCTATTGTGGCAGGGGAATACTTAAGGACCGGCTCTGAGACAGGAAACACCCAATTTGAGGATGAAAATACTTCACCTGGGCCAATCCCAAGGGATGAACACGCTGTCCCTGAGATGCAGTTGGGAAGGGTGGCGCCCTCAGCTCCAGGAGCCCAGCAATGGTCCCAGAAACACTGCCTCCAGTAGATCCCCATGCAGATGGAAGTTTAAGAAGCACCTATTTAGGTATTTTAGCCAACCTTGGAAATAGTATTTTACCATGAAATTTTCCTAAGCCCTCCCCATGTGTAGCTACAACTTCACTATTGTTGATGTTAGCTGCTTTCAAGGTGACCTCATGCACAAAGGAATGAAATGCTGCTCCTATGGTCAGTTGTAGATAAGACTGTCGTGATCTATAAGGTTTTCATTGACTGATTTTCAGAAGCAGATCACCAGGCCTTTCTCCCTAGTCCATCTTACTCTGGAAGCTCTGCTGAAACCAGTTCAGCATCATAGCAACATTTGAACCTCCACTGACAGCTGGTGGTGGCAGTGTACGAGGTGCATTAGCTGGGAATCCAACCCTGGTCTCCCACTTGGAAGGCGAGAATTCTACCACTGAACCACCACAATCCAAAGAGGATAAACCACACAAGTTAGTGGGCAGGTAACCGAAAAGCACCTTATCTAGTTTGTGTTCTAGGTCATCTGACAAATATTATCAAACCCAGAATCCCATAGAGAGCTCCTCTAACCTCTGTGCATTTATAGAATCCAAACACATCTAATTTCAAATGTAAACACGGTTTACTTTTGATTTGCGTGGGAGAGAAGATGGGGGAAATGGAAGTTAAACAAAACAATTCACAAATGTGGGATCCTAAAGTTTAGTTATAACTCCACAGATCCTTGGGTGCCCATGTCCTCAGTGTGGCTGGAATATGGGGTATCTTGAGGCTGCTGAGAGGCTAGGGGACAGAGGCTAAATGATGTGGCCAATGGCAGGTCTTCCAGTCCTATCTGCATTTCAACCATGGGTGTGGTGTATGTTCCCACAGGCTACTACCCTGTCTTTTATATCCTGCCCCCGAGCGCCTGGGATGCAGAATTCACCATCCAGGAGACCCACACACCCCCAGGCCTGCTCAGGCTTCTTCCTGGGGCCTCCTTCCTGCACAGAACCACACCTTCCTGCGTGCACTCCTAGGCTCAAATGTTTGGCAGATGTAGAAGGAGAGGGCGAGTGGCCCTTGGGTGTGCGTGTGGTTTGCACACTTGTGGGGGAAGCCAGTTGTGATGCTGCTTGCAGCATGGGGTAGGAAGAAAATAGGGGCAAGCAGGAGCCAGGGTCCAGGGCCAGCTCCCACCAGGCATCCTGTTGTTGTTGTTGTTAGGTGCAGTCAAGTCAGTTCCTACTCCTAGCGACCCTACATACAACAGAACAAAACACTGCCCGGACCTACTTCATCCTTAAAATCGTTGTTATGCTTGAGCCCGTTGTTGCAGCCACTGTGTCATTCCATCTCATTGAGGGTCTTCTTTTTTTTCCACTGACCTTGTACAGTACTAAGCATGCTGTCCTTCTCCAAGGACTGATCCTTCCTGACAACATGTCCAAAGTTTGTCTCGCCATCCTTGCTTCTAAGGAGCATTCTTGTTGTACTTCTTCCAAGACAGATTTCTTTGTTTTTTGGCAGTCCATGGTATATTCAATATTCTTCACCAACACCACAATTCAAAGGTGTCAATTCTTCAGTCTTCCTTACTCATTGTCCAGCTTTCACATGCATAGGATGCGATTGAAAATACCATGGCTTGGGTCAGGCGCACCTTAGTCTGGAAGGTGACATCTTTGCTCTTCAACACTTTGAAGAGGTCCTTTGCAGCAAATTTGCCCAATGTAATGTATCTTTTGATTTCTTGACTGCTGCTTCCGTGGGTGTTGATTGTGGGTCCAAGTAAGATGAAATCCTTGACAACTTCACTCTTTTCTCCATTTATCACGATGTTGCTCATTGGTCCAGTTGTGAGGATTTTTGTGTTCTTTATGTTGAGATGTAATCCATACCGAAGGCTGTGGTTTTGGATCTTCATCAGTAAGTGCTTCAAGTCTTCTTCAATTTCAAGAAGCAAGGTTGTGTCATCTGCATAACACAGGTTGTTAATGAGTCTTCCTCCAATCCTGGTGCCCTGTTCTTCTTCATATAGTCCAGCATCTCAGATTATTTTCTCAGCATACAGGTTGAATAGGTACCGTGAAAAGATACGACACTGAAGCACACATTTCCTGACTTTAAACCACTCAGTATCCCTTGGCTCTGTCCAAACAAGTGCCTCTTGATCTATGTACAGGTTCCTCATGAGCACAATTAAGTGTTCTGGAATTCCCATTCTTTGGAATGTTATCCATAGTTTGTTATGATCCACACAGTTGGATGCCTTTGCATAGTCAATAAAACACAGGTAAACATCCTTCTGATATTCTCTGCTTTCAGCCAGGATCCATCTGACATCAGCAATGATATCCCTGGTTCCACGTCCTCTTCTGAATCCAGCCTGAACTTCTGGCAGTTCCCTGTTGATATACTGCTGCAGGTGCTTTTGAATGATCTTCAGCAAAATTTAACTTGTGTATGATATTAATAATATTGTTTAATAATTTCTGCATTCGGTTGGCTCACCTTTCTTGGGAATAGGCATAAAAATGGATCTCTTCCAGTCAGTTGGCAGGTAGCTGTCTTCCATATTTCTTGGCATAGACAAGTGAGCACTTTCAGAGCTGCATCCGTTTGTTGAAACACCTTAATTGATATTCCATCAATTCCTGGAGCCTTGTTTTTCGCCAATGCCTTCAGCGCAGCTTGGACTTCTTCCTTCAGCACCATCGGTTCCTCATCATATGCCACCTCTTGAAATGGTTGAACATCAACTAATTCTTTTTTGGTGTAATGACTCCGTGTATTCCTTCCATCTTCTATTGATGCTTCCTGTGTTGTTTAATATTCTCCCTGTAGAATCCTTCACTATTGCAACTCAAGGCTTGAATTTTTTCTTCAGTTCTTTCACCTTGAGAAATGCTGAGCATGTCCTTCCTTTTTAGGGTTTCTATCTCCAGCTCTTTGCGCTTGTCATTATAACACTTGATTTTGTCTTCTCGAGCCACCCTTTGAAATCTTCTGTTCATTTCTTTTATCTCATCATTTCTTCCTTTTGCTTTAGCTGCTCGACATTCAAGAGCAAGTTTTAGAGCCTCTTTTGACATTTTTTTTTTCTTGGTCTTTTCTTTCTTTTCTGTCTTTTAAATGACCTCTTGCTTTCTTCATATATGATGTCCTTGATACCATTCCATAACTCATCTAGTCTTTGGTCATTAGTGTTCAGTGTATCCAACCTATTCTTGAGGTGGTCTCTAATTTCAGGTGGGATATACTCAAGGTCATATTTTGGCTCTCGTGGACTTGCTCTGATTTTCTTCAGTGTCAGCTTGAACGTGCATATGAGCAATTGATGGTCTGTTCCACAGTCAGCCCCTGGCCTTGTTCTGACTGATGATAATGAGCTTTTTCATCATCTCTTTCCACAAACGTAGTCAGTTTGATTCCTGTGCATTCCATCTGGTGAGGTCCATGTGTATAGTTGCCATCTATGTTGGTGAAAAAAGGTATTTGCAATGAAGAAGTCGTTGGTCTTGCAAAATTCTATCATTAGATCTCCAGCATTGTTTCTATCACCAAGGTCATATTTTCCAACTACCCATCCTTCTTTGTTGCCAACTTTCACATTCCAATCACCAGTAATTATCAATGCATCCTGATTGCATGTTCGATCAATTTCGGACTGTAGGACCTAATAAAAATCTTCAGTTTCTTTTTCTTTGGCCTTAGGGGTTGTTGAGTAAATTTGAATAATAGTCGTATTAACTGGTCTTCCTTGTAGGCGTATGGATATTATCCTATCACTGACAGTGTTGTCCTTCAGGATAGACCTTGAAATGTTCTTTTTGACAATGAATGCAACACCATTCCTCCTTGAGTTGTCGTTCCCAACATAGTAGACTATTATTGCCTGATTCAATATGGCCAGTACCAGTCCATTTTGGCTCACTAATGCCTAGGGTATTGATATTTATGCATTCCATTTTGCTTTTGTCTATTTCCAATTTTCCTAGATTCATACATTACAGGTTCCGATTATTAATGGATGTTTGCAGCTATTTCTTCTCATTTTGAGTTGTGCCACATCAGCAAGTGAAGGTCTCAAAAGCTTTACTCCATCCACGTCATCAAGACCTACTCTACTTTGAAGAGGCAGTTCTTCCCGAGGCCTCTTTTTGTGCCTTCCCACCTCGGAGGCTCATCTTCCTGCAATATATCAGACAATGTTCTGCTGCTATTCATGAGATTTTCACTGGCTAATTCTTTTCAGAAGTAGACTGCCAGGTCCTTCTTCCTAGTCTGTCTTAGTCTGGAACCTCACCTGAAACCTGTCCTCCTTGGACAGGTTTGACTGTGCTGGTATCAGCATACTGGTGACATCGCTTCCAGCATCAGAGCAACATGCAAGCCCCCACAGTATGACAAACTGACAGACACTGAGGATCAGAAATTCCTGAATTTTGACCTGGCCTTCCAGGTATATTTGCCAATGTAGGACTATAGAATGTACTTTATTTCTTAGGTGTGAGCTTGACTTACAGCTTTGTGGTAATATGTAGATATATGGCAAATTGGCTGCCACATGTAATTTTGCCCCTAGTCCTGCAACCGTGATGGGCAAGGCTAGCCCTTGGAGTCCTGGGTTTGACCCCAAGTGCTTTATGTCCCAACACTGCATTAGAGTTCACTCAGTACAACCCTTTCCATGATTTTAGACTTTAAAAATATATTCATCTGTAAGGTGAGGCAGGTTGGGGACTCTCGGTATTAACTAAAAACCTGCACAGCAGTTGCAAGCAGCATGTTGAGCAATTGGATTATTAGTTTCATTTTTTTTTACACTGGTGGTGCTGTAGTAAGAGCGTTTAATTGTGTTTTAAAACGTGAATCAGTTTATTGTTAAGGGCAGTAGCAAAATCCCTTGCGTTAGAGGTCAATGTAGGTAAATATTCAGAAATAAAATTCATAAACCACTCATCACATGCTGCCACATATTGTGTGCAGTGGCTTTCATTTTACTTTACCACCTAGACTGTGAGTACATTAGTGTAAGAGCTAACTATCCAAACCCAAACCAAACCAAACCTACTGCTGTCGAATCATTTCTGACTCATAGCGACCCTGTAGGACAGAGTAGAACTGCCCCCATAGGGTTTCCAAGGCTGTAAATCTTTATGGAAGCAGACTGCCACATCCTTCTCCCGTAAAGCGGCTGAGGGGTTCGAATTGCCCACCTTGGCTAAGGGATTTGGAACTGCCTACCGCTCCATTCGTTAGAAGACTTGCACTTAACCACTGTACCACCCTTAAGAGCTAACTATGTTGTTTTCTGTTGTTGTGTGCCATGGAGTCGATTTGGACTCAGAGTGACCCTGTAGGACAGAGAACTGCCCTATAGGGTTTCCAAAGAGTGGCTGGTGGATTTGAACTGCTGACATTTTGGTTAGCAGCCTGAGCTTTTAACCACTTTACCGTTGTGAGACATTTGATAAGCTTAATTTTAAGTAGCATGCTAATGACATTTCCAAGTTATATTCTCAATATGTTTTTCTTTGACCTCTAAAGAGAGTACCTCTAAATTTAAAACAATGGGTCTATTAGTCTGAAAAAAAAAGTATACTCTTTGCTCCATCTTTTTAAAACATGTGAACACTCTGATATTTATTGTAATTTTTCAGATTGACAATAGATTAACAATTGGACCCCCTACTTCTACTTTATATTTAGAAATATTTAACCTTAGAAGGTAGCTGGAGGTTGACAAAACATTGACATATTACTGGAAAATATAACTAAAATGCTGTTTTAAAGCACATTTATCACGCTTTTCCCATATTCAGAAGCTTCTACAGCTGAGACTTTGTGTCCCCTACAGCACAGTGCTTTGTCACCATGGAGGAGGACATTTCCTTTTCCATTGTATGAATGTCATCTGTTATTCACTTGGAAAATGAACCCTCTCTTATTTACATATCTTTGGGAAATAGCATGTGGTGAAAATATGGATTTTGGAATCAGAGTAGGGGTCAAGCCCTTTTCTGCTAGTTATGCAGCACTGGGCACATTCTTCCTCATGTGGGGCCTTCTATTCCTCGGCCATACAAAGTTGATAGCAAAGTAGCCTAATGTGGTGGATGTGTGTGTTATAACGCAGGGCTCATCTCTGGAGTATGTACTCAGCAAATACTAGTTCACTTTCTCCTCTCCTTGCATTACTAGGAAAGTATTTTCAGATTGTAATAAAGAATGTGGCAAAGTAGGTTATTTCTGAGGGTGACAAGTCCCATTACTGAACTTTAAATCTCATCTTAATGAGTAGGAGGAATTCCACAAAAGTGTGCCCAGCCAGGCTCTTACATTGTGTTTCTAATACGAATTTAATTTGCTTTTAATGTTAGTTCTAAAGAACCCAGGGAGAATTAGTTGTTACCTGTAGAAATAAAATGTAAGGATGATGCCTGCCGAACTTGAGCCACAAAACTTCTAGCCCTTAGTTTTCAGGAAATGTAAGTGACATGGGGCAGGGATGGTAGAGGTGTTGAGTGTCTATGGTTTAGGTAGGGAATTATGACTGAACAACCTTGTTAAAAATTTAAACCAACCAACACACTTCAGAGGGAAAAAGAACATGTATTTGACCCAGACTCCAGAACCACCCCATGCCATCTGCCCTGTCTGCAATTTTCTCTTTTGCTTACCATCACTGATGCTAATCTCCAGATTCCATGGTCTTTTTTCCTTCTCAATGAAAAAAAATTACTTGCTTATCAAATAGACTACTTCATTCAGCAGTGCTCTATAATGATTTTGCTTAGAATTATCTTTTCAAACTATGTTAGGCACAAAATATGAGATCTTCTTTATCAAGTGGTTTTCTTCCCTGAAAAACGAAAATGTAAAATGAAATGTGTTAATATTTGCTAAAAAAAGAAAAAAAGAAGTGTGAAAAGAAAGCTAGGAAATAATCCTAATGTCTGAAAAGAGCCCTGGTGGTGTAGTGGTTAAGAGCTTGGCTACCAACAAAGAGGTCGGCAGTTTGAATCCACCAGCCGCTCCTTGGAAACCCTATGGGGCAGTTCTATGCTGTCTTATAGGGTCACTGTGAGTCAGAATCGACTCTGTATGTAGCAAAGAGTTTTGTTTTTTTTTTTAATATCTGAAAACTTGCAATCTACTGCTAGGTTGGTCAGAGACCTACTAAAGTCTGAATCTTGCTAATCAAAATTTTGTTTAACCTCCTTGAGCAGGGGGTCATTTGGGGAGGCACACTTTTGTGATTCAAAATCATGCAGTCAGAGAAAGTTGATGCTGTTTAAGGTAAAAGCTGATTTTCCTTATTCATCGAATCTCCATGGAAGGCAGGGGGCATAGTGGGAAAAACACAAAATTTAGAATATGACAGAGCAGTTGGGGTCTAGGTTGTTCACCAGTGTAAACTTGGGCAAGGTTAACCTTTCTTAGTTCCATGAATGCATCTCTCTAACTAGAATTAAAAAGTAGACTCTTTGTGCAGATTGGAGATAATTATATATATCGTCCACAAAAATACGTGGCAGTCAAAGATTATTAACTATTATTTTGCAAGCACCAGGGTTTTCACATGTTCCAAAATAGTAGTATAATTCCAAAAAAAAAAAAAAAAAAAGCCAATAGTGGCATCATTCAAAATATGAAAATTAATAAATGCTTTTTAAAAGCATCAAATTGCTAAATCTTATAAAAACTTAGGTCCAAATAACTCAAGTTAATGCTTGATAAAAACACAAATAGCTAGGGAAACATTATGAATGCTAGCTGGTCTCTCATGCAAGTTGACTTGTGATAGAACAGACAGTCTATGAAAGACACCCAGAATAAGATCTCTCTTTCTTAAAGGGTTTAGAAACACTTCATAACATAACCTTTAGAACCTAGTTCTTGGGCTTCAGGGGTACAGGGTTTCTTCAGGGCCTCTGTGACACTGGCATGGCTTTCCTTGTAGCCTCATCAATATCCCTGCCACTATGGAGTAGGATGGGGCCACTGGGGACCAGAGATACACATGCAAGAACAGGTAGGGGCTGGGTGATAGGGATGGCAGTAGGAGAGGCTGAAGTTAAGGATATTGTTTTATATCATCCAATAGGACATAATGAGCCAGGACCAATCAGGGCTGGACAGAAGATATTTGGGCATCATCAGCAAAGAGATTGTAATTAAAGTCATGTTAGTAGATGAAATAATCCTAGAAGAGCGTGAAGAATGAAAAAAAAGGAAAGGTAATAGAATCGAAAAATGTCATTTAAGGAGCTGGCTAAGGAGCTGGCAAACAATAAGAGACCACGAACAGAACTGTGAATGAGAAGATGGAAAAGGAGAAGAAAATGGAAAAAAAAGAAAAAACTATTAGTTTCTTGAGGCTGTTTTAACAAAATACCACAACTTGGGTGCCTCAAAAGAACAGAAATACATTGTCACAGTTCTGAATCCAGAAATCCTAATTCAGGGTGTCATCAGGGCCATACTCTCTCCAAAGGCTCTAACGGAAGATTTTTGCTTGTCTCTCCAGCTTCCGGGGGCCCCAGGAGTCCTTGGCTTGCAGCTGCAGTGTCCCTCCATCTCTGCCTCCCTCCTCACATGGCATCCTTCCTCTATGTGTCTGAGCCTCTTCTCTTTATAGGACACCTCTTAAATTGGATGCAGGCCCACCCTACTCCAGTGTGACCTCTTGTTAACTGGTAACATCTGCAAAGAACGTGTTTCCAAACAAGGTCAGGTATTAGGACTTCAATATAATTCAGTCCATAACAGAAGCCAAGAAAAAAGGACTGTTTCAAGGCATAGGGAAGATCCAATAGTAACAAATGTATTAGAATTGAATGAAAATACAGCACTAACAGGTACCTTCTGGTTCTGACTGTTAGCAGGAGTCTTTGGTGACCACACTAAAAGTGCTCTCCATGAGTGGCAGGTCCATATTGCAGTTGGAGAAGGACAGAATAGGAGAGGACAGAGAAATGAAAATAGACTCCACTGAGGATAGGGCATATGGCCTGAGGTGAATGTAAGGTTACAAATAAATTGCTATTGCTGTTGGCTCAAAAACTAACACCCCACCAAAAAAAAAAAAAAAAAAAAACCTCAATCCCAATGCTATTTTTAATTTATCAATATGCTCATTTTTTAATTCAGGAAATATAAACACTTATACTTTTAGAGAACATTGCACTCTTATGTTTTTTGTGTGGATGTTATATAGGATTTTTAGACCAGAATGGGTCAAATTTAAGCGATGACTTAGAATATAACCAAAACATAATCTCATTAATTCAGATTGAAGGAATGTCTCACCATTTTCAAAACTGTTACCTTGTTTCATTTTGCATTAATTTTTTTAAATATGTTGAGCTAATTGAAAGAGAGAAATATCACAGAAAATAGGCCTCCCTTACATTTGGGCCTTTATTTTCCAAATATAAAATTCATATATTTTCTCAACAATTCATTAGCTGGGACCCCCTCCAGGGATGGAAAGTCTAGCAAGGAAATTAATCCCTAAATGAGAAGTTTCTGCACAAACCTCTGCCACATGTCGTGTAGAGCTATCTAAAATTTAGATGCCCTCAAATGTACGGTACTAGTCAAGAAAGACACCCAAACTGTGAATATTTATAAGGCAGCTCTCCAGAATGAGCAACCAATCATCATTAGATCCTTTGGTATTCATTATAATAAAATTAATCTTGATTAATTCATTCATTATTAATTTTGCATTCAAATGCAATTCCATAGAAATTGCATTGTGATTTAGCAATTAATTTACATACCAAGATTGAGAAGTATTTCCTTGGCCCTCCCAGGCATAGCTCCCATTGTGTCAAAGGCAGACCCAGACGACATACTTGATTGAAAATATCCCAGAAAACAAACAAAAAGGAAATATTTAAGGTATAAATGCCTAAGCAGAGGAAGATTGTCCCTGCCTCGTCTGCTAAAATCTTCTAAAACAGAACTTTTGCAGGCTCTGGTAGAGAGAAAAGTACACACATTCTTCAGATGTCCAAATAAAGTTTAGGTCTGTAAGCAGCTTAATTGAATTTTTAAAAGTTTCTCATTCTTATTCATCATCTAAATGGGCTTTTAAAGAAATGTGCCTGTGTGTAAGAAATTCCGAAAAAAACAAATGGTAAGTCCAGAACATCACCACTCTTCACCCCTTTGTTTTTCATAAAGTGATGGTTCAGCTACACCAGGAGTTTGGTGAAGACATGTCATGTCGGTTGCCATCTTAGTCTGGAATCCACGGGTTGAATTCAAAAGGGGGGCTTTGTCATTTCAACACCAGATGAAGTTACACAAAGCCTTCTAATTTGTACTCAACAGTGTTTTCGTTATTTAATTTTACCAAATCCTTCTCTATTTACCTATGTCGTAAAATCAAGAATCGATAATAGAATTGAAGGGAACTTGGTTGATTCACTGACAGGAAGCTTTGCTTGTAAAAATGTCAGCACATCTGTAAAAATATTACGATTTTAATCCCCCCCCACCCCACCCAAGGGAAATAAACCAGCATCAGCACTCTCAGTCACTATCTTTTTCCTTTGTCTAAGATTTGCTCATGTATATTCCAAAAAGGTGCTGGCATACTACATTTATTCTGTTCAAAAGAAGAAAAAAAAAATCCAAGTTTTCAGACAAAACTTGGAACCAGTTCCTATACTAAGGATGTTTACACAGCATTTCCTGATTGCATAGGAAACAAATGTTCCATTTGACCTGATCAGCCCCACCCCACCTATCTAAGCCTATTGTGAAAGAAATGAGAACTTCCATCAACCCGTGAAAGGTACAAACTACAATTTCCCATCTAAGTGGAAGATCAACTAAAGTTGAGTTTCTAAGTTAGGAAATGCACTAACACGCTGTGTCAGAATGTCTAAGCTCCTGTTGAGTGTAGACTGGGTCATAAGAACTGACCTTCAATATCTTATGCAAGGGTTTGTTCACAGCCAACATGCATTTGCTTTTGGTGTGATGCTACCTACCATCATGTACCTGCACAGGTAGCTCTGTTTCTACATCTGTAAACTACAAATAATATACCTTTCAATCAGTCTCTTCCAAGGGCTGTTTTAATTACGGAACAAAGACCTAAGAACTATAGTTATTAAGCCCCCCTGAAGGTCAATTGCATATTTACAGAGAGATATAGAAAAGGAACAAAATTATCCTGGTATTTGAGGCCAAACATTTATCTAAAATACCCAGATGATGGAGGCTGATAACTGATGAGTTTCAGTTCCTTTGCTCAACAGCTGTGAGTTAGGTTTCTACTGTATAGAACAAGGCATCTCATTATTGAAGCAGTTTCTTAAGTATCTCTTCTCAAGTAAGCATTTGTTTTGTCTGGTCAGGGATGCGATCGCATCTTCGTGCACAGTTATACATGATTTAGAGTGTTCAGAAAACATGAATGATTCATCTACATTTTTTTCTCTTTTTTTCTAAATTGCTTGTTATCGTGTCTCTCAAATTTTCTTGGAACCAAGTTCAGCACTTTGTTATCTTTGAAATTGTGACTTCCACCAGTTTGCCATGATCAAACATGTTGTTGATGTTGGCTGCTTTCGAGTGGATTCTGACTCATGGCCACCCCATGTGTCAAAGTAGAACTGCTCCATAGAGTTTTCAGTGAGTGATATTTCAGAAAACAGATTGTCAAGCCCTTCTTCCAAAATGCCTCTGGGTGGGTTTGAACCACCAACCCTTTGGCTAACAGCACAATCCAGGGACTCCTAATATAGTAAATGTTGTGTGTTCATGTATGTGTATGTTGTTGTTATTGTGTGCCATTGAATTGATTTCAACTCATAGTGACCCTGTATGATAGGGTAGAACTGCCCCATAGGTTTTCCTAAGCAATAATCTTAATGGAAGCAGATCACCAGGTCTTTTCTCTCATGGAGTAGTTAGTTGGTTTAAACTGCCAACTTTGGGTTAGCAACTGAGTGCTTAACTGTTATGCCACCAGGGTTCCTTGTGTGTGCTATAAAACCAAAACCAAACCCATTGCCATCGAGTCAATTCTGACTCATAGTGACCCTAAAGGGCAGAGTAGAAGTGCCCCATAGAGTTTCCAAGCAGTGCCTGGCAGATTCAAACTGCTGATCCTTTGGTTAGCAGCTATAGCTCTTAACCACTACGCCACCAGGGTTTCCTGTGTGTGCTGTAGAGAGATGTATATATGAGGAATGGGGACAGTGGCGGTTCAGGAGTAGAATTCTCACCTTCCATGTGGGAGACCTTAGTTTGATTTCCAGCCAGTGCTCCTCATACGCAGCTACCATCTGTCTGATAGTGGAGGCTTGCCTGTTGCTGTGATGATGAACGGGTTTTAGTGAAGCTTCATGAGTGTGGCACAGGACCAGGCGCAATTTTGTTCTATTCTGCACAGGGTTGCCATGAGTCGGGGGGCAATCTGATGGCAGCTAACAACAATATATGGAGTGCAGCATGGTGTGAAGACCCTGTACCATCGCCACTTGAACCTCTAAGGAGCAAATGGACATCCCAGGAAAGGCCAAAGTAACAATCTCTAAAGCCAAGGGAGCAGA
Source organism: Loxodonta africana (assembly GCF_030014295.1). Taxonomy (NCBI): domain Eukaryota; kingdom Metazoa; phylum Chordata; class Mammalia; order Proboscidea; family Elephantidae; genus Loxodonta; species Loxodonta africana. The sequence goes on along the minus strand of NC_087352.1, from coordinate 30,890,852 downwards.
GACCCCTCTGGAATGCTCCGTCGATTGCTTTTGTCTTGCCAACATCATCTGTCCCTTCTGGATTGAACTAGGTGAGCTGCAGTGCTTCAATGTGGGTATCTGATGGCAGAATAGTGGAGAACAAAATTCCCTCAGCACACTGATGGTCCTGCAGTCCCCAGTACAGCAGGCTGCATGTCATACTCCCTTAAATATGGGCTAGGCAAAGGCAGACATGTCACACCCACGAGATGTGCACCAGGAGAACCCAGAGAGGGAGTCGGTGCTTGAGGACCATCTGAGGAGCAGCTTGCCATTTAGAAGAAGCTGTAACACTGCCTGAGTGTGTTGGGCCCTGAAGAGGTTCAGAGCACTGTCCTTCTATGCACCGGACATTCACTTTTATACCTATCAGCTTCACGTGGACCATTGCTAGAGGAGAATAATCACCCTAAAGATGAAGAAAACAGGACATGAGGCTGGTGTGTGATGCACTCTTTACAAGGTATCTGCTAATGACCAGATGGTGGAGACCATGGAGAGAGCATGCCCCACAGAGCGGGCAGGCCATGAACACCTGCTTCCTTAGCCCCTCTTCTGTAATCTCTCCCTGACATGCTTAGAGGGTTAGAGGCCACAAAGAGAACCTCCATGCAGAGCCGCAGGCCGTGGACACCTGCTGGTCTCAGATCCTTTCACCCTGTCCTGTAACCTCTGGACTCTGTTGATTTCCAGAGTCAATCACCCCTGTGGAGGTGACACCCACACCTGTCTTAAGCCCAGAAGCCCTTGCCCTTCACGCCTACTTGTTCAAGTCACATCACTAAGCACAGGTCTTTAGTAGCCACATCTCTTTGGCTTTAGAATTCAAACTTTTTATTTCACAGCATAGCAAATGGATCCCAACAAACACCTGTTAAGTGGAGAGTTCTCAGGTTCTGGCTGGTCTGATGGCAGCTGCTCCTGGGGATGGTGTCAAGAGACAGTCTGAAGTCTGAAGTCGCAGGAGGTGAAAAAAGTGCCACCATCAATGACTAGTATCTTTCCCAGCTATGCCAGCAGAGGTTAGCTGACAAGGAATGGAAAGACAAGGTCCATATGTTTGTCACTCTGAAACATACCACACCACCCATACTCAAACCTAGAGGCCATGGAACTAGATGGACACGTAGAAGACTCTGACATTTATTTCCCTCCATGATATAATTGGAAAAACAAAAGCAATAATATTATGATGAAGAATAAGTATGTATGTGAAAAACACTTTCTGAGAAAAAAAAAATTGAGAATTACATGCATAAAATACATATTGTATATTTTATGGCATTAACTATATCTGGAAACCCTGGTGGCGTAGTGGTTAAGTGCTATGGTTGCTAACCTAAAGGCTGGCAGTTCAAATCCACCAGGCACTCCTTGGAATCTCTATGGGGCAGTTCTACTCTGTCCTACAGGGTTGCTATAGTCGGAATCGACTCGACGGCAACAAGAGTTTTGGTAACTATATCTACCAAAAGCATTGTTGCAACTAGTAGAAAAACCTAAAGCAGCACTTAAAATACTACTTCTGAGTGCTGCTAACAAAGAGTTGTACTTCCGTTTGTGGTGTGTGGACCCAAAGACATTCATTAAAAAAAAAATTCATTAGAATCAATCAATTTTTGTTTTCATAGCATATGTATTAGATTTATTAGATGTGCTCAAAGGAACAAATATGCAGTTTTAAATTAAAAAAAAAATTTCTCAAGATATGGAAGTTTTACTCAAATATTTGTAGCTACACAAAACCAAAACCGAACAAACAAAAAACCACGTTACTGTCAAGTCGATTCTGACTCATAGCAAGACTATGGGACAGAGTAGAACTGTCCTATAGGGTTTCCAGGGAGAGGCTGATAGATTCAAACTCTTAACCACTGCACCACTAGGGATCTATTTATAGCTATATCGTGATTATGTTAGTTTGTGAGGTTATGGGGGCCAAGTTGTTGTTTCCAGTGAGTTTTGCATTATGTCTGTAACAGAGAGAGACAGAGAGGTGTGGAGCTGAGAACTCTGGGCTTGAAGTTGGAAAGCCTGGGGTCATCCTCCATCTTTCCTGCTAAGCTCTGATCAGAGGGCCTTCTTTGTGCCAGAATTCAAATTTAGGGAGGTGCTTGGGCAAAAGGATCTCTAAGCTGCCATCATTTATAAGTCTATACCTCCATGATACTATTGTTCTTTTTACCTCCATGATACTATTGTTCTTATATCCTGTCCATTTACACATATGATATGAAAAATAAGCGTCTCCTTGTTTATGATTCTCTTTCTGTTCTAACAGCACCATCCAAACTGTAAATGCAGTATTGCTGTGAAATCTTTAGAGAACATTGACTAAAATCTGTATCCTGCCAATATCCGTCTTTCAGAAAGTGACATTGTTTTCTATGTAATGATGGGGGGCACATAAGTTCAATACGGTTCTAATGCCTCTCCCTCATGTGCTGAACTCTTGAAGTGGAAATAATTTGAGGTCTCATCTCATATTGATTCCCTTGTGACCAGGAAAGGGGTTGGGATATGCCATAAATTATTAAGTCCATTGTCTTTTGTTCTTGATGAAGAAATGATAAGCATGCCCATAGTGTTGTTGTTGTTGGTTTCTCTCAATTCAGATCCAACTCATGGCAACCTTATGTATAACAGAACAAAACATTGCTCAGTCCTGTGCGGTCTTCATGATTTTTGGTATGTTTTGAGTTGATTGCTGGGCCTTTGTGTCAACCCAACTCATGGAGGGTTTCCCTCATTTTTTCTGACCCTGGTGAAGAAACCATATTCAAGTTCATGTAGTTTGATATAATGTAAAGCTTGAACTGTCAGATGAGTGTGGATTTTAATCTTGGTTCCATCACTTTTTGTCTAAGTAACCATCTCTAAAACGGAAATAACAGGAGAATCCCCATCATTCTGATGAGAATGGAATGAGGTAATGATGGGAATTGCCGACACCAGTGGGCATTGCCTGTGGATTAAAATTCCTTGTGTTTCCACTTTCTGGATTTCACGTGTTTACTATTAAGCAGTTGCTACTCTCATGCTACCTCATGCCACACTCTATAGTAAGCCGTCATTGGAGTCTGTTTTTAACAGTGCTACATGCCAGTAAATGCAATCAACCACGAGTCTTCATAACTAGTGTATAAAAAAGGAATCATTTTTATTTGAGGGAAAAAAATCACATAGTCGTTGCTGGACACAAATAACAACAGCTTAGAGTTACCTGCTCTTACAGTATAAAAGGAAACCCCGGTGGCATAGGGGTTAACTGCTACAGCTGCTAACCAAAAGGTCAGCAGTTCGAATCCACCAGGTGCTCCTTGAAAAATCTAGGGGCAGTTCTACTCTGTCCTATAGGGTCGGTATAAGTTGGAATCGCCTCAACAGCAACTTTTTTTTCTTAATACTCCGAAAGGAGCCCTGGTGGCGTGGTGGTTGAGATTTTGGCTGCTAACCAGAAGGTCAGAGGTTTGAATCTATGCAACTGCTCCTTGGAAACCCTGTGAGGCATTTATACTTTGTCCTGTAGGGTCACTATGAGTGGGAATCGACTCAAGGGCAACTGGTTTGGTTTTGGTTTGGTTTATAGCTTCAAAAAGAGTGGAAAAAGAAAACCATTTATTATGCAGTCTGTAAATTTCCTTTTTACTTTGGTTTGGTATTAAAAAAAAAAAAAAAAAAAGTTGCTCCCAATACAGAGACTAATTCCAATGACATAAAGAGGGAGGAATCTGAAGAGTTTTAAGAGAGATATTTTCCAGTCAAGGCACTTAAACTGAGTGCCTAATGAGACAAGAAATTGCTTAACAAATCTTAAAACATAAAGCATAAAATCAGGTTATAAGACAGTATTCTCTTATATAATAATAATTTCATGCATTTTGATTGTTTTGGCTTGTTCTAAAGGAGGTATTTTTAATTTCCCATCAACCTTTAAAAATTATTTGCAGTATTATATATTACCTTAGTAACATATTCCTTGAAGTTAAATTCAAAACTGCGTAGCAGTTTCCACATCAATTTTTCTGAATCTCTGAATCCTTATTAATTTCTTATAATTTTCAGTCTTACCAATAATTTGTGTAAAGAGTAAAACATGGCACTTATTCACATCGTCTTAGCATGCCATTGGCCGTACCTCATTGGCTATATTAGGGATTCCTTAGTTTCTTTTGTAGCTCGGACCTGTGATATGAGGATAGTTTTCAAGGCAAAAATGCTTAGGACTTCGTTTTTTTTAATTGTACATTTTCATATATTCCCACTTCCCTTTTGTTCATTTATGCAACAATTTCAATTTTCAAGTATTATGCTAATTCTTGAAGAGAAAAAAAAAAAGAGTAAGAAAACCACTTTCCAAAAGACAATCGAGACACACACAAAATTATTTCTGTACCGTAGCAGTGCCTGTTCAATAGAATGTATGTTGCGCTCCACCGCATGGCTGAAGACAGGGCTGGTGATACCTGTGGGGGAGACTTGAGCTGGAGCTTGTTGAGAGATTGGAGGTTTACCAGAGAGAGCAGGGCAAGGGTCAGGATTGAGACCTGGCTCAGCCCCATAGTTTCCTCAGCTACAGAAGATGCTCAAGATGAAGACACTTGCTACTTCCTCCTTCCCTGTCCTTCCTCCCCATGGCTAGAAAGACAGTGCTTATCAAGCTGAGAAGGCATTGGTGGTCCAGTGGTAGGATTTTTGCCTTCCATGAGAGAAACCCTGGTTTGATTCCCAGCCAAAGCACCTCATTGGCAGGGCTTCATCCACTGTGCATGGGATCGTCATATGTTGGGCACTGACTTGACAGCCGCTAAGAGCAACAGCATGAGGTACTATAAGGTAAGTTTTCCTTGGGTTTTGGAAAAGAAAAAAAATGCAAGTGACCCAATTAAATCTGTTCTTTAATGGATATTTTCTTCTCAAACAACCGTTTACTCAAAAGGAACTGGACATGCTAGATGGCAAGAAAACAGCAAACAAACAGAATAGAAGGGGAGTAGGAAAACTTTATTGAATTTAAATAACAGCAAACCATCTCTCAAGGGCACCTATGATAGTATATCCAGGCTCTCAGAGAAAGTCTCAAGTATTGACACTTGAGACGACAGGGGATCCATATGAAAAAACCACTTCAATTATGGGCTGTCTTTGTAATTAGAAGCAGAAAGTATCAAACCATTTGTTCAGATTGATAGATAGGGAATATGTAACACAAAGAGATATAAAGGTACTGTCATATCCTCAGAGCTAAAGAAAAGCAGATAAACTGCCTGCAAGGAATTCAGTTACAGACATACTCTTGGCATATGGAATAAGAATAGGTAGCTCTCCTTCTTTATTTTAAAAATAAATACTTCACTTCATAGACCTTTGCTACGTGGTACTGAATCTATTTAATTTATGCTTTATATAGGGAATGTGCTGGTGTAATTATATGGACATATTTGGTGAGTTTATTTAAATACTAATTTTATCTTTGATAAAGTTACATATCATTACATATTTTCTATCATTACATATTTAAATATTAAATACCATTTTATATATATTTTAATTTAATGTATAATTAATAAATACATCTATAAAATATAAATGCAGTTCATATTCTCTATTTAAATATAAATATAAATTTGATCTATTTAAAGTATGCCAAATGCCATCTTATTTAAGTGGCATTGTATCTCTCATTATGCCTACTGGGGAAGGAAAAGACACTTGAAAATTGTTTAGAACTTGAATTATTCCTAAACTTTTTAAATTAGGGAGGCAACGGGATTAAATCAAGGGACCTGTGTATTTTTCATGTTGTAAAAAAAAGGACAGCTCTTCCAATAGCCTGATTGGGCAAAAATACCATTAGTTTTGATGTGCATAAAGTGATTATTTGTTTAGTAAAGGCATTGGAGCCCCATTTTCGGATGGCTTGCTTCGGAAGAGAAGCTTTGGTGGGCAGGCTGTACATCCTACACCTGTCAGGGTATAAACGTGCTTTCATGGTGACATGGTTATAACAAGCCTGAAAAGGCCACACAGGTCCTTGTGGAAGATGTTTGACTTCATAAAGTGTGCATATGAAACACTCTTCTATGAAGGAAATAAAGCTTGAAGAGCCTGATTATCCCATATGTACTCAAAGACATACCTTTTTCATTATCAGGTTATCCCTTTGAGTTTTACTGAGGGATATTAAAGTCAATTGCTTTTATGCCCCTTATTATACTCATTTTGAAGGCCCACATTTCTAAAGGCCACCCTGTTACACATTCTCCCTCTGAGGGGCACTGATCATACTGGAGTGTAGACCAGGGAATATCACCCATAAGTGAATACCACCCGTGGGGTTCTTGGGTGAGCCTCTTCCTGCTGTATTCTCAATGCCCACACTTGCCTGAATCTTGAAATCCTGTTTGTAGAACCCTTTTGCATCTCTGAAATTTAAGCTCTGTTATTTCTGCCTCAAGCTTTCCTTTCCTTGTACTTTTACCACATTTATCCCCTGTCCCTACTAAGCCCCTTCAAACTTCCTTGACCCCTCCATCTTGCCCAATGACCACAAACGGAGACAGAGCACGCAAAATCCTGAAACAGTTCCTTTGAGGTTCCCTGAATGAAAATTCCAGGAAGTCTTGGTCTCCGTGATAGACCCAGAGCCTTGAAGAGGTCACAGAGTAAGAACTGAATAAATATTTTTTGAAGAAACAAGATCAACTTTTAGGATCCAATCAGAGGAACACCGAACTGATAGATGAGTGGTGGATCCATATCTATATCTATATATTTCCACCTATATTTTATATCTGTATCTTTACTTGTGTATCTATTATCTATCTATCTATATCTATTATCTATATAGGGAACGCTGCTAGTGCAATGATTAAGCTCTCGGCTCCTAACTGAAAGGTTTGCAGTTTGAACCCACGACTCTGCAGGAGAAAGACCTGGCAGTGTGCTCCCATAAAGATTACAGCCAGGAAAACCCTATGGGGCAGCTCTACTCTGTCACATGGAGTCGCCACGAGTCAGAATTGACTTAAAGGCACCTAATAACAACAACAACAATAGAGGTATGGGCTCACATGCACACACAATCCATCGCTCCTCTATCTATGAAGACTAAGTTAATTCCCCAGGGGGCAACTTGTATCCAGCAAAATCAATATTGGTTGGATTGATGTCTCCCGAATCCAAGCCCCACATCTCTCTTTTTCTCCAACTAGTCAGGAACCTGGAGACAGAATACAGGATAAACTGCTCCTTTGAAACAAAAACACCATCTTGTTAAATGCAGTAGTTTCAAGAAGGCACGCAACAAAAGCATGATCTCCCAGCCCTTCTTCCCTTTAACAAATCTGGTGGCTTTTGCTCACACGAGTGTACTTTAACCAGCATGGCAGAACTACGCTACCACTTGAGTTAATGGATTTATCAAATACCTTATTTCATGCTTTCTGCTTTTGATTTATGAATTTTGATCCTAGAGACAAGGACCCTGTGAGTATTGATTGTGGAAAATGTCAGACTAACAGAAGTTAATTTCACTTGTACATGTGGAAGTCTCTGCCTCCCCGACAGCGCTGTCTGCCAGGGATCAGCTGTCAGAATACACTGACATGGTGCTGTCACCATGGGAAGCCGTCCCGCCCAGCAGACCCCAGTCACTCTGCGGTATGGATTGAAATGACACACAAATATGTATCAGCAAGCAGGCACACGCGGGCCTCTGGGTTTGGGTGAAGACGAAGACGTTGGGCGAGCAGGGAGCTGCAGTGCCGAGCAGCGAGGCACCGCCAACGAGGCGGGCTGGGCTGTCCTGCCCTTTGAGGTTTCACGCTTTTGATTGCAATATGCCTGACAGGATAATGGAATGTCATTCTGCCAGCTCTCTTGCTTGCTGGTTAGGGACAGTTTATTTATTGATTGACTTTCTTTGTAAATTATCAATCTTTTTTATACTCCAGTCAAAGAGTCATTACTTATGCAATAATATACTAATGTGGTGTCATGTAGCAGGCACTTTTCTAATCTGGGTCTCATGTGTCTCAGAGATTGCATAGCTAGGAGCAAAATGGTTTTCAAAGCTATAAACTCAAGACTGTGCACACAGGCTATGTTAAAAGACAAGGATGACTTGGCACCAGTTCCTAGTGTGTCATATTGTTGTATTAAACATGTAATATCATGTGGATAGACACAATCTTAAGTTGAAAATAAAGAAGGAAAAGCAGAGAAGTATGTATAATGAACCAAGTCCTATTTTCTGTTGCAATGGATAGTGGGGCTAATTAAATCTTAATTGCACTATAGCCTTTTGATCAATAACTTTTTCTTCTTGGCAAAAAGTATCTGACTGAATCTAAAGGTCAAATATTCAAGAGTTTGCCTGAGTACTGAATGTCATCAGTCCACTATATTTCAAGCCCCTTGAAGACGAGAACATTGACTTTTCATGGTTCTGCTGTTCCTTGCAGGACTCAGCTTTGGACTCTGAACCCAGAAGATATGAATGTAAATATTTAACCATCAAATCCAAATGTGTTCCTCAATGTAGTAATAAAATAATAAATCAAAGTCTTTATTTTTGTTCAGCAACAACAGGTTAAGTAACTTGACGACCAAAAGTGGGGCAATAAAAAGTCTTCTCTATAAATTCTGGAATTCTGAGGTTAGTATTTTCCTAAAAACTTTTTCTCGAACATCTTCTTGTTGTTATTAGTCGCTGTCCAGTTGACTCCAACTAATAGTGACCTTACGTTTAGCAGAACAAAACATTGCCTAGACCTGCACCATCTTCGTGACCATTGGCGTGCTTGAGTCCATTGATGCAGCTATTGCGTCAATCCATCTCATGAAAGGCTTCCCTCATTTTTGCTGACTCTCTGCTTTACGAACTCTGATGTCCTTTTCTAGTAATTGATATTACCTGATGTTGTGTCCAAAGTAAGCACGTCAAAATCTCACCATCTTCACTTCTAAGGAACTTTCTAGTTGTATTTCTTCTACGACAAATATTCTTGTTCTACTGGCAGTCCAGGGTTTATGCAAAAGCCTTCACCAACACCACAATTCAAATGCATCCATTCTTCTTCTGTCTTCCTTTTTCATTGTTTGGCTTTCACATGCATATAAAGCAATTGAAAAGACCATGGATTAGGTCATATGCACCTCAGTCATCCGAGTGACGTCTTTGTTTCATAAAACTTTAAAGAGGTCTTTTGCAGTAGATTTTTCCAATGCAGTATGTCACTCAGTTTCTTTCTTCCTTTTTTTTTTTTTGCCTTTTTTGTTTATTTTTTATTTATTGTGCTTTAAGTGAAGGTTTACAAATCAAAGCGGTCTCTCATACAAAAACTTATACACACCTTGCTATGCACTCCTAGCTGTTCTCCCCATAATGAGACAGCACACTCCTCCTCTCCACCCTGTATTCCCCGTGTCCATTCAATCAGCTCCTGTCCCCCTCTGCCTTCTCATCTCCCCTCCACATAGTCTCAAGTGTATTCTTGAGCCAGGAAGCTCACTCCTCGCCAGTATCATTTTCTGTCTTATAGTCCAGTCCAATCCCTGTCTGGAGTTGGCTTCAGGAAAGGTTCCAGTCTTGCGCTAACAGAAAGTCTGGGGACCATGATCTCTGGGGTCCCTCTAGTCTCAATAAGACCATTAAGTCTGGTCTTTTATGAGAATTTGAGGTCTGTATCCCACTGTTCTCCTGCTCCCTCAGGGATTCTCTGTTGTGTTCCCTGTCAGGGCAGTCATAGGTAGTGGCCAGGCAGCATCCAGTTCTTCTGGTCTCAGGCTGATGTAGTATGTAGTCTCTGGTTTATGTGGCCCTTTCTGTCCCTTGGGCTCATACTTACCTTGTGTCTTTGGTGTTCTTCATTCTTCTTTGCTCCAGGTAGCTTGAAACCAATTGATGCATCTTAGATGGCCACTTGCTGGCATTGAAGACCCCAGATGCCACTCTCCAAAGTGGGATACAGAATGGTTTCTTAATACATTTTGCTATGCCAGTTGACCTAGATGCCCCCTGAAACCATGGCCCCCAAACCCCCATCCCCGCTACTCTGGCCTTTGAAGCACTTGGTTGTATTCAGTAGACTTCTTTGATGTTGGTTTAGTGCAGTTGTGCTGACCTCCCCTGTATTGTGTGTTGTCTTTCTCTTCACCTAAAATAGTTCTTGTCTACTATCTAATTAGTGAATACCCCCTCCCTCCCTCCCCACCCTCATAACCATCAAAGAATATTTTCTTCTGTGTTTAAACTTTTTCTTGAGTTCTCATAATAGTGGTCTCCTACGATATTTGTCCTTCCGCAACTGACTGATTCACTCAGCATAATGCCTTTCAGATTCCTCCATGTTATGAGATGTTCCATGGATTCATCATTGTTCTTAATTGTTGTATTCCATTATGTGAATATGCCATAATATATTTATCCATTCACCCTTTGTGGGCACCTTGGTTGCTTCGATCTTTTGCTATTGTAAACAGTGAGGCAATGAACACAGGTGTGCATGTATCTGCTCGTGTGAGGGCTCTTATTTTTCTAGTAGATATTCCAAGAAGTGGGATTGTTGGATAGTATGGTAGTTCTATTTCTAGCTTTTTAAAGAATCATTCGATTTCTTGACTGCTGCTTCCACAGACGTTGATTGTTGATTCAAATAGTAGGAAACCCTTGCAACTTCAATTATTTCTTTCCGTTTATCATGATGTTGTTTACCAGCCCCAGTTGCAAGGATTCTTGTTTTCTTCACATTAAAGTATAATTCTTACCGAGCTGTAGTCTTTGACCTTCAGCAGTGAAAATGGAAATAGAAAAATGTAATGAACGTTTTCCTGTTTTATGGGATCTTTAACATCATCTTTTTTTTTTTTTTCTTTTTAACATCATCATACTGTTGTGTGACTTTCTCAAGAGAGAAAGTGTATTCAGGTGAAGCTATAAATTAATCAAATGGGCCCTGAGGTTGAGCCCCCAAGAAGTGAGTCACCAAGGACTGCAACACATCAATAAAAGCACACATGTTTCACCACATGGTGTGTCAGTTCTTTATCACCTTTGGTTTACTGTAGAGCATTTCTGGGGTATCAGAGGGGACTCACTTGGAGCATAAAACAAGGATTATTTGTAGTGAACCAAAAATTAATAATATTCTCAGTGTTGCTTAAAAACTCTGGTCATTCGTCTGATAATGAAGCACTTCTTAGAATGCTCAAAGTGTAGGACTAAGTCTCAACTGGATTTGAGTTTTTATCTTGAGGCCTGTCCTGTACCATTGTCACGAATGTAAATCACTCCATGGAAGGGCTAAAATAGTGAGGAGTAAGCATTAATCTTAAAGATTGTATAAATGGCACTAAACAGTACAAAACTTTCTCTGTATTTATTTTTAAAACATTTTTATTGACATACTACATGTATTTAAGGTACACTGTGTGATAAGTTTTGATCTATGTACAGTCGGCCCTCCATATCTGTGGTTCCACATCTGCAGATTCAACCAACAGCAGGTGGAGAATATTTCCCCCAAAAAGAAAAAATGATGTGTAGGGATACCTTGCTGTAACCTCCTGCTATTTCACAGATCCTCAATCTCTCTCCAGCACTCGGTGTTTGAGCATCGTTCTCCTCCTGTCTGACATGTACTATGTAGTTAGGCTTATGACAGTTGTGTCTATACTGAACATGTACAGGCTTCTTTTCTTGTCATTATTCCCTAAGCAATATAGTATAACAACTATTTACATAGCATTTACATTGTGTTAGGTATTATAAGTAATCTAGAAATGATTTAAAGTATATGGGAGGATATGGGTAGATTATATAGAAATACTATGCCATTTTATATAAGGGACTTGAGCATCCATGGATTTTGATATCTATGGGGGGTCCTAGAATCAATCCCTCTTGGATACTGAGTGATGACTGTATACACTTGTGAAATCAACTCTTCAACAAAAACCATGAACTTATCCATCCCCCTACCCAAGGTTGTCTATGCCCCTTTTATCTATGTTCCCTGTCCCCCCCTCCACTTTCATTGTCCCCTTTCCTAGCTGACCACTGATGTCTCTTTTGTCATTACAGGCTAGTTTGCATTTTCAGTACTTTAAGTAATTGGAATCTTAGGATACATAGTCTTTTCTGTTTTTGTCTGTCTTCTTTCTCTCAGCATAAATATTTCGTGATCCATCCATGTTGTCAGAAACTTTTTTTATAGTCAGGTGGTATTAGATTGTGTGCATAGACCTCAATTTGTTTTATCAATTCATCTGTTGAAGGACTTTTGGGTTGTTTCCAATTTTTGACTATTCAAATAAAGCTGTTATGAGTATTAATATTTAAGTCTTTGTATAGACATATGGTTTCTATTCTCTGAATAAATACTTAGTAGTACAATGGATGAATCATATAGTAGATATATGTTCAATTTTTTAAGAAACTATAGTACCATGTGTCAAAGTGGTTGTACCATTTTACATTCTCACCAGCAATGTACAAGAGTTTACCCATATCCTCTACAAAACTTGGTATAATCAACGTTGCTTATAAATAGAAATTCAATTAATTGTGTTTACAATCTTATTGTTTTCATCCAATGTAGTAATTTTTGTCCTATATTTCTTCAAATTTGTTTTTCCTTTCCCACTTATTTCTTCTCCACTGGAGACTTCAATTACATATATGTTAGGCTACTTAACGTTGTCCCACAGCTCACTTATGCACTGTTCATTTTTTTAAAAATTCATTTTCCTCTGTTTCATTTTAAATAGTTTCTATTGTTATGTCTTCAAGTACACTAAGCTGATTTATTGTAATGTGTAATTTACCATTTTTCCCATTAAGTGTATTTTTCCATGTAGGAAATTGTGGTCTTTATATTTAGAAGTCTCCTTTGGATTTTTGTTTTTATAATTCATATTTCTGCTTAACTTTCTAAACATATAGAATACAGTTGCAATAACTCTTTCAGTGTCCTTGCTTGTTAATTCTAACATCTGTGTCAGTTATGGATTGGTTTCAGTGAACCATTTTTCATCATTACAGGTTGTGCTTTCTCACTTTTTGCGTGCCTGGTAATTTTTGATTGGATGGTAGACATTGTGAATTTTACCTGTTGGGTGCTGTATTGTGTGAGTGGATGTGCTTGCATGTATTCCTATAAATATTCTTGACTGTTTTTTCTTGAAAACAGGTAGGTTACTTGGAGACACTTTGATTTTTGTGGGTCTAGCTTTTAAAGCTGCTATTCATAAGGTTTTCACTGGCTAATGCTTTTCAGAAGTAGACTGCCAGGTCCTTCTTCCTAGCCTGTCTTAGCCTGGAAGCTCAGCTGAAACCTGTCCTTCATGGGTGGCCCTGCTGGTATCTGAATACCAGTGGCATAGCTTCCAGCATCACAGCAACACGGAAGCCACCACAGTACAACAAACTGACAGATACATGTGAAGAATGGGGATTACAAAACACTTAATTGTGCTCATGAGGAACCTTTACATAGCTCAAGAGGCAGTTATTCAGACAGAACAAGGGGATACTGATTGATTTAAAGTCAGGAAAGGTGTGCATCAGGGTTGTATTCTTTCACCATACCTATTCAATCTGAATGCTGAGCAAATAATATGAGAAGCTGGACTATATGAAGAAGAACGGGGTATCAGGATTGGAGGAAGACTTATTAACGACCTGCATTATGCAGATGACACAACCTGACTTGCTGAAAGTGAAGAGGACTTGAAGCATTTACTAATGAAGATCAAAGACCACAGCCTTCAGTATGGATTGCGCCTCAACATAAAGAAAACAAAAATCCTCACAATTGGACCAGTGAGCACCATCATGATAAATCGAGAAAAGATTGAAGTTATCAAGGATTTCATTTTATTTGGATCCACAATCAACAGCCATGGAAGCAGCAGTCAAGTAATCAAAAGATACATTGCATTGGGTAAATCTGCTGCAAAAGACCTCCGTACAGTGCTGAAGAGCAAAGATGTCATCTTGAAGATTAAGGTGCACCTGATCCAAGCCATGGTATTTTAAATAGCATCATATGCATGTGAAAACTGGACAATGAATAAGGAAGACTGAAGAATTGATGCCTTTGAATTGTGGTGTTGGCGAAGAATATTGAATATACCATGGACTGCCAAAAGAATGAACAAATCTGTCTTAGAAGAAGTACAACCAGAATGCTCCTTAGAAGCAGGGATGGTGAGACTGTGTCTTGCATATTTTGGACATGTTGTCAGGAGGGATCAGTCCCTGGAGAAGGACATCATGCTTGGCAGAGTACAGGGTCAGCGGAAAAGAGGAAGACCCTTGGTGAGGTGGATTGACACAGTGGCTGTAGCAATGAGCTCAAGCATAAAAATTGTAAGGATGGCTCAGGACCGGGCAATGTTTCGTTCTGTTGTGCATAGGGTTGCCATGAGTCAGAACTGGGCCTTACTATTTCTCATTACTGAGGCAAGACCTTTTGAGTATTCTTCCTGATTTCCCATGAATCGTGATGTCTTGTAATTCAGGCTTCTGTGAATGCTGAGTACTGTTACCCCTAAACCTTTCTGGTGTCCAGGTATTTTCCTCACATGTGTGCACTGAATCCTTGAGGGGAACCCTCTACAGATCTCCTGAGAGTCCTGTCCGTGAAGCTCTGTCATGTTTGGGACTTTGTCCTGCTAACTCTAACCACCACGGTTTCTCCAGACTCTCAGCTCCATCCCTCAACTCAGGGCCATGGCCAAGTTCTCTTTTCTTAGGTCATGGCCAACAAACTCTCTGAAGACAGTAAGCTGAGGAGAACATAGGACTCCCTTCATTAGTTTCCTCTCTCAAAATGACCAATGTCTTCTGTTTCCTGATGGCAGGCATCTTTGACACCACTGTTTTAAGGATTTTGTCTGTTTTTTTGGTTATTTTGGGTAACAGGGTAAATCCCGCTCCTGTTGTCCATGTTAGCCTAAAGCAGCAGCTTCTCTCTGTAAGTGCTAATCACTAATTGTATCATGTCTCCCAGAATTTGTGACAGCTGCTAGAGGCAGATCTGCCTGTAGGAGAAAGATGGGACTGGAGGCGGGGGGGGGGGGAGGGGGAGATGGAAGGAAAAAAAGAAAAAAAAAGAAGAAATTGTATACATTAGCAGGAGGCTCTATAAACAAATATGGTCATTTATTTTTACAGAAAAATATGAGGTTTATATATTTACAGCATTTGTTTTCAGTATTTGCAACTAAAATAAGAAAGGATAAACATCCAAATTCTGACAAAATATTTGTTACACATAATAAAGTTTGTATAAAATCTATATTTATTTCTAAAATTACTTTGATATTTCCCTACCTTCTCTAGGCCTTATAACTAGCATAATGAAATACTGAGTGGATGAAATTGTGAGAGTAAAAAATGCTGCTATACAAATATTCAATTTTCTAGTTTTCAGAAAGCATAATTTTAATATCTAAAATGAAAAGGTCTTCATGATTTCCATACAAGTTGCTCAGTGCCCAGAGGAAAAAATCTCCCCTTTACATGAGCAGTTGGCCAACTATAGCCTGAAGGCCACATCTGGCCTGCCACCTGTTCTTACAAATAAAGTTTTATTGGGACACTACTTTTTTTTTTTTTTTTACCAGTCATTTGTGTATATACTGTTTATATAAATGTGTCTGCTTTGCACCATGATGAGAGAGTCAAGTAGTCACAATGGAGACTATGTAGCCTAAAATACTTGCTCTCAAGCCTTCTACAGACAAAGCTTATTGATGACCCCTCATCACGTGTAACAGCCAGACCTGTCTCCACCAGGCTGAGTTCCCAGAGACTTTACACCAAGCAAGAGTTGAAGGTATTTTCTGTGGGTTTATGTAAAGTGAGAGAGTTCACAGGTAGATAAATAGGTGTGTGTGTCATCTGCTTTGAGGAAATAGGACCCTAGAGAAGTATTAAAAGCTGGAACATATCAACAACCAAAGAGAGATGTTTGATGTAAGGTGGTGCCACTTCAAGTGTGGCCTGTGGATGAATTCCCTCAAATCATCTGCAATGTTTCTCAATAGGATGACTTCTGGGCATCGAAGCACAGAACTACCAGGCCAGAAACTCCAGAGGCAGGGCCAGGGAATTTGCAACATTAACAAAGGCTCCTGGTGATGGAATCTTTTACAATAAGAAAATCAGTTACCGTTACTGTTGAGTTGACTTCGACTTATGGAGACACCATGTGTGTCAGAGTAGAACTGGGCTCCTTTGGATTTTCAATGACTGATTTTTGTCAGGACCTTCTTGCAAGGCAACTTTGGGTGAACTCAAATCTCCATCCTTTCTGTTAGCAGCTGAGCACTTAACGGTTCGCACCGTCAGCTACACGAGTTAAGAAAGCCCCGATGACTAAGCGGTGTAGTTTTGGTAAGGACTGAGTTATGGAAATAACCCTGAGTATTATCTCTTATTTTTATTGTGACCCTTCTCTTACCTATATTTTTGTGGTAGGTTTTGCTTTTGTCTTGTTCTTTTTGATTTTACTTTATCCTATTGGTTATATCAAATGAAAATGATAATTTCAGGGATTTCTTGCCTCCTTCTATGCAGGAGACCCAGGATCAATTCTGGGCCAACCCATCTCGTGCACAGCCACCACCCATATGTCAGTGGAGGCTTTCGCGTTGCAATGATGTTGAACAGGTTTCAGCAGAGCTTCCAGACTAAAGCAGACTAGAAAGAAGGGCCTGGCAATCTACTTCCAAAAATCAGCCAGTGAAAACCCTGTGGATCACAACAGTCTAATCCTGCTGTGCACAGGGTCACCATGAGTCGGGGGCCAACTAGACAGCAGCTAACCAAAACAATACTCCACAGCTGAAATGCTATAATTCTGCAGGCAGAAGTGGGTTTTCACACTAAAATTCCTAAGGTCTTTTTCTTAAAAAAAAAAAGCATACTTTCTGGAGTCCAGCTGCCCACCCAGCCTATTGTCGGATGTTGCCTAACTGGTTGAGCTGCTCCCAAGTGGAAAGGCAGCGTTGGGAAGCAGCACCCCCATGAGCAAATGTATTCAGAAAGAGCCCTTGAGGAGCTGAAGTCAGTTTCCTTTTTTACAAGCCAGGCTGCCCTTCACCTTGCATTTTTCCGTCACTGTGGTTTTTTTTGTGGTTAGTTTTGCTAAGTCATTCTCCACAGCAGGAAGGTGGAAGGTGAGTAGCCCCTTCCCTGGCACAAAATGTGGCAGCCTGCTCCGGACTTGGCCTCTGCAGCTGACCTCATGGAGTTGACTTCCTGTCAAGTCGGCTCCCTTATTGTTTGCTAGATGGATTAAAAAATAAAACCAAACTTGTGATTATCCTTCCTTTTGGGAACAGCAAAGACAAGAACTCGTAACACCAAGTCACAGAAGGTAACACAGTTATCACATATCATAAAGATGTTTGAACAGTTTGTGGGGGAAGTGAAGACCCTTGCTACCAATCATATTGTAAAAAATCTTGAATGGGCGATGTCCGTAAAAAGGCCCCCAGAAAGTGTTTTCCAAATGTTGAAATTGGAGACCAAGAAATGCATTTCTTCAAGTGTTTTGATTGATAAACAGATGAAGCAGTCCTGAGAAAAGCAACACTGGTCAGCCTGTTTGGACGTGTGGGTGAGTGAGAGAGGGAGAGATAGTATGTGTGTGTATGCATGGAGCCTATATATGGCTATGTGTCTGCATAGCAGTGTGTGTATGAATGTATGTATGTATGTGTTTGTGTAGGAGTGTATGTGTGAATGTATGTATGCATGTGTGTGCACGGAGTGTGTGCATGAATGTGTGACTATGTATGGTGGACACAGGAATGTACATATGAATGTGTGTTTGTACACATGCAGGTGCATATATGGATGTGATGTGTGTGTGCACATATGAATGTGTGAGTGTGCATGGGGTTATATGTAAAAGTGTATGTGTGCATGGAGGTATATATATATGAATGTGTGTGTGTGTGCATGGGAGTGTATATGAATGCGTGTGTGTGTGTGTGTGCATTGAGAATATATATGAGTGTGTGTAGGTGCATGCATGAGGGTCACATATGAATATGTATGTGTGCATGGGGGTGTATATATGAATGTATGTGTGTGTGCGAAAGGGGGTATATGTATGAATGTCCATGTGTGTACTTTTTTTTATTATTATGCTTTAGGTGAAAGCTTACAGCTCAACTTAATGTTGCATACAAAAATTCAAACTGTGCTTACTTTTAATGTCCGAGTTTCTTTCCTGCTGGCCTGGGGCAGTCTCAGCCGAGGGCCCTAACGCTCGGACACACCAAACCCCCCAGGCCAGAGGAGGACGCAGAGGTGTCTGTGCAGAGCAGGCCTCCTCCTCGCCGGCTCCCTGACAGCTTGTGGGGTGGGCACGGTTAACAAGCCCCACAGCTGGCGGAGCTGCTCAGACATAATTGCACATGGATGGCAGGGGGAGCGGCGGAACCGGGAAGAAATAAAGCAGATAACAAGCGCAGGGAAGGAGCACTGTAAACAAGCACACATTTGCCTCCGCGGAGCAAGCCTCTGGCTGGAGGCGGTATCTGTGTGCAGCTTGACTCCGAATCCGCGTCGCAAACAGTTTCCAGATGCTCCCATCCCAGCCCTGCTCGGGAATCCCTGCCCTCACAGATGCCTCTCCATGAGGGGGGTCTGCCTATAAGTAAAATGGGGTGTATTTTGCTAATCGCTCATTTCCAATCTTCGTGATGGGCTTTTATTAATAAATTCGTTTCGTGTGTCTCTTTGATTAGGAAGCCAGTTATCGCTCCGTCATGCGAGGGCAGGAGAGGGGCTCGCTGGGGGGTGTTGTCTGTTGGGTGGGCATGTTTGTGTTTGTGCACACTCTCGCCTTTGACATGGGCTGGAGTGGAAAAGGAAGCAAACGGAAAAGGACTCTGAGTAGCCCTGGCCCCAGCCTAGTAGCGCAGTAGCGTGGGGCCGAGCGGAAGCCGGAGGGCAGAAGGACCCCCTGGCCCCAGCACCTCTCTGTCAGGGCTTTCCCCTTCCTCCGAGGTTCCACCCTGGGAACAGCAGGTACCGAGCTGGCTGGTGGCACGAAAGCATAAGCCTAAAGCCCGTCTTCGACCTGAGGCCACCGGAGAGTCCCGCGTCATCATCTGCTAATCAAGGCTCTATTTTCAAATAAGAAATATGAAGAAACGACTCCTTGGGTCCTAAAGTTCAGCTGGAGTGGCAGAGAACACGGGCCTTTTCTTCCTTCCTATTCCAGCCCCCCTCCTTGGTAACTTCAGCTCGACTGTACACAGTTTGAAGTTATAGCTTTCTAAGACTGCAAAAGACTCAGTTATGGTGCTGACTAACCCCCTCACAAAGTTATGAGCTCCGAAGTCTGTTTCATTCTAGCCAGATAACAATCCTTCAATGATCCACCCTAGGCAGCTGCTTCCGGCCCTCGGGTAGGCAGGTCTGTCTGCCTCTTCTAGTCCGGTGAATCCAGCTCCATCTGCTCACCTGGAGCACTTGGCGTCACTTCCTAGTCCCCAGGAAAGAGATGGAATTAGAAATGAATTCCCCCCAACTCCCCCTTCCACCTTCCAACACAGCCCTCTCTTGATTTAAACGGTCCTTTGGCCTCTCCCGGCTGACCCTCACCTCCTTTGTCCCCAGACATCTCTGCACATGCTACCATACAAGTCCTCTCCTCTCCAGCCTTCCCCACTGTCTTTAAACACAGAGGGAGAGGTCTTCCCCTTCCTGCCAAGGCCTTGGTGGTGTGCTCCAGAAGGCCCCTAAGTCTTCAGTTTTCTACCAGCTCGTCTTTCACTCTCTGCATGACGAGAAACATCTGACCCAGTTGCCTGGGTTGAATCTCTCTCCAATCCAAGTAGCTTTTTGTAATGTCCCAGTTAGGACTCCTGAAGCACAGACCCCTGACTTTTGCTCCCTGTGGCCTCTGGTATGCACAGGAGAGCCAGTACTTGCAGGTGAGGCATCTGCTCTGCATACCCCTCCCCACCACATGCCAACTCCCATGTAATCACACACTTGGGGCCTTTGCCCACTTACCTCCACCTCAGGGAACACCCCCAAATTTAAACAGGAACTTAGCGAAACTGGTGCTGTTTAGAAAGTGAACCAATGCACCAATGTTTGGCCGTGGTTTAGAACAACGCAAAAGGAAATAGTCAGAACTACATGTTTACGTGGAGATTTGAGAATTTCCAGTCATCCTTGGAACAGAGAAGGGCATATATATGTCTAGGCATTTCAACCAGAACCAGCGACTGCCCGAAAGTCCCTGTCATTAACGGTAGCAGGCATTGGTTAAAGGGCCATAGAATATACATTGATTGAACTGTCTGACAATCTGCAAAGAGTATTGGGCATGGGCCCTCCATATATGGCTTCTTTCTGAAGATCAGTTTGGGGAAACTCGTTTCATGTTTTGTCTTGGTGCACAGGACTGAACTATAGTTGATCCTCCCTTGTGGTTGGTAATGTGCCTCCCGGTTACTGCATATGCTTTTTCTTCCTCTTCATGGCCTTGATTACCCAGCTCTACTTCTCTTATTGTACAGATGATCATTTTGAATAAGCCCATTGAAATCTTTGTTCGGACATAAGCATTATTAATCATAGATTTTTGAAGGTCATAAGAACATATATAGAATCATAAATTACAATACAAGCTTTGCTCCCAGCTGTCATTAATTTAGTTTTGACTCACGGCGACCTTATGTCTCACACAAGGAAATGTCGCCTGGTACTGTGCCTTCTTCACGATTATTGGTATGTTTGAGTCCATTGTTGTGGCTATGGAACCAATCCATGTCATTGCGGGTTTCCCTTGATTTCACTGATCCTCCACTTTACCAAACATGATGTCCTTTTCTAGTGATGGGTCTTTCAATCCAAGCTAAAAAAACAAAAAATCCATTGCTGTTCAGTCAATTCGGACTCATAGCGACTCTATAGGACAGAGTAGAACTGCTCCATAGGGTTTCCAAAGAGTGGCTGGTGGATTCAAACTGCTGACCACTTGGGTAGCAGCTGAGCTCTTAACCACTTAATTACCAGGGCTCCCTGTACAAGCTACCCCAGCCCAACTACTGAGGTAGCTTATATAGGGAGCCCTGGTAATCCAGTGGTTATACAAGCTAAGCTAGCATGTGTTAATTCCAAGTGGACGGCATGTCCAAGGCCCGGTATAGGAGTAGGGAGCCTAAGTGGCCCTATAGAGGAAGTGTGACCGAAGGTGGTCCTTAGGATAGATAAGCAGAGATGAAAATGGAAAATATCACCACCCAAAAACTAGTGTGGGCAAAGCTGGAGAGGGAGCTTTTTCAGGAAAAGCTCCAAGAGTAGAGAATGTGCTGGCTGCAGCAGAAGGCCTGTGTGCAAGATACCTGAAGGGCGGGGCTGGACAGGTATGGAGAGTGCACACTGGGTAGGGCTTTTCAACCTAGGTTTTTGAAGTTGAATTAAGCCTTTTTCGGTTAATCTCAGATGATCAGAGAAATTGGCTTCAAGGGGTGACATAGGTACTTGCCGCACACATTTGCTGTGAAATTTCTGGAATTCCTTTAGGGGACAGTCTTGCCAGTGGGGCTGTGAGGAACTTGAGAGTGTGTAAACGAAGCGCTTCTGCTGAACAAACAGTAAAAAGGAGATGACATCTAGCCTTCCCTGTGCTGGCCAGGGACCTTCTTTAAATCTCCAACTGTCACTTCTTATTCCCCATGAAAAAGTTATAGATAAAAGAGAAGCAAAACAAACAAGGTAAAATAAGCTAAAAAAAATTACTCAATAAAAAGGCAAAGATAAAGCAGTAAAAATAAGCAGCCACGGCGAAAACAGAAATGCCCAGCTGGACAAAACCATCACAGAAGGCCAGGCAGGGTCCTCTGTCTAGATTAGAAACAAATAAAGCAATAAAGCATGTCCTCCGAGCCGAGTCCGAGGTCCAGGACAGGAACGTGGTTTAAGGGAGGGTCACAGGTGAATGTCCTGGAGGGGACAGTCCGGGCAGAGGTGCATCCCCTCAGATAACGATGGTAGGAAGTCTCCTGCCTCTGATCTGCCCTTACTGTGTGGCACGAGGCTCTCACTGGCCACAGGCAGATGAGAAGGAGGTCCCTGGAACTTGGAATCTGCAAGAAAGAAAAGGCATAACAGGCACCCCACCTTGCCCTTTCTACATTAATAGACCCAGTGTGGGATTTTTCTGGAAGAACGGTATATGCACATACCCCATTGGCTTGGTTTGAATCATTCTACTACTTCTTAACTGACTCCTAACCTGAACTCAAGCAACCTGTTTAACTTTTTGCTTCAATGTCCTTAACTGCTAAATTGGATCAATACAGACAGAGCTAAATATTGGGTGGAGATAAAATAAGACAATTCATAACAAACATTTCACACAGTTCCCAGTACATGGTATGCACTAAGTAATAGTAATCACAATTACTATGTATTAAAATATTTTCATCCACATATGACATCCTGAAATTAACATGGCTATATTACAGAATGAGAAGAACAGGGCTTTAAGACAAAAGGATCACTTGAAATCTTTTGGAATGAAGCCTACCACCTGATGAGTAAATTATCAAACCTCTTTAGCCTCAGATTCCACGTTAGTAAAATGCTCATAAAAATATTTCATGGGATTCTTGTGATAATGCTTCTGCTTGCTGAATCGTATGTGCTCCACAAATATTCCATTCTTCTCTCTCCTAAGGAGTGCTGTAGAAAAGTATCACATTGGTTACACAGGTGTAGCTTTCCCCGCCAGCAGAAATGGGCATGTAGCTTTGTGTTTAGTCATTTGCC
This sequence comes from Loxodonta africana, assembly GCF_030014295.1. Classification (NCBI taxonomy): domain Eukaryota; kingdom Metazoa; phylum Chordata; class Mammalia; order Proboscidea; family Elephantidae; genus Loxodonta; species Loxodonta africana. The sequence continues at coordinate 30,868,015 of NC_087352.1, read as the reverse complement.
TTGTTTATTAAAAGTTCAACCATCCTTCAAATGTGCAAAGGCATTCAACTGTGTGCATCATAACAAATTATGGGTAACATTGCAAAGAGTGGAAATTCCAGAACATTTAATTGTGCTCATATGGAACCTGTATAGGATCCCTGGTGGCACAGTGGTTAAGTGATATGGCTGCTAACCAAAAGGTTAGCAGTTCAGATCTATCAGCTGCTTCTTGGAAACCCTATGGGGCAGTTCTACTCTGTCCTCTAGGGTTGCTATGGGTCCGAATTGTTGGCAATTTTTTTTTTTTTTTTTGAAACTGCACGTAGTCCAGGAGGCAGCTGTTCAAACAGAACAAGGGAACACTGTGTGGTTTAAAATCAGGAAAGGTGTGCATCAGTGTTGTATCCTTTCACCAGACTTCTTCAAACTGTATGCTGAGCAAATAATCTGAGATGCTGGACTCTGTGGAAAAGAACATGGCATCAGGATTGGAAGAAGGCTCATTAAAAAGCTGCGATATGCAAAAAACACAACCTCCCTTGCTGAAAGTGAAGAGGACTTGAAGCACTTACTGATGAAGATCAAATACTACAATCTTCAGTATGGGTTACACCTCAACATAAAGAAAACAAAAATCCTCACAACTGGACCAATAAGCAACATCATAATAAATGGAGAAAAGATTGAAGTTGTCAAGAATTTCATTTTAATTGGATCCACAATCAATGACCATGGAAGCAGCAGTCAAGGAATCAACTGATGTATTGCATTGGGAAAATCTGCAAAAGACCTCTTTTAAGTGTTGTAAAGCAAAGATGTTACTTTGAGGACTGAGGTGCGCCTGACACAAGCTAAGATATTTTCAGTTACTTCATATGGGTGTGAAAGCTGAACAGTGAATAAGGAAGACTGAAGAAGAATTGATTTAACTGAATTATTATGTTGGTGAAGAATATTGAACATACCTTGGAATTCCAGAAGAATAAACAAGTCTGTCTTAGAAGTACAGCCAGAGTGCTTCTTGGAAGTGAGGATGGAGAGACTTCATCTTATGTACTAAGGGAATGTTATCAGGAGGGATCAGTCCCTGGAGAAGGCCATCAGGCTTGGTAAGGTAGAGGGTCAGCGAAAAAAAGGAAGACCCTCGATGAGATGGATTGGCCCAGTAGTTGCAACAATGGGCTCAAGCATAACAACGATTATGAGGATGGCGCAGGACTGGGCAGTGTTTCCTTCAGTTGTACGTAGTGTCGCTATGAGTTGGAATTGATTCAAGGGCACCTAACAACAACAACACATAGGTGGATTGCTTCCTTCATCTTTTGGATTACAGCTCCAATTCCATATGTGGTGTTTTAAGTGGCTGCAAAATTGTATTTATTTGCATTAGTGCTATTGTGTGTGTGTGTGTGTGTGTGTGTTTAACACACAAGTTAAAAGATGCCAGTTGACCTTACATACGTTTCTTCATGAGAGATTCTGGAGACAGTATTTCAAGAAGGTGATTTCAAAAGAAGAGCTTACAAAAACCCTGAGAAGTATTTCCATTTTCCCTACTAACACACACACACTCAAACACACTCGCATACTTACACATACACACACATACACAATATTTTCCACTTCATATTCCTAATCGTATATTTAAGGGACATTCTTTGAAAATAAGAGTAAACATCTCAAGATCCTAAGCCCTGACCATGAAATGCCTCTGATTATTTTTCTAAGTGGTTCTGTGGTCTCAGCTCAGGAGAACTGATCTTGAATGACCCATCTGACCCATCTGACTTTAGACAGCAAAATTGTGTTTCAAATGATCTTGACTCTTCCTTACCTTTCATTTACTTTTTGGTTGTGATAAAAAGAAATGAGTGAGCCAACATGTAACTTATCTGTTTATGCTAACCTTGTTTTTGTCCAGAACATTTTAAAATATATCCATTTTAAAAGTTCAAAAGGTGTTTTTACTGTTATTAGCTTAAAAGAATTTTATTCTTTTTTTAATTTTTATCGTAATGAAGCTTAATTCTGATTATAAGAAAGGAAATAGAAAAGAGAACGGGATGATGACAAAAGAAAAATATAGTGTATCTAGTTTTAGGTATTTTTTTTCTTTTAAAGTATAGAATTCTATTTAATATTTATTTAATAAATAATAATTAAGGGTACTTGTTCCTGTCTAGTCATAAAGTAGTCCTTCCAAGAAGCCAAAACCAAAGCAAATAAAACAAGTTACTTTGCCATCTTTGGCCTTAGTAGATTGCTTTTGCAGGCTAATTTGTGGTTGAAGTATGGTGAGAGATCCATGTGGAGGTGCTGCCTTCATGGTGGGACTGATACTTCAGAGAAATCATGTATTTGTATTAACTTTCCTTTGCTTTTTTTGTGCAAGACAGGCTTATCCACCAACTGGTGTTGAGATAATAGTTCTAGATTCCCAGTCAAACCAAATTTCTTCCCAGGCACCAAGCAATGTTACAAAAAGTATTATTTTATACTATGTTACATTATGTTATGTTACTTTACACTACATTGCATTTCACAGGCTACATTATGTTAGGGTACTTACCATCTTAGGCTAGGTTCTCTAGAGAAGCAAAACTAGTAAAGCATATATACATACATATATATACATACATATATATATATATAAAGAGAAATTTATATCAAGGAAATGGCTCACATGGTTGCAGAGGCTGGAATGCCTTAACTCCATTGGTCAGAAAAAAGGCTTCTCCTGATGCTCTTTGCACTGGACCCAGCAAACCCAAGATCGGCAGGTTGGAGAGCAGAGCTCTTGCTCACAGGCTGTGAAGATCCATGAATCCCAAAGATCGGCAGGGAAGACTGCAGGTAAGCTGCTAGTTCAAGTCCCAAGAACTGGAGATCAGATGAACAGGATCCAGCTGTAGGATCCAGAATGAACAAAAGCCCACAAGCCTTGCCAGAATATCTACTTATATTCAGTGCAGGCCACATGCCCAGGGAAAATTCCTTTCAACTGACTGGCTACTCATAGCAGACCTATCATGGAGGTGATCACATAATATCAAATCTCATCATGGAACTGATCACACGTCACATGACTATCAAACCTCTGAGAATCATGGCCCAGCCAAGTTGACACACAACATTAACCATCACAGGTACTTTATGCTCTGTTACATTAAAAAAAAAATTTTTTTTTTTGTTACATTAAAAAAACATTATACTATATATATATTAGTATATACATTAAAAAAACATTACATACCTTAAATTGTTTGTGTTGCACTGTGCTGTGTTACATATGCTACAGTTATGTTGTGTGACCTTACGTTTCATTAAATAGGCACCAGGACAATGGCAGGACAGTTAGCACAAAGCAACTAGTTCAGTCATTGCAACTCTGATCACAAAAGAGACTCTACAAATTGGAACTTTAGAAATAATTGAAATTATGATTCAATTGGCTGTCCTAATCTTCTGTAGAATAATTATATACTCATATTTAACAAATATTTATTTAGTGGCTATTCTGTGTATAAGGTAGCTATGAGTCAGAATACAACTCAATGGCAATGGTTTTTTGTTTTTTTTGGGGGGGGGCTATGTTAGGCAGTATTAGGCAGTATACTAGTGACAGGGAATATGATAAATTAGGTATGTTTCTTTCTTCTGGGGGTTTTTACTACTGAATGGTGGTTTCCATTTTCTTTCTTTTTTTTTTTTGACCATCTTTCTGTATTCACTTAGGTTTCAGTGTTGAATATCCAAATCTTTCTGTATTCATCATTTGTTCATTTTTTACCATTACCACACCTTTCTCCTTTTTCTGTTTGCTTCCACATCTGTGAGGAGTTTAGTTTAGAAGGCTCAGTCCTCACTTCTGACACCAGTTGCAAGTCTGGGGTTCCCAAAATAACTCTGAGGTTTGTTGATTCACTAGAAAGACTTACAGAACCCACTTAAAGCTGTTATACTCCCAGTGTTGGTTTATTACAGGGAAAGGAGGCAGACTAATATCAGCTAAGGAAAGCAGCACATAGGGCAGAGTCCTGGAGGGCACCAGACCCGCAGCGTCTTCTGTCTTCTCCTTGTGTAATCCAGATGTGTCACTGTCCCAGAACTGATGTGTGACCACACACAGAGTGCTGACAACCAGGGGAGCTCACCCAAGACTTGGTGTCCACAGTCTTTGTTGGGGATTCATTACATAGGCAGGATTGATCGATTATTTACCTGCTTGATCTCAGTCTCCAGGATGACTTATACCACGTGACCCAAAGCCCCCACCTAAACCACATTTTACTATCTGGCTAGCCCAAGGTGCCCAGGCAAAGAAAGATTACCTCCCAGGAGCAATGGGCAAAGGCCAGATGTCTTTTGGTGCAAAAATGGTAAACATCATTTAAAAATAAGTGCTCTATTTCTTTTGCAATACATTAACCACTTTTATATACCAGCCTGCATTTCATCCATTCATTCCTTTATCCTGCAAAGACTTACTGATCATCTATTGTGAGCTGATCCCCATGTTGATGTATTAACAAAAACATGGGCTCTGCCCTCCAGAAACCAATCTTTTGCTGTTGAGTCTATTCTGACTTAGAGTGACTCTAAAGGCCAGAGTAGAACTCCCCAAGGAGCACCTGGTGGATTTGAACTGCCGGCATTTTGGTTAGCAGCTGTAGCACTTAACCACTATGCCACCTGGGGTTTGCAATCTGGTGGGAAGAGAGAGACTGTCAACAAATACCCTATTATAAATGCAATAAGAGGAATATACAAAAGGCAATAAATCTCACTAGTAAAATCTTGGAAGATTTCAAAGCACTTGAACTAAGACTCGATGCAGAAAAAGTAGTTAGCCAGATGGGGACTGTGTTCTGGGCAAAGCAAAAGGCAGATGCCAAGGTATGAAGCCCATGTGCTGAAGATTACACAGGTGTAGTGAAATTGTTGCAGCAGTGAAGTGTGAAATGAAGGGAACTGAGTGCCTCTGTTCTAAGCTATGAAAAACCCCAGATAGGAATTCCCAGTCGTTTGGTTAAATACTAGTCTAGTTTTGCTCTGAAGGCATTTTGGAGATGTAAGCAACCCTGTGGACGTATAGCAAAACTGAGGTTTCCCAAAGAAGAGGGAATTCTGCCTTAAGACTGTAACATAGAAATTGTGCCTGAGTTTCCAGCCTGTTACCTACCCTACTGACTTTGGACTTGTTAGCCCCCACAATTCAATTATCGATGTTGTTGTTAGTTGTCAATTTGGCTCCTGCTCATAGCTTTCCCATGTACAAAGGAACAAGATGTTGCTGGGTCCCGCACCATCTTCAAGATCCTTGGTATGTTTGAGTCCATTCTTGTGGCCATTATGTCAATCCATCTTGTTGAGGGTTTCCCTCATTTTCACTCACCTTTCACTTTTACCAAGTATGATGTTCCTATCTAGTGATTGGTCATTCCTGATAGCATGTCCAAAGTAAGTGAGCCAAAGTCTCACCATCCTCACTTTTAAGGAGCATTTTGGTTATATGTCTTCTAAGACTGATTTGTTCTTCTGGCAGTCCAAGGTAGATTCAGTATTCTTTGTCAACATCACGGTTTGAACACATCAATTTTTCTTCTGTCTTCCTTTTTCATTGTCTGGCCTTCACATCCATATGAGATGACTGAAAAGACCATGGCTTGAGTCTGGTGTACCTTAGTCATCAAAGCAACATCTTGGCTTTTTAAAACATTTAAGAGGTCTTTTACATCAGATTTGCCCAGTTCTTCTAGTGTCTCCTCAGTCTGAGATCTCAGAACACTCGTCATGGGTTATTTCTTTTGCCACCATCCCCTTTTCCAGGTCTTTTAGAATTTCTTTCTTACAAATTCTCCGCCTACCCCAACAATGCTACTGGGCTTCATATGCAAAAACTGTGTGGTGGTCCCTTCATTTCTAAAGCCCTCTTTCAGCACTTTTAAACCTTCTGGGATTCAGTTCCTCTACACAGGGGCACCCATCCTATCAAAACACACTTTACCCAGCAGCAGCAAAAGTGAGTGTCGTTTCACAATCCACCCATACACATTTCCAGTGACCACATATTTTAGAATCATTTATCTTTATAGTCTTCAGAAAATAAAATGCTGATGCAATCAAATGATTAAGTATATGGTACAAAAACATTTTACAAACTTCTCTATCAATTCCCACTCCTCTGCACATCAATCCATATTTAAATGTTTCCTTCTCCAAATCCCCAACGTGCTTTTTTCCATTCTGAACAGGGAATCGTTTCTCAGTTCTTTATTTTCATTCCTGTCTCATAATTACATTTATCATGAAAAGCTTTTTCTTTTCTTTTCATGAAAACATATGGCTGATGGTGGGACATTCATTATTCCCTCGTTTTAGAAAAGAAAGCTAGCAACCCACCTCTGAATAGGGTATTTGGAAGAGGATCCCTTTTTATCCATGGTTGAGCTAGAAGAGGAGGGTGTGTGAAAGAGAAGCATATATTAAAAATCGCAAGTGAAAACCATGGACATCTGTCCAGATGGCCCAAGGACACAGAACTGCCAGGGATGGCTATTCAACACGATTAACTCTGACTCACGCTAAGCAGAAATAAACAATCACCCATTCAAGAGGGAATTAGTTCCACTATCTCTATCTGAGTCATCAAAACAAAGTTCTCCAAGTTGGCCTATCTCCTACAAGGACCTCAGGAGTACAGAACCACGAAACTCTGAGTTGCTTTGTCTAGTTTTGTCCTCCCCCTACACCCCCGCCCCTGAGGCAGAGATTTACTTGGCATTTCCATTACTAACTGCCCTTTTCCAAAAGGAGTCCTGGTGGGCAGCAGTTAAGAGCTTGGCTGCTAACCAAAAGGTCAGCAGTTCAAATTTACATTGGAAACCGTATGGGGCAGTTTTACTCTGTATTACAGGGTCACTATGAGTCAGAATAGACCCAAAAGAGATGGATTTGGTTTGGTTTCAGTTTTGGTCCCTTCCAATGACAACTTGGGTTGATTTTGAATTAGACCTCTAAGTGACCTTCCAGGCTTCAGCTCCAGGCTTCAGCAGGCCTATCTCACCAACTGTAGATATGTGAGTCTGTCTGTAGCTGGGCTTCCATTCATGTGTCTAAGCAATACACAGACCATCCCCTTCAAACACTTGGCATATGAAGGCTCTGTACAAACAAACAGGCCCTGCCCCTGAGTCTCCACCCTACTTCTCCAGCATCACCTGCAGAAGTCCCTCCTGGTGTTGGCTCCCTGCGGTTGCTGTGGATATAGAAACTGTTTTTTGCCTGTGGGAGTACAAGCATCCTCATCCTTGCCTCTCCCCTGCTGAAATCCACCCCCCAATGTAGGGAGCCCACGTATTTCCCAACAACTCTCATCTGAAACCTTACCTACTCCTCAGATTCCCTCCAAGTTGCCTACCACCACCTCCTTACTGGTGAGATGCCATGACCATGAGGCCACCCTCTGCTCTGTATGGGTGCACGCCAAAGCCTCCCGTGTGAACTGCCTGAAAAATTAGATAAGGGTAGCCAACCAAATCAGTGGCATAATTAATTAAACAGTTGGGTTTATGTAGTACCTTTCCTCCTTAGAGTTCAAAGCTCAGAAATAAGGAATTCAAATGTAGCATATAGCACCCAAGTTTGAAAACACAGGCATATTGGGAAAGGATAAGTAGGAAGAAAGGTTACAACATATGATGAGGGTCTAGTCTCACTTGTTTTCCTTGTTACACATATTTAAGTAGCAACTGGCGTTAGTAGTTATTGTCATTGTTGTTAGTTGCTCTCAAGTTCTCTCTGATTCATGGTGACCCTGTGTGCAACAGTACAAAATGCTGTGCTATCCTGCACCATCTTCACGATTGTTGGTATGTTCAAGTTATTATAGAGAAAAACTTGAACGCAGTTACAAGTTTAAATACGGAGGTTCGTTAAGGGTTTAAAACAATTGCAATTGAAGAACAACGTAGTCCATTCAAAATGGAACTCGGTAGTTCGGGACAGTTTTGTTATACAAGTATTCTTGTGGGGTAAAAAGAAGAACCATACCATAGAGAGGGCAATTACAGGAAAATCAATGAATATTGTAATAATTAATACTCTGATAGGTTCCTGATTATTAATGGTATAGTTAGTGATTACAGATAGCTTCATGAGATGCTTAGATCATGGTCACAAGATGCTTACATGTATTTTCTTTGCCTATCTTGCAAAAATGTCTAGTTGACAATAGCACTCTTCCTGAATACATGTATTTTGAGGGGTGCAGCTGGTCACTTGGTTAAGACCTCTTAGGACATGTGGTTTCACATCCTGGTTTTGACCACCGAGGACAAACACATTTTTCTCAAAATAAATAAATAGCTGTTAGTCTAGAAATCCAGATTAAACTAGATAGCTTTGTCAGCATATTATGCCTCTGTTCCATTGAACGCACTGAAAGTTGTCTTTCCCTAAGACAGAGCCCATTGTTGCGGCCAGTGTGTATTTTGAGTGCCTTCCAACCTAGGGTCTCACCTTCTAGTACGGTATCTGAAAATATTGTGTTGTGATCCATAGGGTTTTCACTGGCTAATATTTGGAAGTAAATCCACTTCCAAAAAGGCATTCTTAAGACTATTAGTCTTAATGCTTCACGTGACAGGTAGAGGTGAAAGGAACCCCTGAAATCTAGACTAAACTCATTTGTGCTGAAGAAACCAGCCTCGTGTTCCATCATATGTATTTTTGGTTTGATTTGTGTATTCTTCCCGCAGTTGCCAAGCATCCAGTGGAGGCACGCAGGTGACAGGATGCCAGGGTAAAATGCAGAACTAAATGGCAATGAGTGACGAAGCATACTCTCCAGGCAGAGCCGCTGAGATCCCACATCTCCTCTCTGTGTCTCATTACAAGGCATCTCCCTCTCTCCACCCACCGTCCTTGAAATTCTCTCAGTCCTGTTTATCAAATAAATCTCAGATTAGCTTAGTCCTCTAGAAAGCCTTCCCTCACACTCCAGCCCCACACTCCCTGCTTTTCATGGCCTCTCTTTGTGCTCCAAAGACATGCATCTACTACCTTGTTTGGCAAGAGCTGACCAGATCATCAATTTATCTGTCCCTTTTACTGCTGAATACTACCTGCCCATCCATGTGTCCTACTGTGCTGCCTTGCATCTTGCTGTGATGCTGGAAGCTATACCACTGATGTTTCTAATACCATCAGGGTCACCCATAGTGGATAGGTTTCAGTGGAACTTACAGACTAAGACTGACTAGGAAGAAAGACCTGGTGATCACTTCTGAAAATTAGCCAATGAAAACTCTATGGACCACAACAGAAGACTGTCTGATATAGTGCTGGAAGATGAGCCCCTTTGGTTGGAAGGCACTCAAAATACACAGTGGCCACAACAAAGGTCTCGAGCATATCAACAATCGTAAAGAGGGTGCAAGACCAGGCAACATTTTGTTCTGTTGTACTTGGGCTCTCCACGAGTCAGAGCCAACTCGACGGCAACTAACAACAATCACAGCTGAAGCTGGAAGCTCCTTGACAGTACGACCATTGGATATCCAGTCCCTTGAACCTACAGCTCCTGCTTATCATGTGCTAAATAAATGCTTGTTGAATAAATGGATCCCTGAGGCTCTTCTACTTCATGTTGGACACCAGGAAATGTACTTTATTTCTGATTCCATTTTCTATAGCTTAAGTAGAGGTGACAATCGCCTACCTCATGAGACTGTGAAATGAACAATGACTACACCACTCAAACATTCTGTAAATGTTCACGCGTGAAAGACTTACTATGTAACATGACTTGACAAATAAATACCTAATTAATATATTTGTATATATTTTTGAAAGACACTTCTTGATAACTTGATGAAGCTGGAAAGTGCTAAGTCACTGTGATTTCAGTGCATTTGTATATTCATTATCTGTTTCATTGAGTAGAAAAACTTGCTTTAATTCTGGTACAAAGGAGATTCACATTCTTGATCAGGCTCATTCTAATGAAGTCGGTGTGGATGTAACGGATTCCAGTGCTAACATCATCATCATTACCTCTTGTAAAGGAGCGCTGTCTAGCTCAAAATAATGTCTTGTTATAAAATTAAGCAATAGGTGCAGCAATTTTAGCTACAAAATCCAGGTAGGCAAGCAAAAGGGGTAACCTTGATAGACGTATAATCGCTAAACAATGATCCTTGACATCAGTTTTGGAAAGAGCTCACAGACTAAAGAAGTTGATTTCTAATTAGACGTGAATTATACTGTTTTCTATATTATGTTTAATTAAAGAATGAGCAAATAGTTGTCACAACTGGCAAGATGGTTATTTTGTACCATCTCAGGCTCAGCTACAGCTACAAAAGGGGCATGCAATCAGCAATTGTCTTTAAAAAGAGCACTTAGTATAAAATGATTAGTTTCATCAATTTAGACCTATTTTCTTAAACAAATAGAACTACTAGAATAGCTTTGTCTGTTCAGATTGGAAGACCTTTTTATAACTGAAAAGGAGAACTATTTAGATACCATCCGTTCTTCTCGAGGGGGGCAAATAGCTTCATTTCACACGATTACCATTTATTACATTTGCCATGGCATTGAAGAAGTTTCTTGTCTCTTGCCAGAAACCAGTTGGCCTAATTTTAGAGCTCTGCTATATAAAAACCTTAAACGTTATATATTTTAATAAAAATATATTCTTTTTTAAAGTTTTAATACTTTATTATTCAAAAAATTGTTTGTAAAATTAGAATGATTTATGATAATGGGAAAGACATATGAATTTGTAGAAATGAAAGAAAATTAACCTCCCTTTGAAATAGCAGTTATGTGCCTGTATACATACATACACACACACACACACACATATTTTGTGTGTGTTTGGGTATATGTAAATGAATGTTTCTTCTTTGAACCACAACTGAACCGTAAGGCTCAGTGAAAACACTCTGAAAATCACCATACCACATATAAAGTGTAAAATTGTATAAACATAGTACTGTGTGTAAAAAGTTACATGTGTATATTAGTGTACACATTTAGAGTTTGAAAGGAAGGAAGGAAGGGAAGAAGGAAGGATGGATGGAAGGAAGGAAGCAAGGAAGAAAAAAAGAAAAGAGGGAGGGAGGGAGGGAAGGAGAGACGAAGGGAGTAAGGAAGGAAGAAAAAAAAAAAAAAGCTAAGCATAACCCAGATAAGCTACTTTGAATAATAGTCTGAGAAATAAATGTTGCAGATATAAGCAGATAATATTTTCCATTTAAAAAGTCAAGTAATACAGAGGAAAACTTCACTTAATTTGAAACAAAAGTCAACATAACGGTGTCAGGGATGTGAAACGTATTATTAAAATGGTTAAATGTCAAGCTACGACCACTTAGTCTACTTTAGGCCAGACAGGCTATCGGCTCATGTAAATATGCATACATCTGCAGTAAATTCATTTCATAGATAGTCTCAAGAAAACTGCAGAGTTTAGCCTACTGTTGCTTTGAAACAAATAACCTCTCTAGAGTCTGAAGGGTATATAAAATCATTCTTTCTACTTAAATATTATTGCAAGACTAAATAAATTTTATTTTCTGAGGCTAAGTTCTTTCCATATGTTGTCTTATCATGATATCTGTATATAAAAATGGGTATGGATAATCTAAGGTATTGGCTTGCTACATTAGGAAGATACTCATTTCAAGTGATGTGAAATGTATTTCGACTTGCACTTATACTCTTTTAATCAACAGAGCTTGTATTCTTATCAGTGCCTTTTGCATTATGATGGAAGACATTGATTAAGCCGTGCTTAATGGATTATCAGATATTATCTTCTGTGTAATTTGTAAAGAATTAGGTTAATAATTTTCCAATCTTAAGGTCCAGAAAATTTGGTTTCTTTAATAGGGCATGATTTACTACTTGTACAATGATTGGTTTGATATAGTGCCTGGAAATTAAATTTAGGAAGTTTGGATGGCAATCTAGGGCAAAACAAACACACATAGAATGACTATAGACCCAAAGAAACATTTCCCAATCTGTATTTTCTTGTTATAACATAAATACATTTAAAACAGGACACCAATCAGCTGACTTTAAAGAGAAATAGAGCTCTCAAGTGATGTATATAAGCCTGTAAAGATCTCAACAACAACTTATTAAAGGCTTTCAATGGGACATTAAATATAATGTAAAAAACACACAAGGCTTCTTATAAGAAAGTTTAGTAGACTCAACCAATCTGACATGCTTAAAAAGAAAATGAAAATCTAAAGTTCTCATTAATGAAAAGGCTCGTCAAGCTATGCTACAATAGTACACATTAAGCCACTTTTTAATCACGTGTCGAGAAATTTGGAATTTTAAAAATGGGAACTATAATGAATTTCTCAGGTCTGCAAAGATTTCAATTTACTTTAATATCAGTTATTGCTTTCTTCCCAGTTACTTCCTTTTCTCCTAATCTGACTTCATTTCTTCTAAAATTACCTCTGCATTCATTGCTTTTTTAAAAATAATAAGATACTTCTTTATAAACGTGAGGCATTTCAATCCCATAGTACCTTTTAACCAAAGAATTTATTGCATTCGCTCTTAGCACATTCTTTTAAGCTGTACACATGACCACTCACCTTGGAAAATCAGTGAACACAAGAAAATGTAACAGTACCAGCCGTCCTAACTATAGCCAATCTCAAAAAGATTAATAATGTAAGCTACTTGCACTGGAAACATCTGGGTAGAAGAAATTCACTCATTCACTTGACAGAACCAGAATATCACCACCCTGAGGCCAATTACCTGGACGAGGCCAATCATCTGGACGATTTAATATTTTCGTTGGATCTGCATGCTTTCAAGAAGATTAGTAATACTTATAAGAAACATTGAATAAACTGTAAGATTTTGTGTAGTTAGCACACTTTTAATTGAAATTATTTGTCCAATGAGGATGCTTGTCATTTTTTATCAGAGTAGAACACAGAATTCAACATGCCAGAAATTTCTCAGAGGCAGCTCTTGGTGACCTGCGAATAACGTCTTCTCTAGAGGGCCCAAACACTCCCACTGTGTCAAATGAGAGTAAGACATCCACTAGCCTTAGAATGGGTGCTGAATTTAGTAGCAAACTAGGAAATAGCTGATTATGAAAACACGAATCTTCTAGGCATGATCACTTTTTTTTTTTGATGCTTACCTTTGCTATGGGAGTGAAACCAATTCTGCTGAAGTTCGTGTAGAAATTCTCAATGTCTTTTTGGACATTTTGTGTTTGTATTAGAACATTTATTTTAAAAAAGAACCAGAAAGCTTCTCATTGGAAAGTGTGATTACTCCAAACAATTGATTCAGTTCTACACATCTGAAACAGCATACAAAACGACAGCTGCATTTGGGTAAATACATCAAATATACAGAAATATATAAAACTTAATCATGTCATTTATAGTGCGGCTGTTAAGCTGCAAATTGCATTGGAAAACATGTTAAAAAAAATAAGGGAGTCACCTCAGCAATCTGCCCACACAGCTCTTTTACATTAAACTGGAAACTAATTCTACATCCGTGTGAAATGAATTGGATTTGGTTCATAACCAGTACTCGAATACGATGGAGTTCCTACCCACGGCGCATATAGAACTCTGGCAGCATCAGCCATAAATCGCAGACATGTTCTTGTTCTCCAGCTAAGAAACAGAAATGGCTTCCTCGGTTTAGCAAATAACTACATAATAGAGCACCGAGGTAGAAATGAGGGGACCAGTGGGGAGTGGGCAGGTCTGTCCAACAGGTGTTGTTGTTAGCTGCCCTTCACTCAACTCTAACTCGTGGTGACCTTATGTATAACAGAAGGAAATATTGCCCAGTTTTGTGCCATCTTTATGATCGTTGGTGTGTTTGCGTCCATTGTTGTTGCTATTGCGTCAATCCAACTCGTGAATGGTCATTTTCGCTGACCCTCTACTTTACCAATCGTGTTGTCCTTTTCTAATGATTGGTCTTTCCTGATGATATGTCTAAAGTAAGTGAGCTGAAGTCTGGCCATCCTTGTTTCTAAGGGGCGTTCTGGTTGTATGTCTTCCCAAACTGACTTGTTTCTTCTCTGGCATGCCACAGTACGTTCAATATTCTTAGCCAGCACCACAATTTGGACTCACCAATTCTTCTGCCTTCCTTTGTCACTATCTCTCTAAGTTTTATATGCACTTGAGGGCATTGAAAAGACCATGGGTTGGGTCAGGTGTACCTTAGTCATCAAAGTGACGTCTCTGCTTTTTAAAACTTTAAAGAGGTCTTTTGCAGCAGGTTTGTCCAGGGCAATACACACTTTGATTTCTTGACTGCTGCTTCCAAGGGAGTTGATTGTTGATCCAACTGATCCAAGTAGAATAAAATTGCTGACAACTTCAACATCTAAAAGTTAGGGAGTGAAGAAAAATCCAGGTAGATTAGCTTCTTGGTTTAACAGAATTGGCATAATGCTGAGGCAACTGCTCTATCCAACTTAGAATATCAGTTCATTGGGTCATTTTATACTCTTGCCAGAATTTTCAGACTTGCAGGTAGAATAAAACACAAGCTTGGCATGTTCCCACGTTTAAATATGTGGGTTAGCTAAATTCAATTATAACTCCCCTGAAACCTCTTAGTGGCTAAGAGCTACGGCTGCTAACCAAAAGGTTGGCAATTCAAATCCACCAGCCGCTCCTTGGAAACTCTGTGGGGCAGTTCTACTCTGTCCTATAGGGTCACTATGAGTTGGAATCAACTTGATGGCAATGGGTTTGGTTTGGGGTTTTTTTTTGTGTCAGAACACAGATTATTTTTTCTAATAGTTCCACATTTTTATATTTATTTGCATCTTTTCCTCAGAAAAATAGTATCCCAGCCTATATGTCTTTACTTCTCAAAGAAACTCCCAAACAGTTTCTAGAATTCTCAACTGAAGGAGAAGCAAAGGGTGGAGGGAGGACAAGAGCATTGCCACTTCTCAGCTTGTTTTAAATTGTGTTGCCATGTGTAATTCAGACATCAGAAAGTAATCTGTCAGTTCAGAAAGTATCTTGTTGTTGGTTGCCATCAAGTTAATTCCAATTCATAGTGACCTCATGTGACAGAGAAGAACTTCCCCATAGGGTTTCCTAGGCTGTAATCTTTCCAGGAAAAGATTGCCAGGTCTTTCTCCTGCAGAACCTCTTTGTGGGTTTTAACAGCCAACCTCCAGTTAGCAGCTGTGTGCTTTAGTGTTTGTGTCACGAGGGCTCTTTTTTTCAGAAAGCACAGAAGCCACTACATACAGGGCACACTTTGGTCACACTTGTGATATCTGGATAATTGGAGAAGAGCTGTCTCTCTTTAGCTAGAAATAAATTTAAGGCATATGGGTAAAATAATTTTTAAATGCTTTAACACTACTAGTCAATTTTTTTTTTTTTTTATGGGTTTGTACACCGAACCTAGGCGAACATTCCTATTAAATTGAATCCAAGATGATTTTATTTTGGCTAAATAGAAATTTGAAAATGACTTGTTTTCTGATACAAGCATGCAGTGGGTACTTTTCAATCTCGATGTTTGTTTGCTATAGTGATAGATAGCGTTTACTGAGGTCTTACTATGTGTTGCCTGGAAACCCTGGTGGTGTACTGATTATGTGCTACGGCTGCTAACCTAAAGGTTGGCAGTTCGAATCCACCAGGCGCTCCTTGAAGACTCTATGGGCCAGTTCTACCCTGTCCTATAGGGTTGCTGTGAGTCAGAATGGACTCGATGGCAACAGGTTGTTTTTTCTATGTGCCAGTTGCTGTTTTAAATGCTTCACAGGAAGTAAATGATCTAACTCTCAAAACAACACTACGAAATGGATACTATTTCTTTCTGCATTTAAGTGATGAGGAAAATAAGAACCAATGACATTAACGGGCTTGCCCAATATCATACAAATTGTTAGCAGTGACACTTCTCTCAGTAGACAAAACCAGTGTCTGTTGAGTCGATTCCGACTCAGGACAACCCTATAAGAAAGAGTAGAACTGCCCCATGGGGTTTCCAAGGCTGTAATCTCACAGAAGCAGGTTGGCACATCTTTCTCCTGTGGAGTAGCTGGTGGGTTTGAACCTCCGACCTTCTGTGAGGGGCCCTGCTGTGTACCTTGGGCCCTGGCCAGCAACCTGGACACGTTCTCTTGTTCTTCCTTGAACCCACTGCTAGTCCGATCGCTTAGCCACTGTACCACGAGGGCTCCTTTCCCTTATCACAGCCACCAGATAATGAACACAGGGTAGTTTCAATGTGTTCCTTCACAGCGTCTTTGTGTGCCAGTGGAGTTAGTTGTGTTTCCTAGGACGTTATGCCAATTGAAATCTCATGTGGTAGGAAGCACTTATTCCATCAAAATAGATTTATATATAAACCTTCTAGTGGTATTAATATATTTCACAATGAAAACTATTGAAGGATCCTGCTTCCCTAGCGCTACCCCTCCCCCCCACACCTTAAGCATCCTTTCCCCTGGAGAACCATTAAATGCAGCCCTCTGTGAACTTCTTGGGTACCTTTGTCCCAGATCTAGGTCTGTGGGGGGCCATGCTGTGTACCTTGGGCCACCAGTCAGCGACCTGGATACATTCTGTGGTTCTTCCTTGGACCTGCTGCTAGACCAGGCCACTTCCATCAGCTGTCATGGGACATAGAAATACCACCTCTGTGTCACAGGGCAGACAGTAGCGAACAACAACAAAAAAAATTCCCCAACAAAAGCCGCAAACACAAACAGCGCCCATCATGCAGAAATTGCCTTGGCACGCGGGTCATTGGTGATTTCATTTGTAAGTAATGTTTTGATTGTCACAGATTATATGTTGCTCTCTCCCTTGACATTTGTTGTACAGCGGGATTGATTTTTGTGCTCCAGTATGAAAAGGTCACTTTGATCAATGCCGTGTAATTGGCACTAAATTAGGATCATATCAGGTTATTTTGCTATTTAATGATGAAATATTAACGGAAAGCCCGGGTAGATTGCAGGTGCTCACGTGCAATTTAAACCTGCTGTAATGATGCTTTATTTTGTAAGAAAAATGCGGAGAAAAACAACTAAAGTGCCGAAAATGACTGTGATGTATTGGAAGAGTGGTCTGGAATTATATATTTTCACTTGCGATAGACTGAAAGCCGCAGACACAAAACGCGAGCCCAGCAGTCAGCCCTGCGTCTGTTACGCAGAGTGTGGCCTTATATGGCAAGTCGATTGACGATGGTGCTCATTAGGTGCTAGTTAGAAGTGTTAAGCCTTTTCATTCTGCATATGGTAATTATGTTTAGAAACATTTGTGTGCCCTGCATCCATTTATTAGACAAACCTCCGCTTTTGAAAATCTGCAACTTGGTTATGGTCCCCCAGGCTCAAATGCTTTCCTGCTTGTGAGTATGTCTTAGAGCCCTTGCTTGGGCTCCCAGGTTCGCGTCTGCCATAATTATGAGCATCATAAGTAGTGTTAAATACTGTGTTATTTTCTCCATTGTAAATAGAAGCCTTCCCCCATTATTCTGAAATGTTGTTGAACAAGAAAAAGCTGCATAAGATTATACTTTTAAATGCAGCTAATGTTGCAGGAAATTTGTTTGGTGCTTTACTGCCATTAAGTATATTATCTAATTGCAGCAGGAACTTAAACGGCTACTAAAAGATGTTAACCTTTTTAACGGCTAGAAGTATGGTACCACAAATATTGATAAAATAATCCGGAGAGTCGTTTTACAGAGGAGGAGGAGAGAAGGTGGCTCACGGGGGCAACAGCAATGGCCAAATCATGCCCAGGGTTGAATGTACAGAGTGGGGGTGGATAGCTGGTGACCCAGGGCAGAGCACCCCATCCAAGAAGGCCACACCTCACCCCTTGGCCATGCCTCACCCACAGAGCGAGGCTCTGAAGGCTACTAGCCATTATGAGGAGCCTTGGAAACAGTGGTTCTGAAAGTCCATTTTTGGCTTCCAGATAAAAGAAGAATGATGGCACTGTGCAGAGAGCATTTCACTGTGATATCTAACCTCTGTTAGTGTCTTTTTTTTCCTGAAATCAAAATGACAGCAATGATTTGAGGTCAGAAGAGTTGTTTTGTTGTGTTAGTGTTATATTTCTTTATTAGCTAAAGATGACCAAGCTATTCTGTTTTCCTCAAAACGAAAGATCTAAAACCTCGCCCCCCTCCTCCGCCCCGCCATTCCTATCGGTTTTATCAGGCATCATCTGTGGCTGTTCCTTGTACTAGTGGGTTTCATGGGAAGCAGCCCTGAGGCGTTCTGATCCAGGGGCACCAGAAACACTAGCAGTGATTTTAAGACATTATTTTATGACTCATTCTTTCGTTACTCAGCAAATACTTGTTAAATGTCTACTCTGTGTACCTCAGCTTGGTCTTGCATCTCACAGATCATGGCAGATGGAAACAGAAATGGCAAACAGTGCTTGCCAAGGGTCTTACACACTGAGATGAAGCTTCATATTTATGTTAGCAAAAATGGAGTAGGGGATCCTACCACTATGACAATCTGCAGGATTAGAAGCCCCTTCTACGGCTTTCTCTCTACCTATTTACCGAATGAGATATGGGCAAGCAGAAAACAGCAAAAGTAGGTCTGCTTCCTAGCTGAAAATAGTTGTTAATTTTACTTCTACTACAGATTTTATCGTGCCTCTAAATATTGTCTATAAATATACATAATATATAAACTTTCAGCTGTCAATTTTATTATTTATTTATTATTAAATTTAGTTTTAGAGCAGTTTTAGGTTTTCAGAAAAATTGAGCAGAGAGTACAGAACGTTCTCATATGCCTCTCCCTTCAGGACTATTTCTCTTATTGTTAACATTTTACAGTAGTGTGATACATTTGTTACAGTTGATGAACCAATATCAATACATTAGTATTGACTAAAGTCCATAGTGTACATTAATGTTCACTTGTGTTGTCCAGTCCTGTGGGTTTGGACAAATGCTCAGTGCTGTGTGTCCACCATAACGACACCCTGCATAATAGTTTCACTGTAAAAATCCCCTGTTCTCTACCTATTCATCTCCATCATCCCCCAAGCTCTCACTGCCTCTGATCTTTTTATTGACTCTTTTCCAGAATGTCGTACTAACAGTTTATAGCCTTTTCAGATTGGTTTGTTTCACCTAGAAATATGCATTTAAGGTTCCCCCATGTCTTTTCGTGGCTTGATAGTTCAATTCTTTTTACTGCAAAATAATGTTCCATTGTATGGGTGTACCACAGTTTGTTGATCCATTCATTTAGTGAGGGACATCTCGATTGCTTTCAGTTTTTAGCAATTATGAATAAAACTGCTTGTAAACATTTGTGGGCAGGTTTTTGTGAGGACATACATTTTCACCTCATTTGGGTAAATACCTCAGAGGGCAATTGCTGGATTATATGGTAAGCCTGTTGAATTTTGTTGGAAACCACCAAATTGTCTGCCAAAGTGTCTCTGTACCACTTTACATTCCCACCAGCAATGAATGGGCGTTCCTGTTGCTCCAAATCCTTGCCAGCATTGGTGTTGTCAGTGTTTTAGATTTTAGACATTCTAATAGATGTGTAGTGGTATCTCACTGTTGTTTTAATGTGCATTTCCCCAATGACATATGATGCTGGGCAGCTTTTCATATGCTTGTTTGCCATCTCTGTCTGTCTACTTTGGTGAGGTGTCTGTTGAGATTTTTTTGTCCATTTTTTAATTGCTTTGTTTGTTTTCTTGTTGTTGAGTTTTAAGAGCTCTTTGTATATTTTGGAAAATAATAATATAATAATAATAAAACCATCACTGTTGAGTCGATTGTTGCTCCTAGAGACCCTATACGACAGAGTAGAACTGCCACATAGGGTTTCCAAGACAGTCAGTCTTTACGGAAACAGACTGCTATGTCTTTTTCCTCTGGAGCAGCTGACGGGCTCAAACTGCTGACCTTGTAGTTAGCAGATGAGTGCTTAACCACTGCACCACAAGATACAAATCTTTTATCAGACCTGTGTTTTGCAAATATATCCCCCCATTCTGTGGATTGTTTTTTCTTTCTTTTTTTCTTCTGCTCTTAACACTGTCTTTCTTAAAAGTTTTTTTTTTTTTTAATTTTAATGATAAATTATTATTTTACAGTTACTTACCAGGAACCTTGCCAGATAATAGGTTAGATATACTCTATGGACAACTCAATCACAGTGTTTAATTTGTGGCAGTAAGTCATAAGCTCTATGTTAACTCTTTGGCCCTTTAGTGGAAGACTCCTTTTTTGATCAAATCATTTTCAACATATTTAGATATGTCATCTTCTCTGCTCTGGCAATAACTTCCACTTGAAAACACAAGATTAGAGATGTATTCTAATTAAGGAAATTAAATTTAGATTAAGATTAAATTAAGATTAAGATGAATTAAATTAAGATTATGAAGCGATTCTAATGAAGAACGTATCTTACAAGCTACAATATATGAACAAAATACGAAACACAAAATATGTAACTAAATGCATAACTTCTTATCCCATATTTTTACTGAATTGAAGAAGTCTAGAAAGGGTATAATAAATATTGGTTATGAATAAAGGATTATGAGAAAGAATCTGTTGCTGTGTTGTTAGGTGCCGTCGAGTTGGTTCTGACCTGTAGCAACCCTATAACAACAGGATGAAATACTTCCCACACCCTGTGCCATCTGCATGATTGTTGTTATGGTTGAGCCCATTGTTGCAGCCACAGGGTCAATCCATCTTGTTGAGGGTCTTTCTCTTTTTAGTTGACCTTCTATTTACCAAGCTTGATATTATTCTCCAGGGACTGGTCCCTCGTGATAACATGTTCAAAGTACGTGAGACGAAGTCTTGCTATCTGCCTTAGGCACCTAGTGCTGCTGTAACAGAAATAACACAAGTGGATGGCTTTAACAAAGAGAAATTTATTCTTTCACTGTCTAGTAGGTTATGACTCCAAATTCAGGGTGTCAGCTTCAGGGGAAGGCTTTCTCTCTCTGGCGGCTCTGGAGAAAGGTCCTTGTCATCAGTGTTCCTTTGGTCTGAGAACATCTCAGCACAGGAACCTCAGGCCCAAAGGAAGCACTCTGCTCCCTGTGCTACTTCTTGGTGGTATGAGGTCCCCACATCTCTCTGCTCACCTCTCTTTTATATCTCAAAAGAGATTGGCTTGAGACTCTATCTGATCTTGTAGACTTCATCAGATTATTGCCGCTAATCCTTATTTCATCATAGTGATAGGATTTACAACACATATGGAAATCACATAAAATTGTGAACAATCACACAATACTGGGACTCATGGCCCAGCTAAGTTGACAGATATTTTTGAGGGACACAATTCTTCAATCCATGACACCATCCTTGCTTCTAAGGAGCATTCTGGCTGTACTTCTTCTAAGACATATATGTTTATTCTTCTGGCAGCTCACAGTATATTCAATACCCCCGCCAACACTATTCATTGTCCAGCTTTCACATGCACACGAGGCAATTGAAAATACAATGACTTGGGTCAGGCACACCTTGGTGCTCAAAGTGATATCTTTGCTTTTTAACACTTTAAAGAGGTCATTTGCAGCAGATTTGCCCAACGCAGTATGTTGTTTGATTTCTTGACTCCTGCTTCCACGGGTATTGATTGTGGATCCAAGTAAAATCAAATTCTTGACAACTTCAATATTTTCTCTGTTTATCAAGATAATGTTTCTTGGTCCAGTTGTGAGGATTTTTGTTTTCTTTATGCTGAGGTGCAATCCATACTGAAGGCTGCAGTCTTTGATCTTCATCAGTAAATGCTTCAAGTCCTCTAGTCCTCTTTGTTTTCAGCAAGCAATTTTGTGCCATCTGCATATTGTAGGTTGTTAATGAGTCTTCCTCCAATCCTGATGCTGAGTTCTTTTTCATATAGTCCAGTTTCTCAGATTATTTGCTAAGCATACAGATTGAATAAGTATGGTGAAAGTATACAATCCTGATGCACACCCTTCCTGACTTTAAATCACATAGAATCTCCTTGTTCTGTTCGAATAATTGCCTCTGGGTTTATGTGCAGGTTCCTTATAAGCACAATTAAGTGGTCTGGAATTCGAGATGTTATCCATAATTCATTATGATCCATATAGTTGAATGCCTTTGCATAGTCAATAAAACACAGGTAAACCTCTTTCTAGTAGCCTCTGCTTTCAGCCAAGATCCATCTGACATTAGCAATGATATCCCTCATTCCCAGTCCTTTTCTGAATACAGCTTGAATTTCTGGCAGCTCCCTAAATAAGATCAAATTTCCAGCATCAGGAATTACATCCCAGGGAACTGGAAGGTGAACTCATTAAATTATTACCAAGGGCTCTAAGACATCCTGAGTATTGTGAGAGGTGCTAGAAAAAAGGAATGACAGCGTGCTCCTAATTTTGCCAAAGAAAAACAAATACATTGTGCCAAGTACAGACCTGAGCTTGCTTATGCAATCAAGATTACGGGAAGTATAAATGGAAAGAAATAATCACTTAAGTAATCAATCATCTTACCTTTTTTCCCCCTATTGGAATAGACTGCTAAACTGGTGGTGTAGTTGTTGTTTGGCGCTGTCGAGTTAACTCCAACTCATAGTGACCCCATGTACAACAGAACAAATCGCTGTCTGATCCTGCATAATTCTCACAATTGTTATGCTTGAGCCCATTATTGCAACCACTGTGTCAATCCATCTCACTGAGGGTCTTCCTCTTTTTCACTGACCTTCTAGTACAGAGGTCCCTAAAAAAAACTAAAGGGTGTAGAAAATGCCACTGCAGCTTGCTTGGCTTCCTCCCCTACAATTTTGCATTAGAATCCCAGTTCCTTTGCTTGGCCTGCCTCATAAAAATCCTGGGGCCTGTATAGTATGATTAAAAATTTTGCTGATGTCACTTGTATGAACTCCCTACTTTTAAAAAAAAACCTCTTAAAAATAACTTTTCCCCTCACCCTCAGAAAGCAGTCTCGGCGGCAGCAGCTTCGGCTGACTCCTTTCCTTGCACAATGAAATAAAGGTGTTTTTCTGCTTTCCCACCTTGGTCTCTTGTTTATTGGCCAATACGAGTCATGCAGGACCCGGGTTTTCACCCAGTAACAACTCTACTTTACCAACCATGATGTCCTTCTCTAGGGACTGGTCCCTCCTGATAACATGTCCAAAGTATGTGAGATGAAGTCTCATCATCCTTGCCTCTAAGGAGCATTCTGGCTATACTTCTTTCAAGGCATATTTGTTTGTTCTTATGTCATCCCATGGTATATTCAATATTCTTCACCAACACCATAATTCAAATGTGTCAATTCTTCTTTAGTCTTCCTTATTCCTTGTCCAGCTTTCACATGCATATGAAGAGATTGAAAACACCATGGCTTAAGTCAGGGGCACCTTAGACCTTAAAGTGACATCTTTGCTTTTTAACACTTTAAAGAAGTCTTTTGCAGCAGCAGATTTGCCCAATGCAATATATCATTTGATTTCTTGACTGCTGCTTCCATGGCTGTTGATTGTGGATCCAAGTAAAATGAAATCCTTCACAACTTCAATCTTTTCTCCGTTTATCATGATGTTGCTCATTGGTCCAGTTGTGAGGATTTTTGTTTTCTTTCTGTTGAGACCACACCCAAGGCTGTGGTCTTTGATCTTCATTAGTAAGTGCTTCAAGTCCTCTTCATTTTCAGCAAGCAAGGTTGTGTCATTTGAATATTGCAGGTTGTTAATGAGTCTTCCTGCAATCCTGATGCTGCTTTCTTCTTCATATTGTCCAGCTTCACGGATTATTTGCTCAGCATACAGATTGAATAAGTATAGTGAAAGGATACAACTGTGATGCATACCTTTCTTGGCTTTAAACCATGCAGTATCCCCTTGTTCTTTTCAAACAACTGCCTCTTGGTCTAAGTGCTGGTTCCTCATGAGCACAATTAAGTGTTCTGTCAAATGCCTTTGTATAGTCAGTAAAACACAGGTAAACATTTTCTGGTATTCTCTGCTTTCAGCTACGATCTACCTAAAACCAGCAAGTATATCCCGTGTCCCATGTTCTCTTCTGAATCCAGCTTGATTTTCTGGCAGTTCCCTGTGGATGTATTGCTGCAACTGATTTGAATGATCTTCAGCAAAATTTTATTTATGTGTGATATTAATAATATTGTTTGAAGTTAATAGAAGCCAGAAGGACACAACATTTTACTCACAACGAGGGAGATTACTCATACAGCAGGACCTACTCATAGATGAAGGAAAGACTTCTATAAGCATGTGTTCTTTCTGGAGAACACTTTTGTTTCTTCTCATGAGAAAACAATTTTTGTTTGTTTTGTTTAAGTCTTGGAAAGCCAAATTATAGCCCAATTTTGATAATCATATGAGCTTACATGGCTCTCATGTCTACACACTATCTTTGTCCTTGGTTCTATTCTGATATTTTATCTGTATTTTCCCTGAAGACATAATTCTTTTCTACTTTATTATATTGTTAGTATTCTGAACCACTGGACTGCTTTGCACCCTGTAACACATCCTGAATAAGTGTGGGTTCCCCAACACTAGAGGTCCTCACATTTAGGCTAAACAGACACTTGGAGATGGTGGTTGCAGAAGGTATTGGAACATTGCATGGGTTTTCCTAGGTCAATTTTGCCAAGCCAAATTATGCTGTGGACCAAGAAACCATGTGAGTTCTCCAGTTTGTTCCAGGTCTGAGAGGGGGAAAAGGAGAAGGTGACACGGAAATGGGAGCCAAATCATGTCACTAATAATGGTTTAAAATGAGAGCAAGGCAGAAAAATTGGCAGAAAAATGCAAGGACTTAATATTGAGAAAGCATGCCCTGCATCAGTAGTTATTTCTTTTGTGTGTTTGGATTGCATTCCAAGTTTGTCCTCCCCCTCCCCCCACTTTTTTTTCCCCCTTGATTTTGCCCACCAAGCCATTTCTGGAAGTTAAATCTTAAAAGGAATTCCAGTGATAGAGAAGCCTTGGTTGCACAATGGTTAAGTGCTCAGCTGCTAGCCAAAAGGTTGGCCCTTCAAACCCACTAGCCCCTCTAAAGGGGAAAAGACCTGGCAGTCTGCTCCTGTAAAGATTAAAAAACAAAAAAACAAACCCATTGCCATTAAGTCGATTCCAACTCAGCGAACCTACAGGACAGAATAGAACTGCCCCACAGGGTTTCCAAGGAGCAACTGATGGATTCAAATTGCCAACATTTTGGTTAGCAACCGAGCTCTTATGCACTGTACCACCAGGGATCCTGTGAAGATTATAGCCTTGCAAATCCTGTGGGAAAGTTCTACTCTGTCGTATAGACTCGCTATGAGTTAGAATTAACTGGACAACACATAATCAGTTTGGGAAAGATATCTAGTGAAAATATTGAAAGTTGATTCTAGAAGTTGAAAGGACAACTGGGTTTTAATACTTCATCTGAAGCAGTTTGGAATTAGAAAAAGATGAATAAAATGTATGGCCAGACTATGATTGGGCCAAGAAGAATAAATTGGGGAAAAAAAAAAAAAAGAATCAGATGAAAAAAAAGATACATGCAGAAGTCTCTCGTTGAAGTAGAGTAAGAGCTTAGATGCCTTCTACCTGAGCAGCCCCTAAACTCCCAGAACTCAACAGCCCATGAGACACCAAGAACTCTTACATCTCCTTGAAACGTAGAACACCAGGCCTATTAAAGTCCTGTACTTCCCATCAAATGATCCTATGATGTTCTGGAATTCATAGTGTTGGGTCGTTTTATAATATCAAAGTGATTATGGTGAGCATCACCAACCAGTAATGAAACTTTTCAACTGCTTAACCAGCACCATGGAATCACTTCTTGCAGAGTAGCATTGGGGAAGAGGATCTTAAAGCCCTAAGCACTGAAGTTAACATACCTGATGTCTATGGTTCCAAATAACTATTTCCACAGCGCAGGACACCAGGAGGAAAACACATGGACAATGGAGGTCTAAAATGACTTAAAGAAATAATCACTCAAGGTCACTAGTCTCATTTTCCAATGACGATGTCATTGCCGATGTCATGCCCACTCACTGGAAGCTTGTGTCTCTGCCTTGAACGTGGACAAAGTCAGTGTTACTACTCCTGCTGCCCACTGTGAGGTGGGGTAAGTGCCCCAGGCTATCATATGGTGCTGCGCCCATGCTACATCTTGGGCGTCCTTGCAGGCAAATAGATGTGGGTACAAAGCCAGTCACCATCAGCCACTAGCTGGGCAGCCTAGGCTCAATTTACAAACCACTAAAAAGCTGAGTCTAATTTGCAAAAATAGAAGTAATATCTGTAACTTCAAGGGTGGCAGGCATTGTGTCTGACACGTGGTAGAGTCTTCACAAATGTCAGTTAAAAAAAAATTTTTTTTTTTTCTCTTTTCTCTGGAGGAGATTTCATCCGGATCAACTTTTTTCCTTTCCTTGCTCTGGCCTAAAGATAGGCCTGATTCTGCTGACGATAATCACATTAAATAATCCTGACGGGGTGTGGCAGCTCCAGGACTTTCTCTAGGCATCTGTAACCTTATGGTTGGGAATTGTTAAATTTTATATTTCTTTTCTCCTGGGGACTTGTAGACCACTCCTGACACAGCTGGGAGTCCCTACATCAATAGTAGCCACACACTGACACAGCAATGGGTAGAGGACATGGACTCCAACCACTTAGCACTGTACCCCACCTTTCTACCTATCGGCTGTCCATCTATGCCTCCAAACCAACCAGCTTTCTTTGCAATGAGAGATGACAAATAGTCATGTTTCCTAGGCTTGCCAGACCCTTGGAGGTTGGGGGATTTACATATAACCTCATGGACTCAGGGGTAATATTCCCTTTTCCTCTCCTTTCCGCCACCATACCTTGTACTTTCTTTTGCAGAATGGAGCACACTTCCATGAACACTTTTTATGAGACATCCAACTTTTAGGTACTTTCTGTGGTAACTTTCTAAGTTGATAAACTTTGGACCAGCAAATGTTAGGAACCATTGAGATATACTTGAGAAATAAAAATTCCTATCCATCCTTATCCTCAAAAGATCACTTTAATAAAGTTGGCAATTTTTTTTTTTTAAGAAACAAAGGTAAAAAACAATAATTTAGCTTGTTTGGTTTGCTTGCATACTTCTTTCTTTTCTAATCCATTACCAGCTCTTTCCTCAGTTGATTCCCTAGAGTATGCAGGAAGAACTGATTTTATATTTTCTTCCCCCTCTGGTCAATCTTGTTCTTCTCTGTAGCTATCAGTTTCACAGGTTTGTTGGGTATTTTTCTCTCTATCTCTCCATGTTTAGTTTGAAGCCCTTACTAAGAGCAGCTGGTCTGCTGGCAATTGTGGCTTCCAATCCTCCAAGCTCTGCTCTGTCTCTAGCTGAGTCCTCACATTCTAGTGCCTTAAGCCATGGTGGACAACCAGTAATGCTGACACGTCTATCCACAGACCCTGGAATTACAAAGAGATTTTGATATATTTCATATAGTGGAAAATGTTCTTTTTCTCTAACACTGTTGATGTATGTCCAGGTTATTAGAATTCCTTATTTGTGGTTTTTCCAAACATTGCCTACATAGAAGCAGAAAAGCTAAACAAATTAGCTAATATATCATTTGATGTCCATAGACAGAAGGTACAAAATATAACCACATCATTGTAATGATCGTCTAAGGCAAGTCCTACTGAAGTTGACTCATTAAGTGTTTTAAAAACAATTAGAAACAAGCAGGCATTTTTCCAAGGGGAAATTCTGGTTATCCAGTTTATACAATTCTTAGGTTTTTTGCTTTTTAGTATACATAAAAAAAAAAAAGAAAAGTTTCTTTTTTTTTTTTTACATAGCATACAAAAAATTATATTGTTCCATTTCTCCGTAAAATGGTTTTACTAAAATTAAAGTCAACTGGTAAACCTGTGACATAGGAACTAAAACATTTGTGAAAAGAATTGCATTCTTTTTTTGTATATTATTTTTATTGTGCTTAAGTGAAAGTTTACAAATCAAGTCAGTCTCTCAGACAAAAACTTATATACACCTTGCTAACCCCAAAAAACCAAACCCAGTGCCGTCCAGTCGATTCCGACTCATAGCAACATACTCCCAAGTACTCTCTCCCTGATGAGACAGCCCGCACTCTCCCTCCACTCTCTCTTTTCATGTCCATTTCAAGGATTGCATTGTTTAAATTTAATTAATTTATTTTTATAGAAAAAGTATAGTTTTATTAAGAATTTACTCCACAGATTTTTTTTTTAAATACGCTGGTTTGTTATTTAGTTCCATGGTTTATATTTAAACACTAAAACAATATCTGGTTGAGTCACTTAAAAGGCATTTTAATTATATACTAGAATACAAATACACACAGTGATTATGGGGAAATCAGCTTATCTATATGCAGGTGATAGCTGGACTTTGCCCAATTTGGAAAGATCATTTACGACCACTCAAAACTTCTTTGAACGGAAGATATTAGTGATTCAAATATTTTTATTCTGTCTTATGATAAGATGATACAATGCATTGGGTAATTTCTAGGTGTGGAATTATTCTTCTCATTCCATAAGCTTTTAAGATACATTTGTTTTTTTTTCCTTATAATAAAATTAATTTAAAGAAAAAAAGCAATTTCCATTGAGTTGATTTTGACTTATGAACCTTAAAAAATTAAATTCTAGAAATTCTTTAAAAGTTAAAATAAAGTAAGTATTTTCCACTGATTTTAAGACTGCTATGCTAACAAAAAGGCTGGCAGTTTGAATTCACCAGCTGCTCCCTGGAAGTCCTACAGGGCAGTTCTATTCTGTCCTATAGGATCGCTATGAGTCAGAAGGGACTCAACGGCTATGGGTAGGTAGGTAGGTAGGTAGGTGGTTGGTTTCAGCCACACGGTCATTTTTTTGGTCCTACCCTATCATGGAAGAAGTACAACCAGAATGCTCCTTAGAAGCAAGGATGGCAAGACTTCGTCTTAAATACTCTAGACATGTTGTCAAGAAGGATGAGTACCTGGAGAAGGACATCATGCTTGGCAAAGTACAGGGTCAGCGGAAAAGAGGAAGACCCTCAATGAGATGGATTGACACAGTGGTTGCAACAATGGGCTCAAGCATAACAACGATTGTGACCATGGTGCGGGACTGGGCAGTGTTTTGTTCTGTCATACATAGGGTCGCTATGAGTCGGAAGTGGCTCAACAGCGCCTAACAACACAACAAACTCTATCATGGAAGTGAGGACTGCCTGCATTTGGAATTGTCATATTTTATTGATTTATTTGTCAATCTAATAATAAGTGTAATAGTGTTACCTTACTATGACCTTAATTTTCATTTCCCTAATGACCAGTGATGTTGAGCATCTTTTCATTTGCTTATTTGCCACCTGTGTACCTTCTTTGTTAAAGTGTGTGTTCAAATCTTTAGCCCACTTTTTTATTGTGTACTTTCTCCTTATAGTTTAATTTTGAGTGTTCTTTATATAATCTGGAATTCTGGATATAAGTTCTTTGTCAGTATAAAACTCTCAAGAGTGGTGAGGGAAAGATGTAACAGTCTCCTTCCATAAAGATTTACAGCCTTGGAAACCCTATGGGGCAGTTCTACTTTGTCCTAAGAGGTGCTTATGAGTAGGAATTCACTCAATAGCAGCAGGTTTGGTGCTTTTTTTTTTTTTTTCAATAAGCCAATAATTTGCCTGCCAGTTTCATGGATACTGCAGAGAGAAAGGACTCCATTACTCATGACTCAAGAAGCAGCATAAGCTTCATGTTGACGTCAGTTGCACTTGTCCCCACATCTCACAGAGACAATTGAAGGGGCCCAGGTAGATGCTGTGCATGCCATGGGTTTGTGGCACACCAGAGGAACCTGAGTTTAGGAAACCAGAATCTTTTACAATGGACAGCAGGCCAGCCTGTCATTTGCCCTGAGGGTCCTTGGCCTTGAGTATATTAGAGGGGAACGCAGCCTACCTCTGCTCTGGACAGAACACTATCACCAGGTTCCCAAGCTGTTTGGTGAAGTCCAATTTACCACTATGCTCTTTCTTTTTTTATCATTTTCTTTGTGAAGTGAAAGTTTATTAGTTTTGTTAATCTTTTCAAGGAACAAAAAAGTCTTTGACTTTTTTGGCTTTCTCTAGTGATTTTTTTATTTTGATTTCATTCATATCTACTCTTACCTATATTTATTTTCTTCTGTTAGCTTTGGGTTTATTTTGCTCTATTTTTCTAATTTCTTACAGTGGAAGCTTAAGTCATTGATCAAAGACCTTTCTTCTTTTCTAATGTAAGCATCTGATGCTATAAAGTTTCCTCTAAGCTCTGCTTTAGCTGCAGCTCCAAAATTTTCTTATATTTTTGTTTTCATTCAGTTCAAAAGATTTTCTAATTGTCTTTCTCTTTGACCCATGGGTTTGTTAGGAAGTTTTGTTTTTAATTCCCAAATATTTGAGTGTATTTTAAGCTATCTTTCTGTTACAGAGCTCTGGTTTAATCTAATTATGGTCAGAAAACACACATTGTATGATTTCAATTCTTTTAATTTGTGAAAGTTTCTTCTGTGACCCAGGATATGATCTATCTTGGTTAATGTTCCATGTGGATGTGAAAAAACAAACAAAAAACAGTGAATATGAATATTTTGATGGTGGGGTAGAAAAAAATAAGATTGATGGATAAGACTAAGTGAACAATGTGAAGAATTTGAAAACCAGCTTATGTAAAACATAATATGCATGATTAAAAAATCCAAACCCACTGCCATCAAGTTGATTTCAACTCATAGCAACTCTATATCACAGAGCAGAACTGCCCCATAGAGTTTCCAAGGAGTGCCTGGTGGATTCGAACTGCTGACCTTTTGGTTGGCAGCTGTAGCACTTAATCACTATGCCACCAGGGCTTCCCATGCATGATTAAAAGAAGGGAAAAGTGTTTCTATTAACAGCGGACATAAAACAAAAATTCTCCCCTTTTTTTGCTGTTTTTAACTTCCCTCTGAAAGTGCTGGCCAACGCAATTCTTTAAGATAAAAACACTAAAGGTATAAATATCAACAAGAGAAAAATAGTATTATTAATAGGTGATTATCAGAAAAATATTTTCAAATATGTAGGAGACATATCTTTGTTCTCAATAGAAAATCAGCTGAAAATGTTTTAGACTGTATACCATTTATATGCATATATATTTATATACACATAAGTTCAGTAGTGATATAGATGGTATCAAAACAAATGAACATAAAAAGTTTGGTAATATACAAAACTAGCTACATAAAACCAGAGTAGAGTCCATTCACAATACCATGTCAATATATTATATATTTCTGTTTATATAATACTTGCAGTAGAACAAAGAAAAAAACACATCAAAAGTCAATCATAAACAAACTTTTATGTGGAAAAACATTTATACAATTTTGAGGCATGTAAAATAAATTTTTAATAAATAAAAAGAAATGCTTTTTTCAGTTGGGACGGCTCAGTATTATAAGGACCCCAGTCGTCAATTTTTCTTATGTTAATTAATATAGGTAACATAATACCAAGAAAATCTCAGCTCATTCACAATGAGTGAATTTAGGAAATTTATAAAACTGATTCCAACATTTATTTAGGAGAATAAACATGTTTGAATAAACAACAACAAAAAATCATTATCTTTTAGAGGCATTTGCCATGTGGCTTGTAATGTGTGTGCTAAACATTTTGTTTTTTATGCCATTCAGTCTTCACCAAAATACAACCCTATGAGGTAGCTACTATTATAATCTCCACTTTAAAGAGCAAGAAACAGAAGTTTAGAAAGATTAAATAGCATGTCAAGGCCGATCAGAAATTTGAAGCCGGGTCTATGAATCTATTATGTTGCTTCTCTAAGGAGGAGTACTATGAGGGCAACTTTCCTTTCTGGGTATTAATATGCCTTAAACAGCTGCAATGATAAAAATAATGTGACCATGTGGACAGAATTACGTGCTCAGATATAGGTTTAAGCAAAAGACGAATTAATTATGTAAAAGAGACGTGTCTCAAATGGTCAGGAGAACAATATTGGTCAGTTAGTGATGCTGTCAAAAAATAAAGCTGGAAATCTGCACTGCTTTCCACACCAAAACAGCTACTTATAAGTTAGACATACAAAAAACAAAACAAACCCATTGCCATCAAGTTGATTCCCACTCATAACAACCCTATAGGACAGAGTAGAACTGCCCCATAGAGTTTCCAAGGAGCGCCTGGTGGATTCAAGCTGCAGACCTTTTGGCTATCACCCATAGTTCTTAACTACTACACCACCAGGGTTTCCTAGACATATTAAAAAAAAAAAAAGACATATTAGAGGTCTTAAATGTTAATACTTAGAAGCCAACTCCCTAATTGCAAAGTAGGCAAAATGCAAAGAAATAGGCAATTCACTAAAGAAGAAATATACATGGCCAATAAAATATGAAAAGATATTCTACTTCACTAGAAATCCAAGTGACCTTGAAATTTTGTTTGTCCTATGTTATCCTGGAAGAACAGACCAAAACAGACAAACAAAAAAATTGACAAGCTTTCCCATGATGGCCAAAATAGGAATAAACACCAATAGGCTTTTTCTGGATGATTCAAACAAAACATCTGAAAATTATCAAAATTTGTAAGAAGCTTACGGTGCAGGCCAATTTTTGATGCTGATATATTTAGTGGGAATAATCAAATCAGTCAAAAAGAGATGGAACCACAATAATGTTCGTTACAGCATTATTTATATTTGAGAAAATTGGAATCGACCTAAAAGTTCATCAAAGGAAATCTGTTAAATAAATTAGAGAACATCTATACTATTCAGCTATTAACAAGAATGATGTAGGGCCGCATTCGCTGAGTTGGAAAAACATCCATGAACAAACAAAGCAGATTGCAAAAAACGTCGGCAATGCATGATGCTGTACTCGTGTGTGTGCGTGCGTGTGTGTGTGTGTGTGTGTGTGATAGAGAGAGAGAAACAGAGAGAACTTAAACTCCCCGCCCCCCCGCCAGCGCCTTTTGTTTTTAACAGGTTTGGGGTAAATTTGAGTGATGCCAGTTCGTTTCTTTGATAAATGCTTGCTGCAATCCATTTCATGATGTTATTTGTCAAAGCCTGGTAGTTCTGAGATAAGAAGTTATCTTGAAGCATTGAAAATCAAAATTAGAATACATCATATGTCCCCTATTTGGGTGATATTTCTTGCTTTATTCTATAAAAAACAAAACAGTACCACAATCCCGCTTTACAAAATGACAGTAATATACAGCATTTAGGTTAATTCGCTGGATGTTGGCATGGTAGTTGAAAAATACAATCCAACTTATAATACTATATTATAATAGTATTATATGCTATAATGCAAACAAATGATAGATTGACATGTTAGTTATCATTTTAATACTCATCTTGGTTATTTATCTGAAGTTTTCTGATATAATCTATTTTTCTGGTGGAATATCACACTGGCATAATAGAATTGTAGGATTTGAAGAATTAAATATGTCTCATGGGACACATATATTTTCCTTGCTGGAGTGAAATCATAACCTACAAATCGGATCTTCACCGTGGACTCAGGGTGGGAAAAAAGCCAGGAAAATAGCTCCTGTTTACCTAGACTTTGTACAGAGAGAGACAGTTATGGTCCATATTTATAGATTAGCTTGTGCAGAGAACCACACGGCTTTCTCATGCAGCAAATCTTATTTCCGATACAAATTTGAAAACCCATGAAGCATGATGATATTAATTCTGGGATCTGTGACCTCCCATAAAACAAAGAGGGATGAGAGGCGGGCTCACAGGGTTCTAATGACGCCTCCGGACTGGAAGTTCGTTCCGGTAATGACTGGGGAGGATTTATATGCTCTCGCTGGGTGTAATTAGACACCCACGAGCCGTTTGACCCAGCCGCCATGGAGACCTCTTCTGCTTTTTGTTGCAGCGGACGAATCAATACCCACACGCTTTACCACTGTGGAGTGAAATTGAGGAAATGAAAATCTGATAATTTCGCTCTCAGAGCGGTCTAGACAGAGGAGAGCAGTTCTAGGCTTTGACAGGGAGATCTATTTCCAGTTTCTCAAAAGGCTAGTGTCCATTTAGAAACTTCTCCTACTATCGATTTTCAGTTTTGTTAAAAAGGATGCTGTATTAGGAATATTTGTCCGTGTAAGCTCGTACCCACTTCTCCAGTGGGGAATGTGTATTCTAATTTGGGGTCTAGGTGGGTATACAGTGCAGGGCCTCTGTGCCCATCCTTCTGGCTCGAGGTCACATGCAGGCAGCTGGTGGCACTTCTCCCGTTACCTGGCCGAGTCAACACGCCCTGTGTGTCCACATGGTTAGACTAAGTGGATGGTGTATTTGCTGAAGTTTTTCTTAAATATTTGTGAATCTGTTTGCTGACATATTGAAGATGTATGTTCTTCTTGACCACACCTTGCTGACACTGCAGCTTATAAACTTTTAAATTTGGACATCCTCAAAACTGACATTGTTTTGAGCCTATGTATCTGTTTTAAAGAAACACTACTGATGTTAAATTCAATACTAACCGAGTGACAAACTGGCACCATCCACTGATCCTAATATACTAAATTTTCTGTGTGCGCTACCAGACCTCTACAGTCCTAAGGCCTCCTTTTTCCCAGACCCCGTCTTGTGTATGCCCTCTGTACCAGGCAATATTAAAATGTTCCCTCCACTTCTTTTCTTCTGTTCCTGAAACTGTAAGTCCCTTGAAAAAAAAAAAGAGTATTTTTATTCCTCTATTTTTTTTTAAGTTTCTTAGGGAAACCCTGGTGGAGTAATTGTTAAGTGCTACGGCTGCTAACCAAATGGTTGACTGTTCGAATCCGCTAGGTGCTCCTTGGAAACTCCATGGGGCAGTTCTACTCTGTCCTGTATGGTCGCTATGAGTCGGAATCAACTCGATGGCCCTGGGTTTGGTTTGGTTTGGTTTTTTGTAAGTTTCTTAGAGGAGTGCCTTGGTGGTACCAAAGGCCAAGCACTCAGCTGCTAACCAAAAGTTTGGAGGTTCAAGTCCACCCAGCAGTGCCTCAGAAGAAGGGCCTGGTGGTCTGCTTCCAAAAAAAAAAATCAACCATTGAAAATCTTACGGAACACAGTTCTACTCTGACACACATGGGGTCGCGGAGAGTGGAAGCTGACCTGACGGCAAGCGGTTAGCTTGTTAAGTTCTTTGGGCTGAGCGAAGTGCCTGGTGCAGAGTAGGGAGTCGATGTCATTAACAAGTGGTCAGCTACCTCTACTCTCCATTGTAGCATGAGGTATCCAGCTTAAGGAATATACTTGGTTTATTCTTGAATCTCGTTTGTGTTTTTGCTTCTGAGAAATAAAATATTTCAGGACGACATGGATTTTGTATAGGCAAGTTAGCTATTGTGATTGAGAAGAATTTTGTGTTTGTTATAATTTTATATGTTGTTCTTTATGAGATAAAGACAGGATAATGATTATAACATGATCACTAATGTGAACCACTGAAAGCACAAAGCAAGATGTTTCTCCTTTTCAGTTGTTTCCTTTCACTTTTCGATAAGTGGTTAAATCTGTGAACTGATTCCCTGGGGCTCAGGGGTCCCTAAGAATCAGGTTTTATAGAGAACTTCGTGGGCAAGTATGCTTGAGAACAAATATTTAGGCAAACCACTGTCGGCTTCTTTTTTAAGGAGAGGCAACATTAGTTTGCATGGAAATTAATACAAAATATGAGCCACAGATCAACTACATTTGTACTCTAAAGTGCTTCTTGCCAACGGAATTTTATTCACGCACAAATTAATGAAGCCTCTTAGAAGCAAAGTGTCTGCTCCCACAGATGTGCTAAAAGTCGCATTATTTCCTACTGAACCACTCAAACAGCAGCGGCAAAAATACCAACTTCTGGACGTTGTGGCGGATGCAGCCGCGATGTGTCCGCAAATCATATGGGTCATTTCCACTGGATCGTCTTGAAAAGTGTGGTCTGATGGCTTTGCTAAGATGCAGTTACTGCCAAGCCGTTGTGAATTTATGTTAATTAAAAACTCTAAACCTTGCTCCTTTAATCATATCTATTTATTTACTTAATGTGGAGACCAGTGAAGATGGTCCCTCTGGAGCCCTGAGGTGAACCCGAATCTCATTAATCTTTGTTTTTGTTTTGTTTTTTAATTTTCCATGCTGCTGACTACAAGCGCTTCCAAATCATGGTCAAATTATTTTAAAGGCATTAGCACTTGAAAGGTTAAACGTGCCCTCTCCTCAGAGGCACATAAAGACGGCTGGGGTGGTTTCTACCTGACACAGATTTTTGTTCCTCACCTGCATGCCATGAAGCTTCCACTGGGGCCTGGTAAATTACTCCAATGACATTTTCAATGTTTTTCCATTCCTCCTGCTACAAAATAAGGATATTCTTGCAATCTGTTTTTATGGTGCCTTTTTAAGCATCCAAAGTCCTGATGAGCCCCCTGGTTAAGAAGTGTGTTTCCATCAGGGGCACATTCTTCCAGAAAATCGCTCTCTGGCAATTCAAAATACATTTTTATTTTTTTTCATCCACATGTTAGTTCAAAAGAAAATATCACTCTAAGGGCATGTGAAGAGGGTTGTTGCCAGAACTCTTGGCAATGAAGCAAGTGAAAAGGCGACCAGAAAGTCCTCATTGTACCTGAGGAGCAAAATGAGGCTCACTTTTACTGCACAGGACGGTTGTCTAATTTGGGACCAGGCACGTTTCCTGTGTGGTGTCAGGACCTGATAGAGTGGACCGGAGTTACATTTTTCTCAGAGTGCGTGCAGCCATCCTTTTCTCTCCCCCAAGAGCCACTGAGCTCACATGCTGGTGAGTCTTTGGGAAATACTCTGACAATGAGGCCTCTAATTTAGTTTAATCCTCACCAGTGCTATGGAATGATTCCCTAAACGTGGCCTTCCATCGGATTAACGCACGTCCACAGCACACAGAGCTATATATAACTGTTACGGATTGAATTGTGTCCCCCCTAAATGTGTGTCACTTTGGCCAGGCCGTGGTTCCCAGTATTGTGTGATTGTCCACCATTTTGTCAGCTGATGTGATTTTTCTATGTGTTGTAAATCCTAACTCTGTGATGTTAATGAGGCAGGATTAGAGGCAGTTATGTTAAGGAGGCAGGACTCAGTCTATAAGATTTGGTTGTGTGTTGAGTCAATCTCTTTTGAAACATAAGACAGAGAGATGGGGTGCGGGGGGAGGACCTCATGCCACCGAGAATGAACAACCAGGAGGGGAGTGCGTCCTTTGGACCAAAGGTCCCTGTTCTGAGAAACTCCTAGGCCAGGGGAAGATCGATGACAAGGAATTTCCTCCAGAGCCGACAGAGAGAGAAAGCCTTCCCCTGGAGCTGGTACCCGGAATTTGGACTTCTAGCCACCTAGGCTGAGGGAGAATAAACTTCTGTTTCATAAAGCCATCCACTGGTAGTATTTCTTTATAGCAGCCCTAGAACACCAAGACAATAATCACCAAAAACCAAATGCCAAAAACAAAGTTGCTGTTGAGTCAATTCTGGCTCAAGAAGACCCCACACATGTCAGAGTAGAATTATGCTCCATAGGGTTTTCAACAGCTGAGTTTTCAGAAGAAGATTGCCTAGGCTTCCATCTGATATGCCTCTGTGTGGACTTGAACCTCTAACCTTTCAGTTAGTTATGTACCAGACATTGGCCAACGGAAGCGATGCGGTAGGTAGAAGGAGAACTTAAGGCTTCCAGAGAGTGGTGTAGTTATTTCTGCTGACCCACTAGTAAATGGAATGACCTGGGGCAAGTCATTTGATCTATCTGGTTTCTTATTTTGTAATCCAAACTGTTCACCTCAATAGATGCCTTCTCTTCTTTGGAGTCTACTCTTCTAAGAGTGTGTCTCTTCCACTGCAGAAATAACATAAAATGTACCCTTAACTCACCTGGGACCAGATCATCCTGCATTTGATGGGCTGCATCACTGTACTTAAAAAATATTGTTAAATAACTTCAGGAAGCGTCTACTACATGAAGCTCCTAAATTTAAGAAAGAATTAAAAGAGGGCCACGAAGGAGTTCACCCTTTAAAAACAGGTTTAGTGTTAGCGAGTTAGTGGCTTCATTATCATCCTAGCAACAATGGCCTGTTGCTTCCACCTTAACCTCGACACTATCCCAAAGGAATGCATATGCTGTATTAACTTTTAAAAAGCAAAACACATGTCTTCTCAGATATTTTTAAGAAATGATTTTTTCATAAAAATAGAGTTCATAGTCCCAAATGTTTTT
Organism: Loxodonta africana; assembly: GCF_030014295.1. Classification (NCBI taxonomy): domain Eukaryota; kingdom Metazoa; phylum Chordata; class Mammalia; order Proboscidea; family Elephantidae; genus Loxodonta; species Loxodonta africana. The sequence goes on along the minus strand of NC_087352.1, from coordinate 30,829,657 downwards.
TAAAAGATAAATTGCGAGTATAACGTTGTCTTCACTCACGCTGACAGCCCCATTCTCCTGAGTTCCACATACAATGGTTTATTGTGGTTGGATACCCCTCACCTGGCTCAGAGGACAGGTGAGTCTAAGGATGCCCCCACTTTCCAGCAGATCGGTGATTCAGAAGCAGAACATTCTCTGAGTAGATCTTGACATGACAGTCTGCAATGGCTGAAACTATTGAGTAAATAGCATGCACTTTATATCATCCCTCATTATACAATTGCACAATAGTCCATAACAGCTCCTTACGGACTATGGAGTAAATAATACTCATTTCTAAAAGTCCATAATTATGTAATTACACAATAGTCTGTAATTAAGGACTATTGGGTAAATATATAATTGGGGAGTTTTTAAAATGCATCTAAATTACTTTTAAAAATGTGACTGTAATAAAAGAAGAAAAAAGAAACTCAATCCCAGAAAGCCATATTTAATTATTTCAGAGTTTAGTAAATTTTACTAAATCTAAACCCAAGCAATTAACACTGGAAAAATACTTCCCATCTCCCTCACTGATTTCTCTGCTTATATCAATCACAGCTTCTTGGGGCTTGAAAAATCAGGCGACATCCCAGTCTATACATGAAACTGGTACTGTTGTCATTATTGCCATTAAATTGGTTCCAACTTCTGGTGACCTTATGGACAGTAGAACAAAACATCGTTGTGCCATCTTCATGACCATTGGCATGTTCCAGCCCATTGTTGCAGCCATTGTGTCAATCCATCTCATTGAGGGTTTCCCTCATTTTCACTGACCCTGTACTTTACCAAGCATGATGTCCTTTTCTAGCAATTGACCTTTCCTGACGACGTGTCCAAAGTACTATAGAAGCGCAGTAACAAGAATATGCTTGGCCACCAATTTTTGAAGTCATAGCAGCAGAAATGGGTTGAACAAGGGTAAACTATGTACCTGCTATCCCACTCATTCTTACAAAACTTGTCCTGCCCAACTGTCTACCTACACTCAACCTAGCCTTCCATGTTTTCTCTTCCACCTTCTCTATTAACATCACAGTTAGTGGCAATCTAGCCACGAATGAAGGACAAGGAAAAATGTTTGTGTAAATTCTCTGCAAGAATTAAAGCAGAACTCAACATTGAGTGTCCAAGCAGAAAAGTTTGTGAGAGCATGGTGTTACAGCTCCTGGTGTACACACAGCTGTGAGTGCAAGTGTTGAGATGGATATTTGAGGAGGGGCATCAGCGTGGTAAAATTAACTACCTTTTATGGATTCCCTTTAAATTCTCTAACCCTCAACCCAAATATTTCACAACCTACTCAGCTAGACCCCCTGTCGCCAGACTCTTCTTTTTTCCTGCTTTGCTTTTATTAATTCGTTCTGAGCACCCAAGTCCTGAGACGTGGCATGTAATGGAGTCTGCACATGGTCTGGGAAGTACATCTCTGCTCCAATGCAGCCCCTGACCGTGGCATTTGTTAATGTGGCATTCAAGGTCCATGTCCTGAGAGCCAGGGAAACACAAGTGATCGCCATCCATGGAGCCTCACAGGTGAAATTACAGAGTGGCTAGATAGAAGATTAATATTTTTTTCAACTATTTGTATACATATTTTTTAGTTTCTTTTCCGAAAGTCTTACCTTCTTCGGGGATCTCGCCGACCTACCTGAAAGCAGCACTAATTGTGACCCACTTCCTTAATTATACTGATATGCCCAGCTACTCCAATGTCTTCTCAGTGAGACCCTGCATACTAATTTTAGATGCTCTGAGCTGACAGCACACTGCATGGCTTATCACCCCAGGGTGCGTGAAATTAGAATTCTGTGATGGCACTAAAACCAATCCAGCTAGAGGTGGCAGAGTTACAGTGCTGGGCACTGCTCAGGAGGAGGAGGTTAGGCTCTCACCTGGCTGGGCAGGTAAATAGAAGCAGGGTATTTAACCAACGATTGCATTGTCAGTGCAAAGGACAAGGCAAGACTTCTTGTAGAACGGGTTAGACAGGGGTCCTGGAGCAGGGGTATGAAGTGAAATAAATAACCAATAGTGAAATGGTTTGTAGGAAGACAACGGCAGCTAAGCGTCCAGTAAGCACTCCTATATTCACTGCCCTCGCCAGGCAGGGCTCGAGTTCTCACTTGGTGGAGCTGGGGACTAGGTATCTGCATCTCAGTGAGTCCTCGGGTTATTCTGACTCAGAAGGGCCACACTTTGAAAAGCACTGGATTTCATCAGTGTTGTCTAACAATAAATGAGTTTCTTAAGGACAAATTTTATAAACCCACATAAAACTTGGGGTTGGAAAGCAGCTAGTAATAATGAGTAGTTTCTTCTCAAGCTCTAAGCAGAAACTGAGCTGAAGAGGAGGAAGTTATGTAAGAAATTTGCTTCGTTTCTGTGAATTAATTCCAGTCAGAGTGGACCCTATGTTATTCTGAGTGATAAATCAGCAGATAACCAGAGTGATTGTACTAGACAAGACATTTTAGGTGTTTAAGAAGATTTTTTTCTCTTTTTGTATAATTCATACTGTACTTTCTTATAAGAAGGATTTATTTTGGTAGGCCTAGAGAACCAAATTATCTGGAAAACCTCCTGAAATCTCATGGACTACGAAATATTTGTTTTATATCTGGGATTTTATTTTCAGTTAAGGAACCCTGGTGGTGCAGTTGTTAAGCACCCAGCTGCTAACCAAAAGGGCAGCAGTTTGAACCCACCAGCCACACTGCGGGAGAAAGATGTTGCAGTCTGCTCTAGTAGAGATTACAGTCTTGGAAACACTACAGAGAAGTAAGTTCTACTCTGTCCTTTAGGGTCACTGTGAGTCGGAATCGATGTAACGGCAACAGGTTTTTTTGGTTTATTTTCAGCTAATAAATAATTATCCAGGTATTTATTCTAGTCTTTTCCCTTCTTCTGTTGATCTCTTTATCAGATAACCAGTGAGTCATCATTCTTCTCTTTTCTAGGAAACCTGGGCTTCTGGTTTAAACTCATAAATAAAATTCCCTTCATATTTATGAGTTGCTGACATTATCAGTTTGGGTCAGGGAGATCTTCTGACACTACTCTTTTTAGAGAACAAAGAGAAATAAATTTAAAAAATGAACTGTGAATATATATATGTGTGTGTGTACATATATGTGTGTGTATTTCAGTAATATATATTTCAATAAATATGTATTTCAATAACATGCATATTTCACCCTGTTCTCTAGAAACAGTGGTATCAGAAAATCTCCTTGGCCCAAACTGGTAACGTTGAGCAACACATAACTATATATGTGTGTGTGTGTGTGTGTGTGTGTGTATACCCATTGCCAATTCCAACTCATAGCAACACTATAGGACAGAGTAAGGTTTGCAAGGAGCACCTGGTGGATTCAAACTGCCAAACCTTTGGTTACAAATTAAATCTCTTATGGGAACATGTCACTGTAAAGAAGTATATACGTATTTTTAGTTTGAAATATTGTGTGCACTAATGCATGTCTGTGTGTCATATATAGATGTGGATATTAATAGCTATCTCTATTATCTGTATGTGCACTTATATTCTTTTATCATGAATTAATATAATTAAATGCCTGGTGTATCTTATAACGGATGAACTCTCTTAGGATTACATACAGGTTATCATTTGCCCAATGCACACAATGTATTTATATAAAATGGATTTCTGCTTCAGATTATTACAAATGTTAGTTGATTCAACTTCAATGTCTTTACAAAATTCTAGGCTCTGGACAACATTTTTTTTTTTTACAAGGAAATGAATATGCTAACAAACATGACTATACCACTGGGTAAAATGTGTAGCCTAGGATATGAATAGTCAAGCAAGCAGTAGTGTTATTTCCTCTTATTATCCATGATGTTATTCAGGGAATTGAAGTCACACTAACATTTTCCTTTACTAAACTAATAATTTGAGAAGCTAAGCAAAAGAAAAAATCACTGTAGAATTATAGTGGAAATAACAGTACCTTTCCTTTTAGACCAGATTAAGAAAGCATGCAATGAAAAACATTGAGATCGTTCACCAGGGAATATAGTATTAGAATTCTAATTTCATAATTTGGAAGCTCAATTTAAACAGATAAATGCTTTTACTGCTTTTGGTTGTGTTTATTTTGTTGTAAAAATTGCAAAGTTCGCGCTAATATTCTCAGGAAATTCACAAGCAATAATTGCTACAAATGATGCCTCACCTTAGAAAATACGAATTAAATGCCTACGTTTTCCTTCTGATTTGGAAATGAACACTCATGAATTACTTGCCATAAATTACAAAGCAAGGGCTTACAAAACATGTGATGAGTATTTACAGACTATGTTTGTTGTTGTTGTTGTTAGGTGACATTGAGTCAATTCTGACTCATAGTGATCCTATGTACAACAGAAGGAAAACACTGCCTGGTCCTTGGCCATCCTCACAATTGTTGTTATGTTTGAGCCCATTGTTACAGCCACTCTGTCAATCCATCTTGTTGAGGGTTTTCCTCTTTTTCATTGACCCTCTACCTTACCAAGCATGATGTCCTTCTCCGGGGACTGGTCCTCCTGATAACATGCCCAAAGTATGTGAGACGAAGTCTTGCCATCCTCACTTCTAAGGAGCATGCATTCTGGCTGTACTTCTTCCAAGACAGATTTGTTGGTTCTTCTGTCAGTCCATGGTATACTCAACATTCTTCGCCAACACCGTAATTCAAAGACTATGTTTAGCACCATACTATTTGCTTTTTAAACATCATGAATACCAGGAAGATCATTCTGAGCAAACCTCATTGTGTCTCTCAGCTCCCTGCCTGACTTAAAAAATCCTGTTTCCATTTCTGTATTTCCGAGAACAGGGCAGTCATTTTATGACGCCAAAGTATAAGACTGGACGTTAAAGAGGACAATTTTATATTTTCTCATTTCTTTAATTATATGTAATACTAATACTAATTGTAATGGCTGAAATGTGTAGAGCACTTTACTTTTATAAAGCAATTTAATATCTTCACTTTTTTTTTGATCCACAAGCATTAAGCACCTTGTCCAGGTGGTACTACTGGTAAACCTGGCAATCAAGTCCATACCTCCTGACCGTGAGCTTGAGTTGGCCTAGACAGCCTCGTATGGAGAAAGTTTTTCATCCTTCAGCATCCAAAACACAACCCTCTCCTGGTTTTCTACCGTTAGACCAACATTTTCATCTGATAAACATTCTCTTCATTTTAAATATATTATTATATAATAAAAAAATTTTTTTTTAATATAACAGGTTTTATGCAAATGAATTCTTGCTGTAAAACAAAGAAATCTTATAGACAAAGCTAAAATTCCCTTTAGCTACCACATCTCAACCCAGAGTTAGCTGCCATTGTCCATTTGGTTAGAGTCCTTCTAGACCATCTAGGGGGGTGTGTGTGTGTGTTTGTGTAATTGTCCACAGAAAAGGATGTATTATTGAGATATGTGTCTGTGTTTACATAAACAGCGTCACGCTCTACAAATAAGAATTTGCCTTAGAGGTCTAGGTATTTCAAGCAGAAGAAAATTTAATGCAGAGAATAGGCTACATAATTTTTGGAGGACTAGAGGAGCAAAAGTGAAATCCAGAGATGAGAGGCTTGAAGAATCTGCTCCTGGCCTGCCTGTCTGCCCAAACCCTTTCCCATTGAGTCAATTCCAACTCATAGTGACCCTATAAGACAGAGTAGAACTGCCCCATAGAGTTCCAAGTAGTGGCTGGTGGCTTCGAACTTCTGAACTTTTGGTTAGCAGCTGGGCTTTTAAATACTGTGCCACCAGGGCTCCATCTGTCTGCCTAGGTAACTCCAAATGTCTGACTCTCTCTCTATGGCATGCTATCCCTAATAAACTAGTGAGTGGAATTGCCAAATAGTTTAACATTTAACAGCTTGAAAAGTGATATCTGATGCAGCTGAAACTAGAACAGCTGGGCGATGTGACATGTATTGGGGATCCTATGAATTTGGGATCACCAACTTTGTGACTGTGGTTATGCCACTTCACATCTCTGAGCTCCAGTTTCTCCTTCTGAAAAGCTGTAAAAATATCTTCCTCACAAGGTCGTTGCAAGAAGTGGGCTGAAATAATGTGGGTAAAGTATTGAACCCTTTTTACCGGTTGCTGTCGGACCAACTCCGACTCATGTTGGTCCCATGTGCATCAGAATAGAACTGTGCTCCAGAGGGTTTTCAATGGTTGATATTTTTTTTGAAGATGGCCAGGCCTTTCTTCCAAAGCACCTCAGGGTAGACTGGACATCCAACCTTTCTGTAGGACTCTCTGAGCCCTACTTTGTAAGAAATGTGTTGTTGTTACTAGTTGCCATTGTCAGCTCCAACTCGTGTCAACCTTATGTATAACAGAACAAAACATTGCACAGTCCTGAACAATTGAGATGATCGTTGGTATGTTTGAGTCCATTGTTGTGGCTAAATGTCAGTCTATCTCATTGATGGTCTCCCTTCTTATCTCTGACTCTCTTCCAAACATGCTGTCCTTCTTTAGCAATTGGTCTTTCCTGCTAAACTAAAAAAAAATAAAAAATTATTATTATTTTATTTTATTTTTTCACCATCCTCGCTTCTAAGGAGAATTCTGATTGTATTTCTTGTAAGACTGATTTGTTCATTCTTCTGGAAATTATTCAATATTCTTCACCAGCACCACAGTTCAGATACATTAATTCTTCTTCTTTCTTCTTTTTGCATTGTCCAGCTTTTGCATGCTATTGCTATTATTAATTTAATAAGATATTTTCTTCTATAGCTCTATCATAGTTTCAGTTTACTATGTATTATTAGAAGTAATTAGACAGCTACAAGGGTTAGAAAATCCAAAAGAGTAGCAATTTAAAGAAAAGGGCCATCTATTTCTCGCTAACATAAACACAGCCTAAAGGAAAACAGCCCATAGTCACTGTGGACCCAGGCGCTTTCTAAGTTGTTGCTTTGCCAACCTCAACACATGGCTTCCAACTCTTGAGCTAGTTTGCTTACATAAAGACAAATAGTTGATTTTCTGTTTTCTTTTTGCTATGATGCATTTTTTGGTTTGAGTCACCAAATAACCGTAACCTAGAAAAGCTAGGAGGGAAAAAGAGACACAGGGTGTATTGTTTGGTGCCCTTCCCTCCGTGGAGGAGACAGCCACTAGTGTGATGGGTGTGGACCAGGGGCCAGGCAGGTCCCTTACTCAGAACTGATGGAAGTGACAGAGAGAACGAAGAAGAGCCAAGGAGAGGGTGCAGACAAAAGCAAGTCCATCCATCAAGCCATGGACATGGACTCAAATGGTCCAACTGTGCTATCAACACTAGCAAGGTGCTGAA